>NW_027466488.1:200000-780000 GCF_050575085.1 Anarhichas minor
GGATGACAAAGAGTTGCATCAGCAATCACTGAGCGACATGACTCCAAAGAGGATAAAAAAAAAAAAGCACACTGCACAAGGGGGCTGTTCCAAACAAGTAATTCATAAATAAATCACTTGGCATCTCATTAGAAGAGCAAAAACAACAACATGGTCTCTCATTTCTGCTAATACAACACAACTCAAGGTGACGTTTCAAGAGAAGTCTTTTGGCTTGCATGGGGGGGACTGAATTTCTGAATGAAATCAATAATGTGTCTAAAAGCTGGAAGCAAAAAGGAGTTTAGGATGTTTTTGACTCATTCGACTGAGGGTCAAACAAAAGTATGACAGCGGTGGCCTCTTATAAGGCAACCAGCGGACTTTCTGAAAACTGCTTAACCACTATTTCATCAGAACTGAGGCGTGAGATTTCTTTAGGTTTAGGATTTCTCAATAGAGTACCACGAGCAATGATTCAAACCACATTATGTGGCTAATTTCTACAGGTTTTAATCCACCATGCATGGCCAAATACACGTGATTTGCAGGAACAGTTGGTTATGTCTCTCCTCACATCTTCCCCGCTCACAACTTTTCGCCTGTTTGTGCAGCAGAAAGAAGATACAACCACAGGAGCTGACAACACGACACACTTGTATAACCTTTCAAGGCTTCTCTTGCCAAATGCAGCACGATGCTGACAGGTCCGCACTGCCGAAAGCTTCACTTAACAAGTAGAATTATGCCTCCTTGTGCCAGAAAGGAACTGTGTAACATGGACAAAATTACATTTTGTGAAATGTCATTTCTAATCACACGCTGGAGTGATGAGTTAATGTCATCCCCCCTGTGATGACAATAACCTTTATTGTAATCATCAGGCAGAAACAGAGGACTAGTCTCCTAAGCTTCATATACACTCCAACCTCCACATCCTGACGCAGCTGATACATTATTTCTGTTGTGGCACAGACTGCAAATCTCTCCATCGCCTATTAAGTCTCTGTCTGTCTCTGTCTGTCTGTCTCTTTTCTTGGCTTATGCCTTCCTCCTCCTCCTCCTCCTCTCCACCACCCTCAATCCAATATCACCACAGCATCAATAACCTTTGCATGGTTTACTGCTGAATGAAAACACACAAAATTACTTGGAAATGCTGAAATATTTGTTATGAGAACTTGGAAAGCAGGCATTTTTCATTTGCTACTCAAATGAGGCTGTAAGGAAACTACATGAATGGCTTTAATAAGTCTCCTGCTTGGTTTAACATGACATATCCTGCCACTGTATGCAAAATATACATCTTCTAACAAATAAGGGACAGCAATTTGATTGTTTTTCTTTTTTCTTTAAAAATGCATACATATATAAATATATATATACATATATAAATATATATATATATATATATATATATATATTATACATATGCTATGTTTTATTGTTTGAATTCTAATTGAAGTTGCTTGAATTCAGTGCTGCATGAGAGACTTGAATGGTTTGCCGGCATGATCGAACATTTACACGCACACACACACACACACACACGCGCGCGCGCACAGCATCATGAATCCTTGTAGTCCCGCAGTGGTCCGACGTATCAGATGTCTTTACAGTCAGAATAACTACATCCACCGTGTATTTATAACTTATCGTGGGCTCCATCGCTGTAAAATTACAATCACGCCACTGTGACGAATAACTGATAATTAAAGGTTCGGAATTAAAGGTTCAAGCCTTCGCCTCTTGCCGTAACTTGTTTAAACAAGCCTGCTAATTGGACGAAGGTGTTGGTGATGAAGATGATGATGGTGGTGATGGTGACTAAAGCATTAGCAGCAGCGACGGCGGTGGCGGCGGCGGGCGATGAAGCCTACATTTCTATTATGATTAAGATGATACATTTTTTGGTCGAACTATATCGTGACGTAAAGCCGTGAGTCAAAATTTCCGCCATTATCGCCCGAAATAATCGATATAGCCTACTTGTAATAACATCAGACACCAGCTTGGATAAATAGACAAGTTATTGCATTTCATGAATGAAAACGTTGTGGCAAAGTGTGGCAAGCACAATCCGAAATCGAGTTTTATTAAAGAGACACGCCTGTTATTAATATTAAAAGAAAACTGAACGTCCTTAATTGAAACAACTGATTTCGCCAAATCCCTTTAGCTCCCAAAGTGCACGAATTGATCGCAACGGATAAAAAACGACACACAAAGGCCAACATTAAGGCTACATTATGAAAAAAAGCAACAAACACAGTATGAAGAAATCTAGTACAATATTAGTGTTAATCATTATTTCTACATAATGCATTTATTGTTATTTCTTTCGTTAAATAAATTGGCCTACCGAAATAATTTCAACTGATTTTTTTTGCAATGAAACCTACCATCAGGTTTGTTATTGACGCCCACCCCAACTCTGCAGAGCTGAGAGTGCAAAGAGAGAGAGAGAGAGAGAGAGAGAAAGAGAGAGGGAGAGGGGAGATTCTCGGTTAAGATAACACACGCGGAGACGCACGCACACGGTGGCGAGCGCACGCAGGCGCACGCCCGCACACAAACACACGCAGCCCCATTTATGGACTGATCCGCTGACGTACATTGCAGAAAAGTGCTATAAAAAAACCTTCATACATACAAAGTGTGTCGTGCCACCCCACAGACCCCTCCTAACCCGCCTCCGCTCATCCCTCCTCCTCCACCCAACACGCCCACGCCCACACCATAATCCCACGTCTCAGTAGAAAAAAAAAATATTAAAAATACTGCTACATGGCCAGAAAATAGGTATTCTGCGAAAGAAAGATCATATTTATAAATAAAAAGCACCCGAAAAAGATGCTGCAATAAAAATAATATAACTCTCTTGTGGCTTCTCTGAATAAAAGGCCAAATGTTTATTTAAAGCATTACAATTGTTACTGATTTTATGAAGACTAAAACGCGTATCGTTTCGTTAGATAAATTATTGATTGATCATTATTTGTGTATTAAACGTTATTGTGGTACTGATGAGCCTGAAACGTGGCTATTATAGTTGCGACGCAGCCTTTATTAAATGAGCACTTTTATGAATGTCGGGCAGTATAATAAGTAATATGATCTATTTTGGTTTCACTGTCATATGAAATGAGGAGTAATATGCTATAATATGCAGAGACCGATCTGCGCGCATTACATTTGTGGGTAAAAATGACCGAAAACGTCAGCGGATAGTCCATCAATTCAAATACAATTAGGAATATACTGGATACATTCGTTTTGAAGTATTTATTTGAAAATGCAGCCTGCAAGAGGAGTCTTGATTAAAACAGGACTGCCAGTGGGCGTTGGGGATTTTCTCTTCTCTTGCAGTTGTTTTGCCGTCATGCAATTGCTTCGTCTTGGATCAGAAATCTTAAATCGTTGACCAGAGGAAAAAAAGAAGACGAGCGAGAGAAAGAGAGAGAGGGGGAGAGAAGGCGAGAGAGGAAATAGACAATATCCACCGTTTCTGCATCGGTGCGAGACGAATTTTGAGGCTACAAGTCCTTCAGGAGAGCAGAGAAATAAAATCCCAGAGCAGTTTTGTGTGATGATCATCTAAATCTAACAGCCACGCGTGACAGATTGAACGCGTGCCTAAATTTGGAATAAAAAAGAAAGAGAAAGAAAACTCGATGCCTCCCGAACAATTGCATATCAAGCCATCTTATCTCTCTGCATCGCATTCAGCCATAACATCTGTCAGTGGATGCACTTTGACCACGCCCATCTTTATTGTAATTTCACAGAGGAAATAATAGAACAATTTGTATACTGTAAAGGAGACTCGCTCTGGCAAAACCGAATTACACGAGTCAAAGCGATTAAGAATGAATTCATTTTATTTTTCCATTATTCATTCGTAGCCTGCGCTTGACAGGTCAACACAGAGCCGTGTATGGACAAAAGAGGGGGGTAGGGTAGCAGGTGAAGTGAAAAGCACCTTATGAATGAAACCGTGGAGCAGTCGTAGTAAAAACACAAGTGATTTGATGGCGATGACGGGAGGGGGGGGCGATTGAGAGGGGGGGGGGGGGGGGGGGGGGGGTTGGAGGGGTAAAGAGTAGGGCTATTTTTGGTCGATAACAAAATCCAGAGGGTTTGACATCAAGACAAAACATGAATGCAGCAGACCAAACATGAAAAATAAGCACAGATAGACAGATAGATAGATAGATAGATAGATAGATAGATAGATAGATAGATAGATAGATAGATAGATAGAGCTTTTTCCTGACAATTGTATGATGTGCACCATGCATCAGTAACCTACTCCAGTTCGTACCGGCTGGAAGGATCACTGCAGCGTCTTAAGTCCCATATTGGCAGCATGATTAGGCACAACGCAACGATTACGCAAATTGTGTTGCAGCAGGCAGCGTTCGAAAACTCCAACAAAAAAAAACGGCTTCAAAAAGCTCTGTTTCAAAAAATGCCAAGCACGAAAACGAGTCACAATTAAACGCTTCACATGACTCAAAGCTCATATGAGAATGCGCACGCACAGATCTTCTATAAATATAGCCTAACTTCAATTTGAAAAAAGGAAGATGGTCTACGAGATATTGGTCACCTGGATCGGATTTCATATCGGAGTTATTTCGGTCACTGATGCCCACAATTAACACACTGCCAAGGCGAAGGCTGCATGCTGTAGTTTTAAAGCCGAAGTTCATTTAAGAAAAGCCATAAGAAGCCCGTAAAGACGACAGCAACAAAAGAGTGACATGAAAACAATGGATTGTGCTCTTACCTTTACAAGGGCTGACAACCACTATGTGCGTGGTTAGATCTCCGCGACCAAGACTTGCATGTCCCAAAGTTTAACGCAGTGTGGGGGGGCTTATAGGTACCGACAATGTGGTGTGCAAAAGACCAGACGACCTAACATTTCAACTTTCACAATGCTCTACAAAAACACATCTTAAAGCACAAGCTCTTTTAATGGCAAGCGCTTTTTTCCCCCAGTAGTTTTTTTTAAATGTTTCTTTATTTTCTCCTCTCTTTAGAATCCCGTTTATTTTCCGTTTACAGACCACAGGCTCCCTCAGAATAAGCTTACCAAAAGTTGAAAAAACAATCCCAGGTTTGGCAAAGGGGGGCTGGGGAAAGAGAGAAAGAGAGTTGGCGTCCACTCGGCGGTTTAGTCCATGCACGACTCCGGTGCCTCTGTCCAACGTGCTGAAAGCATAACACAGCCAGGGTAACTATGAGGGGCCGACACAATATCTATATACTTTTGTTTGAGCTCCCACTTTAAACTGCTTTTTCTTTTTTTACTCTGCTGCTTCCCCGCGTCTTGTCACGTGTATCTCCAACACCCCCCCCCCCCCCCCCCCACCACCACCCCCACCCCCCTTGCCAAACCAGTCCTGTTAATATTTGATCACATGTTGGTCGGACATTTCCTTCCAGATAACAGCACCTATATCACAAACGCCGGTTCAATTCAGTGTACAACCGCCGCAAAAAAACAACGGCTCCACTCTCACACCAAATGACAACAGCGCTTATACTGAGCCCTATTGTTCTTAATGTCACGCTTATGGCAAGTGTCAAGTGGCACATGTTGCTTTTTTTTCTTAATAAACACGAGCACCGCAGAAAAAGAACATACATACATACATGCATAAAATATAAAGCCCTCACTGCCAACACTCACACACATACACACACACACGCACAGCCCTCCAAGACTATCCAGCCTACATCACATCCACACATTGCGCGCAGACACAATGTAATATTGCCTTACCTCTCTCACTCTACCGGCATATCCTGAGCCAAAGAAATGCCACACAATCTGTCTTTCCACACAGGCTTTGTCAACATCAGCCTCAGCAGACATGGGTCTCGATACTGAGTTTCTCAAGTAGCCACTGAGTCCAACCCTTCCAGCAATGCGTTGCCAGACTAAATAGCAAGCACGACTATTTACTGGTAATCATCCTTGATATGCTGTGTGTTTCCATTGCTACTTACCATTTTCCCCTACGCTGTCCTGGAGATAGAAGTGTCTTAATATCCACTCACTCCAACAGATGCTGGTAGGTAATGTGTCTTGTTTGAAGTCATCATATGAGAACTTCTGCTCTGCTCAGTAGATCGCCCACCACTTCGCTGACTTATGAATCTAATAACCCTTTGCAATGTCGGCGTGCTTAAACTCTCTCAGGCAACACCTTGGTGGCTCTACGGTAAAGACAAATATCAACAAGCCTGGGTTGTCAGTAAAGCTTGTACAGATACGTAACACCCTCGCCCGGTCAACGCCATTAGGGGTCTTACGTGATTGAAATAAGCGACGGCAATCCAAGTTTATGGGGATGTCAGTTCCTGACTGATCGCTGGCTCACAGCCTCAAATCTTTAAATCTGCATCGAGCAACAATGACAGACACACAAAACTTCTGAGACATATCCATATTCACGTGTTTATGCTATAGACCGTTAACTCCCTCTTTGGCGAAGGGACCATAGGCCAATTGCGCATACGCAACAACTGGTCATTTAAAGATGTTTCTAACACGGACGATGCACACATCGCTTATGCAAAAACAAAAAGCACATTTATAGCGCCCCTGTGTCTGCCTGTCAAGTTCTTGAGGAACTTGTTGCTGCTCAAAAACAAAACACCCCACCGCTTTTTTTTTTTTTTTTTTTTTTGCTGGACCAAACACTCTCATATAGGCTATACTTACGTTGTCAAATTCTGTTAAAGTACTGCGTTTTTCCCCGGACAGATAAAACAGAAAAAAAAGTTAATCCACGTCCTCCAGAAGCGTGATTAATCTGAGAGAATATCGACCAGAGCGTTAAAAACCAGGACTGATACTTTTCGATGAGGGATATCTGGAAGTTCAAAGATGAAATCTGTTTTCAGTAAAATTCCATCAGTTGCACTACCAACACTCAGCCATCTGATTGGTATGCAGTGACGAAGCGCTGTGCTTGCAAGTGAAGCCCCAAATGTACTAAGTAACATGAGTAATAGGTGATATTTGCCTGACTCTTTGCCAGCATCACAAACTTTCTCTAGAGTGTTTGTAAGAGAAGTGTCATTCTTGTGGTATAAAATACTTCTTTTTTTGGTCATAGTTTATGGAAATCACGCCGCATGGGTGGCGCGTTATTGGAACCTGTAGGCGTCTGCAAGGACCTAATAGCGCCAATCTGACACATCCTCGGACTTCTCTCACGAAACAAAAACAGCTGCTCATCAAAGAGTTCAAGGTAACTCGATGCTCATTCAGACCTGCTACTCCGGCACACAGTGAGTCTACACACTTTTTCATCAGACAAAATGCACTGATTTGAATATTTAATTGTCAGCAACGTGACTTTAGAGGAGAGAAAAATCATGCAAGTTTCTGTGTTGTCAGTGTCACTTGTCAATATTGTACCACCAAACTTCTGACACATTCAAAAGTATTTTCTTGGCAAACAGTTGATTCTAATTTGGTCTAACTACGCATGTACTCTGTCATCTTGCTTGTAGAGGCAGTGGCCAAAAAAAAAAGGAAAAAAATCTAAACTTATTTTCTTAGCAATACATTTCTGTCTCAAAGACACAAGATGGCATTATCAGATAAAATTAGAAATGTGATTTTTATTTGCCAAGAAAAATATATACTTCTTCACGGCACCATACAGGCAACAAGTGCCGGACTTGAGATTCACACGTAGCTTATTATCCTTGAACTCCCTCCTTTGTAAATGTAGGCTTTTCACATGGTGGCTACTCATTACTGGCTACTAATAAAAGGGAGTGACGTAAAGAGAGAGGTAACACATATCAGCTCGGCGTGGACAGCATGCTGTGGATGAACAATCAGGATGCATGTGTCCCATCACCTCTCGGGCTCCTACCATCATCCTACTCCCAGTCCTTTCTGATTCCTGACGTGGTAACTTGACTCGCTCCTACTTGTGATGTTGTTAACACTTCCTCTGCTCCCACAGCTTTTCACAGACTCTGTTACTGACTCATGCTTGTCCCTTTTCCACTATCCGTGCCCTCCCCCGCACTCTTCACCACAGTATCTTATGGCTGAGTCTGAGGTCACAGATCAATCACTTCATCCCCTGGGCTGCATATGACTGCATGGCATTTTGCTCTATGGCCTGCCAAGATACTTCACCTCTTTTGAGCTTCCTCTTGGAACTTTTAAGTGTTTGAGTGGAATATTTTTTGGCAGAGGGAGTGTTATTAAAATGTGTAGCCAACGGGCTGCACCGTGGGATAAATATGGAGATGAATGTGCACCATTACAGACCTCTGTGGTCTGTTAAGAAAGACTGAGTTTGGTATAGGTATTGATATTGATTAGGTAGAGCAAACAGAGCAAAGAAGATGCATGATGTAAGAATAATAGAATGGTCACTCTTGACTGGCTGGCTCATTACCACTTGTTGTTATTACTTTGTGTTTTGTGAAACAGTCTTTACTTCCAAAGCAGCAGCCTGCCTGTGATTTAATCCAACAATCTGCCTATAAAAGCCTGAAAATGAATCCCAGCTCCACCTTCTGAAATGACAGCTGTGCAAAATGAATCACCAGAAAGAAAAAAATAAGTATTGTTAAAGCCATTTTAACACTGCAGTCATCATACTTCCCTGTTTACATCTGCTAATTACATTTGAGCCCTGCCCGGTCTCTAGAATCATTACTTAAATGTAAAGTGCCGGCCTAAAATTTTGAGTCTATCAGCACTTTCCTTCCCTGTCGCTGTAATGACAACTATTAGTCGAGGATGGATCCAGTCAGTGGCTATAATTACTCTGTCTTAATCTTTGTTCCATAAATATTGATAACAAGAGCCCCACGTCATGTGTTACTAGTACCTGCGGTTAAAAATAGAAGGCAGGTTATCTCTTACTGTCAGATCCCAGTCAATCCACCCACCCCCCCCCCCCCCCCCCCCCCCTCTTGTATCTACAGGAAGTTGAGCTCTGGGACAAACAAAGAGCAGAGAGAAAACAACAAATACTCTGATTACACAGCAGTAAATCAAACTACCCGACCTCATGTCTCCTGTATTCAGCCCATAACAGTCAGACAAAGTATAGCTTGTAAAACATAAACTGACATGTATATAAAGTCTTCATTCATTTACATAAAAACGCAATTTCTTCATAATGAACCAGTCAAAATAGCTTAATCCAGTCACCCTGTTCACAATGTGCTGTACATCTGTCATTCTATCGTGCAGCTTCATAATATTTCTGTGGAGTGAGGAATTAATTATCAGGCCCGATCGGTGACTCAGAGCTCAGGTCTTCAGAAAGTAATGCAGCCTGTAAATAATCGCCCAACTGCCACCATATTTCACACGGATGGCGAGCGCTGCATTTGTGCTAATTTCTCCGTTCTATGTATAGTGTGATGGACAGTGTCAGGAAGAATGATATTTGGGTTGCCCCATTGGCAGGCTGAAATTGGACTGAATTGGTGTGATATTGAGGGTTTCTATCTGGCTTTGCTGTGCACAGTATGATCCGTCTACTCCTGACCATCTTTTACCAGTTAAACACCAGGTGAGTATGTAAACTTTGTCTTTAGTGCCTGAGGGGAGAAATCTGGAGCTCTGGGTGTGACAAACAAGTGCATTGATCTCCTAACTCTGACTAACCTCCGTCTGCTCGGATGGAGGATGCTGCCTGTCAGCCGTTAGCTTTATGACTGTCCTGGGTGAGACGGGTAATCTGGGCCTGCCACTGGACTGAGAGGCTGCCAAACTACAGTAAGCAACAAGGAGGTTAAACACAAAATTAGGATTTAAACTACCTCGAATATCTTTGATACGTTTTTTTTTGGACGACAAAAAAAGTGAACAAAAAAATGGATCTCAACTTTCTTTTCAGATCAAATATCGCCCCAGGACTGTGATTTACTCATGATCGAAATGAATGCAATGTGTTTTAATTCTGCAGCGTGGTGCACAGAGATGAGATTGTGTGTTTGTGTATGCTTGGATGTGTATGGGGTAGTGCAGATTTGAATAGATGTATTTGCATCTTGTTGCTTAGCCAAAGGCATTATTGGTTCCCAGTGGTAGTGACCTGAAATTTTGCATGCACGGCAACTCTGCAAATGGTAGCCCCTTTATGATCAGCCAAATATTGCAAAGTAGAAGTAAGAGGCACTGACCTTTAACGCAGCACATATATGTAACACACGTCGACAGAGATGTTCACATTTCATGATTGTCTCTCCTTCCCAGTTTTTCTGCTGAACTCTACGAGGAAAGGAGAAACAATAATATTTGAGTCTGTCTGCATTTGGAGTGCGATGGTTCAGATTTATATGGTGACTCTAGTTATTAATAGTCCTGTTTTCATGCCACAATACCTTCGAGAAGTCAGACACACTGTAATGTAACAAAAGAATGACTAAAAAGACGACCACAAGAGTGTGGTGATTTTAACAGCTTGCAGATGTACAGAAGTCCTTCCAACGTAATGCTGCATGCGTATCGAGGGGTGTGTGCTATAGATCGTGTGTTCAGATATTCACTTTGTGTGATACAGTCCAGTGAGGTCGACTGAAGCAGTACACGGCTGGTGATCTAGTAATAGATTTCTGATGGGGACATTGTAAACACAGGGTTCGTCAGAATAGTTTATCAGTGTATAAGTTTCCAGTATAACCACTAACCATTGTAAATACCTTGGTGTGAAACCCAGTGCAAGCCAACTTAAAAACACACGGTCAGACAATGTCAGAAACCCTGAAAAAATCAGCAGTGCTCAGGCTTTAAAACAAAACAGTTTTTTTAAATGTAAAGGCCCTATTTTCTGACCCCTGTACTAAAATGCCTCTGTGATAAATATAATCTTTATCTGCTTAAGGCTTAAGCACTTGTGGGCGACCATGGAATGGACGGGTCAAGAGTTTGGGCTCTTCTACTGGTCTTCTGATATAAAAGACAGTAGCAGCAGCGTGCAGAGGAGGTGGAGGCTCGTGACTTGGAGGCTGGCGGTTGAAATCACCGGACTGACTGAGGAAAGCTGCGTACGGAAGTAACACTGTGCTCTGCCTCAACAGCAAGTGTCAAAGTGCTGCAGCACAGAGTCACCGAAGTCCCAACTGTTCAGTAACAACAGTGTCAGACTGTGGCAGTATACTGGGCAGCTCCCAGGTGTGAGTGTGTGAACTTTCTTTTTCCTTGGTCCGGTTAAATTACTGGTTTTAATAAAGTGTTTGGACCTGCACTCAAACAAACTGGAAAACTGTTGTGTAACACCTACTTAAACCGCAAATCTCATTCTCGACCATGGAAACAGCAGTCAAGGCAACAATCTCAACACAAAGTCCAATTCGGAGCCTGTTCTCGAGCTTTCGGTCATATCACATGATCTTCATCGTCAGATAGAGTTTGAAAGCACCAGGACAGCTACTGAATGGACCTTTTGGTGAGATTGTTTTCTCAACTCCCAATTATTTGTTATTTTGGTTTACATAATGTGATTTACTTTTGAAATACAGATGAACCTCACTGTATATTATTTTGGACAAATTGAAACACAATAATCAAGATATAGCCCAATTTCTATTTCAAAAGAAGGAGACCGACGCTTTTGACTACAACACAACAAACATCGTTTGTACTGCAACATTTTTTCTGAACTTGGAAAAAGTTCCTGAAACAATTTGAAAGATAAAAAATCCCCAGAAGTTCCTAATTCGAGCACCAGTTTTAAATAGAGGTAGACTGATATATTGGCTGGGATGATATAAGCATACTGTGTATAAGACAGCCAATGATTAACAAGAAATTGCAGTACAGAAACGCAAAAGATTTGTTTGAGGCAATTAGGAGGCGTCAGTTTTTTTGCCTGTAAAATGTCTTGCTTGGTCATATTTCTTTAAAAAACAGAAATTTCATATCAGAAATGTTTGTTTCTGTTACGTATCTATGATATCGATAACAACCTCAACAATCTGGTAGTTTGATACGACTCATGCCAGCCTAAAAAATGAGTCTTCCACACATTAAGGGGGATTAGTGAAAATAATATCACAACACGCTGTCCGTGCAAAATACAAAGTGTAAAAACGACATGATGAGTCTCCGCTGGTTGCCTGGCAATCTCACTGGGACAACAAGACTCCAGGAAATGACTGCGCCTGGCCAGGAAATAGTCTGGCACACAACGCAGGGTTACGTTTCATTACGTCGTTTGTTGCTCTGCTAAGCTAAGCTAACTGGCTGCTAGCTGTAGCTTCATATTTACCATGGAGATAAGAGAGTCAATCTTAGTCAAACTGTTCCTTTAAATTGCTCAGCAAAATGGAAATCTAAACATCTACAATTCCATTACAATTGTGAGCAAAGTCCAACAGCCGAAGAAGATTTTGTGATATGCTTAAAAGCTCCAGAGGAGATTGTGTTGACAACTGTTGATAACATATGTTTTCATATTTTTACACCAAACCTTCTTGATAAACAATGTGACATGGTTGGTCAGGTGATATTTTTTCATATTTGAACTGCATGCCCCCAACTCCCCTTCAACCTCCCCAACAAGATTCCCCATTACGGTTGACAGACAGACAGTAGGCACAAAGTTTAAAATACAGGTCTTAAAGGGAATAAAAGCTTTGCAGTGAATGGTGAGGGAATTGTTAAGGATAATACAAAGGAGTGGGATTTCTCGTGCATTTGTCTGCGAGGGATATCCCAGCCAAAGTTTCTCTATACATCAAAGGGCCGCGGCAAATAAAAGCACACTTGTCAGGGGCGAACAAACTGCCTCCTTTGTGCCTCCTACCAGCCAAATTCAGGCACACAAAGCCTTTGGATGTACAACACTGCAAAGAAGACATACTATTCAGATGACATGCTTTGCTCTCTCTCTGGTGGTTTGCTGTGTGCTTTTGTCTGCCCTGACCAGGACAGATATATAATATCACTGGATCAAAAACCTTTCAGTCCCTTTTACTCCCTGTTAAAGACTCCCGTTACACTCCCTCCCCCATACACTCCACTATTCTTTCTTTTCTTAAACAAAGTAAACTTGATGCAGCCAGATAACACTTGCAGCCCTCAGGCCTAATGCCCGAAAATGAGTCTCAGGTTCATTCAGGTTTTTTAGGCAAAGAGTGTTTGGTCAGACAGACTGGACACGATTCACTGTTGCCTACGGAAATCTTTCTCCGTTTTGGTTTAAACATCTGTGGCCTGCATCTTTTACATTCCTGTGAAATAAATCGCTTTCAAAGTTTTTCGATGCCAAAAAAAAAGTAAGCACACGACTCACACTTACACACAGAGAGAGAGAGAGACACACACACACACACACACACACACACACACACACACACACACACACACACACACACACACACACACACACACACACACACACACACACACACACACACACGCACACACGTAACTCTATAAGTCCATCCAAGTGCAAACTAAAAACACTGAACATACATACAATTTATTGCGTTTCAAGTGTGAAATCATGTAAAATATTAAATCACATTATTTATCTATTTCAGTCAGGGCTGCAACTAATGGTTATTTCATAATCAATTAATTTGCTGATTATTTTCTCATTACTGGCTTGTGAAATCTTCACATTTGAGACGCTAGAAGCTGTTCATTTTGGCCTAATAATTAAAATATTTTGATGTATGCATTATTGCGCTTCTATAAATGTCTTGTTTATTTGAGGGGTTTTGCTCTCAAAAAGTTTACAATAATCTATGCAATTGAAAAAAAAACATAATATGCAGTATCTACCAAAACCTGTTATGATATGACCTATGGCAGTGGTTCCCAACCTGTGGGTCAAAGAAAGAAGAAATTCAGTAGTGTTCACAATTCCACCTTTACTGTACATGCAATGAAAATCTCAGTGAATAAAATACAGCTGCTATTGTCAACATTATTATTAAAATAGTGACTTTCAGTCACATTACAGAGCACATTTATTCTTCCTAGCAGTCTTGATTCTTTTCACTATAACGACACGTTAAACCAAGAAGGAATACCTAATTGTTGATTGGCTGTAAATGCTATAGAAGGCCCAGTATGATCACAGCACAAAGGAGTCCTTTTTAATTGTAAGGTATGTGTGGCTGTGAAATCATAGTATGATTTCACAGGATTTTAATGACTTTATGAGCTATTTTTGCTCAACTTTTTTCTTTTGTTGAGAAAAATGTCAAGGCACACCTGAGCTCACACTGAGGCACAATGACGAGAACCACTGCTTCACTCTGCCTTAAGAGATTTCAGGGTGTTGAATAAAGCAAGTCTCTGAGTGAATGCAATGACTCATCACCAGGGTCATTTGCCCTTCACTGCAAATGAGTGTGGGTGTCTGACTAACTTGCAGTTATAAGCTGGATATTGTTTTTCAATCATTGGAGAGGGAGAGAGAAAGGGTGAGAAAGAGAGACCTATAGTTTTGGCGCTTGTGTGTACAGTAAGAAAGAGTGTGTGTGGTTTTGTGTGTGTGTGTGTGTGTGGCTGCGTACAGTATGTGTGTCAACGAGACAAAGACTGAGGGTCGCATTTTGAGTCTTTGAGACGCATTTTGCACCCGGAGCCACACGTGTTATTTATCAAACAGCCGCTTTGGCCTGGAAGTGCAGTTACCTGTCATCTGACGGAGAAGCCCTCTGCGTGTCTGCCTCCCTCCCTCCCACATTAATTTGAGGGAGGAACGCACCAAAGGTGGGAGGAGATATGAAATGTGTGGTTGGATGCATATTCTGCCTGATTTCTTAAAGTTCACACAATCCGAGAAGGCGGGTGGAACTTTTTTCATCTCTACAAAGCAGGGGCATTTTTTGCAGGTTTTAAAAATTAAAGGGGTAGGAGAAAATGTAATTAAGCTCTATCTGTAGAAATCCAGCCCACATAGCTACTATAATATCCATGGTAACACTTTATTTAAAAGAGTGTGCATTGCACTATTATGAAAGCTGCCAAGATCATGAATTCAGTTGTGTCATTTACTCAATAATGTCACCCAAAAGTGTTGTCAATTGCTTTAAGTTCTCAGCAGTGTAATGCCACTTAATCATTTCTTTATGAAACCTATAAATTCTACCATCGTACAAGTAAATGCTCAACACAACTGACATGAGAGCACATAAAAGTGTGATGATACCTTTTAGTTTAATATATTTATTGGTTTTCATTTTTTTCCACCGTAAACAACAATACAAGAACAAAACAGATATATAGATACACCCACCGAGAAAGCACGAAAATGTAAAAGACAATACATGTAAATAAATAAATAATTAAATTAATTCATAAAATACAATATTTTATACATACCTTTTAATTCCTGGCATGTTTTTGACATGCTTAGCTAAGGCCAAGTTGTCATAACAGAGACATTAAAATTAATTTCCGAACGCGGAAAATAATTCCACAAAAATGTAAAAAAAAATGATTGAATGCTTGCACATCCCCACAAAACAATTGTGCACGGGAGAACATATTTGGATGGACCTCAATTTCAGTGGATTTCTGCCTACGGAAATCAATATTTGATCAATGAAATGTCACACCTCCAGGTAGCTTGCTGCCAAAATACATCTTATCAATTCAATTTCACAGCACCCAATATTGTGTGAGAAAAAACTGCAATAACTACCTCAACAGATGAAAAACAATAAATGACTTGATATCACCCATACCTTATATGTTGGTAACGGAACGGGGCTAGCCACAACAGCTAGCACTAGCATCAAATTTGGGGTCCAATTCGTTTTATGTATTGTGGAGTTAGCGTTAGCCCCTGTCGCGATAGGTTTTTGTCGTGTGGATTGGACACGGGCTCTATTGGGGCTCTTTTATGACCGTGGCTCACTGGGTTAAGAGGGTTGTCTGGGAACCGGAAGGTCAACGGTTCGATCCTCGACTGGGATGTGTCACGTGTCGAAGTGTACCTGAGCAATACACTGAACCCCAGGCTCCCCGGGCGCCTGTCATTGGCAGCCCACTGCTCCCTATATACAGGGATGGGTCAAATGCAGAGACAAATTTCCCCCTTAAAGGGATCAATATAGTATAATAAAAAAATAAATTTTTTTTGTGATTATTGGCGGAGCTAACTGCATTACTTGCAAGCAGGTTAGCTGGAGCCCCAGCTAAAAACAAAACAAAGTGACGCCTTTTAAAAGAAGTATGCTTAAGATTCAAGTGGATTAAGGCCACCGTTGATGCTGCATTTTTACACGTTTCATTTATGAACAACGAAAACAAAAATGTGCAACAAATAAAAAAAATTATAAAATGAATTAGGCTATTAGTGTATTAGTGTGAGTAATGATATGCTAATTATTAAAATTTATTTCATAATGATTTGTAAAAAAAAAAAGGTACACACACACAACTTATAAAAGCGTTTTCTAGATTAGCCTCCAAAGAAGAACGACACCATCGAGCCCCAAAATTAAACCTTTACGTAAACATAACAAATCCCTGTCGCGGCTGTAGTGATTATTTCGGGAGCAAAGGAGGAAGTCAGGTGATGTTAATGTTGGGAGGTCAACAAGACACATGGCTTTAATTGGGAGACTGCTGTTCATTTCACATTTCCAACTCCAAGTGTTTTTAAAGCATGACCAAGAAAGATCCTTAAACATAGCCGCGTGGATATTACTGTAACAATGGCAACGAAGGTCCCCTTACCTTGACGAAGCCTTTAAAGTTTGGTGGAGCTATCCAGGTAACAGAGTAGCTAAAAGTGAGGAGTTACTTTAGAACTTGAACGGTCCCGTAAGAGTAACGACAAGCAACTGCATTAAAAAGCTATTTAAAAAAATAATGAAATAGTCAATGGTGGATCATTTTGTTCTCAATTGCAATGATGAAGTGTTTTGATTTTGCCAAAGATCTGATTTGTGTGTCTATGACCTGCTTTTTCTCCACACACCAAAAGCTGAGGCTCACAGGTGTCGTAACATTTGGAGCCATCAGTCTTTGTGAACCGACAGAGAAAACAGGATTTCTCAGAAATGCAGATGACATAATAAACACTGAAGGCGATAACATATGCGTTTCTCAAATTATCCAGGAGACATGCCTCAGTGTTGAGAAACAAAGTGGATTGTGTAAAAGGAAATATTGAAATTTCCATTGGGGGACAATACTAATGTAACCTTATCTCATTACCTGAGGTGACCAAACTATTTGGACGTACCAATAGGAATAGCACCCCAACAGGTGCAACAAAACTAACATGAAAGTGATGCAGATGTGAATCAAGCACAGCCTGTTCGCAACCACACAGTCCTGAGAGGAGGTCGGATGAAAACACCTGTGTAACGTGGATGTGTAGTGGCTCTAACTTTATCTGAAACAGGACAGAATGTGTGAATACAAAGTTGTTGAATTGAAGAATAAAAAGGATGTTAAAGGCCTACGGTGCTGTGTTGTGCTTACACTTTCCCGTGCAGGTGCACGTCCTATTGCCACACCCCAGCGCGCACACAGGCCACACAGGCCTACAACGCCTTGTGTGAGAGATTTACATTATTTTACTTAGTGGCCAGCATAGTTGCTTAGTGTTTAGCACTGTTGCCCCACAGAAAGTAGGTCCTCCGGCAAGACAACCTGGGGGTTGGAACTTTCAAAAGGGCAAGATAAAACTGACATGATAGGAAAGCAGAAAAAAAGATATTTTCCCAACTACACAACTTCTTTTTTCCGTATTTGCTTTTTTGAAGATTTTACCACTTGAGGCCTCTCTAAGTGTTAAAATGAATTAGTCTGACACATTTGATTTACTCTTTAGTTTCTATGGTTGTAACCCGTAGACATATGCTGTCTGTGACTAAACCCACACCTTGCATTAAAATGCATATTTGGTGATCGGATTGTAATTGTATCCCATTGCAATGTGGTCCACATAAAGATACAGGTGTAAACGCGTTCAAGACGGATTATGATCCGAACAGCCAAACCAGCTCCGGATATGGTCAGGGAAGCATTGAACACAATGCAATGCTTTTTCAACCCACACGCAACAACTACATGGATGAAAATATGTAAAGCGATGTCCGGTTGTCTGACCTGGACAGAGCAATCGGATCTCAATGTGGACACGGGAGAAGCATATTAATTAATACCAGGTGTAAATGTAATCTGTTCATATCATATTAAGATATAATCTGGATATGAGACACATTTTAGTGGGATGTGTAAAGGGGGTCAAAGGGTTGCATGTGGACCTCGCTTTGTTATAATGAGCCAAATGCCAAAAATGCTCTACTCATACTATTTGCCCCTAAAGACGTCCACGCTGAGTATCAGGGATAGTATTCCTACAATTTGTTGCCCTGGCCTCAAAAACAGGGTTTGTCCCCACTGGGCCCGCAGCACAGGGATTATCGGGATTAATAAAGTCTAATTTAAATCAAATATATTTAGACATATCACTTCAGCTATGTCGTCATCGGGTGGATAACCCTAACCCCATTAGTGGTAAACATTAGGATATAAACAGCACAAGCAGAGGCGACAGAAGGGCAGGATGCTACAAACTGAACGAGGAACGAGGGGATCTTTCCGGGGCATTTGAAGGGAATAGGTGCGAAAGGCTGCTGGGAAACAAATGTAATTTAAATGTCTGCATATTCCCTAACCATCCTAAAGGGTGGAGTCACCCATCCACTCAGTGTGCAGTGTTTCCTGGAAGTTGCGGTAAAGGGTAATGAGCACACACTCATGCACTGTAAAATACCAGTAGGTTTGGGACTTAACCCTGTCTCCATGGCAATTGCTGCAATGATGACAAATTTGCTGTTTCACTAAACAAAATGACTAAATATTCTGGAGCATTAACTGCTGTCTCATTGCTGTGTGTTTTAGTGACATAGTCTTTACATGTGTAACTCAGAAGGGACACGTTTACACAGGGGGATATTTTACACCGTGTTTCCTCGCGGACAGAATAAAACTGAATTGGTTTGTCAGAATTTGTATTTGCAGTCTGTGGGTTCAAACTGTAAGTCAGCAAAGTACTTCAGTAGACTCTGCAAATCTTGAAATGTTTATTTGCAAGGGTACCTGCACCATACGGCTCATTCTCCTGAGGATGAGTCATCCACAGGCTACATACAGTACATTTGAGGTGGGCTTTGGATAAGCTCCTGGAGGAGAATGTAGAGGGGCAAAGAACACTGCTGAGCCATCACAGCTGTACTGATTTTCTGTCACATTGTCTCACAACAGGAGACATTACCTGGTAAAGGAAACTGTAAATCTCACCCATCCCCCCACTATAACCACCGCACAAGGTCCTGTCATCAGTCAGCCGTGTATTGATAAGGGGAGCCAGGTATTCGCGGCCACAATGTTTTCATCGCAACATTTGTTTGCCGAGTTAAATGTAGAACATGAATAATATTCCTGCAAACAAACAGCGAGGATGTCAAACACACACGTAACTAAATATACAGGTATTCAGATACAATTCTGTTTCTGCAAAATAATCCGTTTGGTAACATTTGACTGAGATTAATGAACACAGCGTGCCACCCGGTTTACGTATAATGTCCTCTGAGGTAAGATGTTTGTTGTTGCCTCAGATCGACAGGGCTTCATTTTTTTTTTTGAAAGTCAACCAATCAACAACCAACTTCTTTGTAATATATATATTTTTAACAGACAAACATGGGCACTCGTTCACTAAAAAAATGTAAATTAATCAGCCGATTCAATAATAGATTCCGTGTTTAGTCCATGAAGTGTCATAAAATAGTACGAAACACCCATCACAATCATCTTGGGCTCTCACAAAAAGCCCACAAAGATCAACGGAAAGTTGTTGCAGATTTTCTGATGAATCAATTAATCAAGTTATTGTTTCTGCACTCGTTCACATTTCTGTAAAGGTGTAAGTTATCAAGGCTTACCGTATCCAGAATCACGTTGTCTGACCTTCTTTCAAGTTGAAATATCTCCTCACAATGTGTGATCCAATTTCATGGACAATACACTTAATTTTTTTATTTATACTTATGTCGATTCCTTTGCTTCCCACTGTCGGATGTACTGGACACAAAATGTACATGGTGTAAACAACAATCTTCTTGGCCCTGCTTTACATACCAAATTCAGGGTGCATACCAGGAATTTCCATAACCCACATTTAAATATTTGCATCAAGCATCACGGGACAGGACGATGAGCAAAAGCAACTCTTCGCTTGTGATGCTGTATTTTCGACTGAAAATTGAAATACATTGAATTTTCCATTTTTTTCCTTTTAATCTTCTCTTTTTTTAATCTTCGTTTCTTGTTTAATTGAATTATCCACAAATACATGTGTCCCCCAAAAAAGATGACCATAGTAGATGACCAAAATACCAAGGCTGCTCTTGACGAGTATTTTAAGCACTATTTGAAATATTAATCCTAATTTTTCAGCGTGTTCGCGTCAACATGAGACACAGTAAACTGACGACGTATAGGTGACACATCGTTTTAGGCTAAGAGGTAAAACAAAAGTAGAGAAGAGACACTTTTAGTGGTCAGGGGACAGACAGTGTTGGCGTTCAGCTCTCCACGAGTTATTCCACTGCGACATGTTGATGGCAGGTCATCTAAGTCGACGAGGAACAAAAAGTTTGCAGCTGTGATGTGCTGCCTTGTGGGAGTCATTGTAAGGAGGGATCAAATGCTTATATTTGTGTGTGGTAATCTCTCCATGGCCATGCACAAACATAAAGGCTCTTTTCAAAAACTGGATTTACCAAAACACTCATTTCTTGAATCAGAATTATATTACGGTCAAATTGAATTGCATCAGTGCTTTGTGCGTGTCTGTGTGATGGTATCTGCAGGTTGAATATTGCTTCAAATGCAGATGTTTCCTCTACGTGTACTCTTTGTATTCAGCAGCCTCACGTTTTGTGTTTACATGCACTCATCTCCGACTCTGCATGGAGTTCAATAAAGGTTATTATCTCTGTAATCAGAAGCAGCAATACAATTAAACTTCAATTGTAAGTGACTCGGCGATGATAATAGCTACATACAACAACATAATGAGAATGAATTAAAAGTGCTCCGACTTGAGGGTGAAATGCCGTTAAAGTCACGTGATCTTTGTTTAACAATACAAAAATAGAGTTAACTGTGTGACGCATTTGCACAGGGGTGTTTTTTACTAACAAATCACAACACATAGCATGTAATGTCTCTCAGGGAGGCAAGATAAAACAATGGGTCCGACATGATCTGAGATTCTACCTGCAGTTGCTAAGCAACACCCACCTCCAACCTCTCAATCTGTCCCATTGGTCAGCAGGAAAAACGCACAAGGAGCCCCATTGGCTAAGAGAAAGTTAATAAACTTTAGCCAAGACCTGCCTCCTTGTGTGCGCACACACTCTCTCCCTCTTTCTCTCCCTGTCTCTCACACACACACACGCACACACACACACTGAAGAGATTCTTGTGAATGAGAGCATGAGAGGGTGTCAGTGCTTGCGCAGTACAGTGCTGATATATGCATTGAGCTCCTGAGCTAAAAATAAAGATCACACTGAATGCTGTGCCACTGAAAGTTGCAAGACTGAATTGAAAGTGACAAGTCTAGTTCTCTCCAGACTGAGCAATGAGGTTCCACCCTCATCATAGATCCAGCAGGCATTTTTTGACATTCGTTTTAGTACAGGATTCTAATAAAAGCTTGTTCCTGGCAATTCTTCACATTTGATCAGGCTAAAAATGCAACACAGGAAAGCCTAAATATATCTTTGAAATACAATTCAAAAGACGTATTTAGCAGTGGTTCCCAACCTGTTTTTTCCCAAAGCCTTTTCAGATGAGCTCAAGTAGCTACACTTATTTAAACGGGACGTTATTTAACACTGAATATTATATAGCCTGAAAGAAATACATTACATTATTGTTTTTTTTCTTACAACTGAATTGGCAGAAGCTGGACATTACAATAGGCTGTTTTCCTTTGTTCATAGCCGCTGCAACTGTTTTACTGCTACTTAGTTAGCCAACTCATTTCGGCTACATATTTCACCATCTGACCATGTTGTTCCAGCGACTGTAGACTTTCGTTTTGTATATTTCAAAATTGTGGATCTGAACTGAAGTTTTGGACATCGGTGTTTGAGTCTGTTTAAAGGTGAAGTACACTCTTCATCCTGAGGCATTGGTGGAAACAAATAGCATCTCAATCACTACACTTGAGGTTTACCTTTTTTCCTAAAGGCATATGAAACGGTTGCTTTTTCAATAGGAAGACAATAAGAAAGTTATCTTTGAGAGTTATGCTGCGAGTCACTCCCAGGTTAGTTACATTTTTCTTGCTGTTGTATTTTCTGAGCCGGGCCTACGTCACTTATTTATCGTCGGAACATCTTGTAACTCAAACTTCATTGAAAACCCCAGTCAGGCTCAACATCAATAGCACAAAAAAAGCAGATATTACATTTTGGAAAGGGATTTACTTATTGAAAAACAGCCACAGATTCTGTTACAAGGACTTTTATTATGAAATATCTATTACCCTATGTTACTAACTGTACAGGATTAAAAAAGGGATACAAAAGACAAACAGCTCAGTGTAGAGCAGTTTCAGTTTGTTTGCAGCCATACGTCCATTTGAGGTAATGTATAACCCATCACTTTTGAGAGAATAGTGGAAAATACATAACATGTGTAAACCACAAAACAGCCACAGTACATGTTTTTATTCTTGCTGTTAGTGTGAACACGAGTGTTTCAATATGTTCAAATCTAAAGGAAGGTTTAGAAATGATTACAAAAAAGGATCCTTCAACTATAATCTATACAGATGTCCTAAACAATGTTTATGTACAAGTCAAGTAAAATGTCACTGCAGTGCGAGGCCAGATCGAAGACAAAAACTAAATAGTGCAACTTATATTACATTTCGGTTGGAGAAACCTACACAATGGAAACACTTTGTTTTAGGTTTTGAGAAAATGTTTTGGAAAGATGAATGCGGTTGGAGAAGGGTGTTCATAAAAGCAAACCGGTGCGATTCAAACACCATGTTGCTTTACATCCGTTTGGCCACTCGTTTTAACTGTTGGGACGTTTTATAAAAAAAGGACTTTGATTTCTGAGGGTCGAGAAGATTCCCTTCAGAAATGCTCCTCACAACTCTCCGAGGCTTGTTCTCCTCTGAACCTGGAGCACAGACACCAAAGTAAACCAGCATTAGTAGCAAGAATGAACACATCTACATAAAGAGACTAAATAGTTCTGGTTACAACTCACCACAGTGAAAAAAAACAAATCGCATTCGGGTTTGTTCGAATGAAAATCTCATCGGAAAATGATCTTATGTTGCAAAATATCCGGTCAGTTTCTTTTAGCTGCGTTTGTCTGTGTTGTCACTTACCAGCAAAACGACACACTCTGAGCGGCCTGGGGGCCACCGAGGGGTCCTTCTTTATGCGCTTTGGTGCAGAGACACCCTGTGTTAACTCTTCTTGGATGCTGGTACAGTGAATGAAATAGAGTCATCAATCACAACATTAATAACTGGATTCCTTCATAATCATAATAATAATAATAATCATAATAATAATAATAATACTCAGAACTGGCTATGCATTTTGTTATTTTGGTGACAGTTCTGACCAGCTTTGGTCCGGCTGCAAGCAATTATACATATGTTGAAGCAGAGTGTTTAATCCGCTGCTGGTATAAAATAAGCTGATTTACATGAACATAAGAGGGAAAAGGCAGAGGCACATTACCAGGTAACTTTACGCTTCCCTTGCGCAGCAGACGTCATGGCCATGTAGGTCCGGTGGGCTCGTCTCCAGTCTTGTAAAGACGAGATCGGTTGTCTACAGAGCAGAAGGTCACGTTACCATCACATCTCCACGGTTTGGACTTCACATAAGGAACATTTCCCTTTATATTCAAAATCATAATAGCTTATAACTTTTAAATTGGCTTGTATTGTATTGCAAAAGCGATGTGTATACAAATCTTAACTCTTGATATTTGATGCTTTGTTGCAATGCACTTGCGTTCAGGGATTGGGATATGCAAATGTTGTGGTCTGTCAAATACATTTGTGGCATTTTATTTCCTCATGGCACCTGCAGTTACAAAATGTGTAGATGAATGTTGGGTGTTCCTGTTTTAGAAGATATATTTGACATCTTTTAACCCCATGTAATCTCACAATCCCCTAGCAGGTCCATACATGCTGATGTAAGGTTTAAAGGTACGCCATCAATCATTGAATACGCAAAATTCAACCAAACTGCTGAAACTCCGAGAGCCGATAACACTGCTCTCTGCATCCGCCTATAGTTCACGTTAGGCATCTTTGTGCAACGCCCCCGGAGCTGGAGTTTACACTGGCTGAATTTGAGCTAACTGCTAACTGGGGCGGGGGGGCTCTAGTCCCTGCGAAGTAGCATCACAGAGGCGGGGAGGACGAGGCGTTTTTCCATTTCTGCCACTTTGGATTCAATCTTTAAATAAACTATCAAAACGCAGACGAACCATGGATGTATAGAGAGCTGCAGCAATGAGTCCTAAAGCCCGGAAATGAGTTTGCATGTTTGCACTTCCGGTTCCCCCGTCTAAAATATAACGGAGTTTTTGGCTAAACACCTGAAACAAGGTCTGTGGTTAACACAAGCTTAAGAGATTTAAACGTTTTTTTCTACAACATAAAATACACCAAGTATCAGATTTAGAGAATAAATGTAAAACTTTCTCTCCCTCTTGTGTCCCTGTCCACTAAACCTGGCATGAACCCAGCCCAGAGAACTGCCACTCACCCACCTCGCAGTTGCAGAAATCCCTTATGTACCGCTGCCAGAGTAGAACTAATGCACAAAGTTTGCTAAATTTGCCTTCATCGTTCACGCAGTTAGCACTGTACCGACAAATATTTACAAAAAGTGAAAGCTTTTTCTTGCTAACCAAATGGAATAGTTGTCCTTTGAGATTTGCCCTGTCTGTTGCAGGACAACTTAGTAGCCAAGTGCTAAGTGCTCTCATGAAGTCTGGATTAGCCCCCGATCTTTAGCACGAGTGGAAAAACAACTCCACAAATGTTGCCAAGCAACTGCTATTTCCTTGATTGAGGTGATGCGTTTTGATTTTTAGGCTCGTTAGTAACACATAAACTAATACACGGTCAATGTGTTAATGTGGGGGCTCATCTGCTTGGCGCATTATTCACCGACACAAACCCCGTCTGATGCTGTGGCTCAAAATGTTTCCTCTTCTGTTCGCCCCTTCTTAGCTGACTTAAGCCTCTGGGCCCAATGTTCCAGTCTGGAAACTTGCTGCTGGTGAGAATTCGTATACTGTTTGCCCTCCAGTCTTTGTCTTGTTTTGAATAAGGTTTGGGGGATTTATCACTTCTGAATGGTTTAGTTGCCATCCGCACCGAGCGTCTTTTACACAGAATCCTTCAGTTGCTATGAAACTTTCAGTGGGCAGCTAGAGAGACATGTTTGAGATTGTTTTTAAATATTTTATGGAACTGTTAATTCCCTCTGAACCCATTTTTAAGAATGTTTTTATAAAGATTTTGTTCTTAATGCAATTTTCGGTTTATTGCAACTAGGCTTGCCTAAAAATTTGATAATTTATGCTTTCGGGGAATAATGATTAATTCATAATGTGTGGTACAAGAACTGTCCGGGTTTAAAAAGGCATGAACACTCAGTTTTTTAAGTTAAGACACTTTAACAAGATAAGCATGGGTGACATATGGAGTGTTTTTTTCATCCGTACCAATTTCTTTAGAAACACCAAGAAAAAGATGTCCCTGACGTTTTAAACTCAACAAGAGAGAGTAAATGACATTCATCATTTGTGTTTGATATTCTTGTTAAAAGCTTCAAAACAGATCATTTAAAGATTTTCCCACATTTAAAGACGCAATCTGGAGAATTTTCAAATAAATAAATGCCTGTTTAAGTCACTATCTATCCCCAAATAATCTAAAACGATGGTAATTGAGCCTATAGCCAACTGATGAAAGTATTGGGATACTTGCAGTTTTACAAACTGGGTGTCTGTAGTGACATACCCGGAAACAATATTGTGTAATAGTTTTTTTGCCATTACATACACATAAAAAAATGGAACTATGCACACGATTCTTGATAAAAGCATGTTCAGATAAATTGTTTGGTGAACAGGAGGCAAGAAAATGTGACAAATGGTTCAGATACATCATGGCAGCTGCTGCACATTTCCTTCTGAACTTGACTTATAAAAATAAATGTCAACAATTTGATTGTGATGTTCGGTTTTGGTTTCTGCCGTTACAGCAGTATTTTTTTGTTGTTTCCTACATTTTTCTTCCAAATGTTCCCGTTTAGAGAAGTGAGCACTATTGTAGCAGAACATTTTGGAGGGACCACAGGAGTGCAGTAGGCGGTGTGTGGGTGTATTGATGCATTCGTTTACGACTACTTTAATGTGTTTATCGGCCGCACCATATGGACTGCCAACAGAACCAACATACTGCATGTTTAGAGTCAAGAGGACTCTCGTCCACATTACAAGCCAGCCTGAAAATTGATTTGTTATGTTATCTAATTGACTTTCAGAAGACAGAAAATATCTTCTAAAATCATGTGAAGTGTGTCTAAATGACCATATACACTGTTAAACATCCTCAACATCCTCAAGTCAAAAGAAAAGTGTTGGATATTTTCTCACCTTTTAGTAGGAATCCGGTTTCCGTCATCGGCCTCGGGAGGATGGAGCAGTTGGCTAGGACCAGAGACGTCTGTTGACGTTGATGCTGGACAGGGGCTGCCACTGCTAATTGTAATCGTGGCATTACTTGCAGTTTGTTCATCATTGTCCAGAACTTCAAATGTCATGTTGGGATCCATGGCGCTGGAGGAGCTCTGTGGCACGGCCCAAACAGTCTTTAGTGAAGGCTCTGGTGTGCACTGGAGTGGGAACATGCCCTCCTCAAACACTTGGGCCTTGGCACCGGTCCGGGGGCTTTGCTGTGGCAGTGACGCAGACAAATTTCTCCGAATTGGCATTCTGGGACGGGGTTCCAGTTTCATATCCGTCTGTTTTCCTTCACCTATACACAAAACAGAATTAAACAAAGCAGCAATAACATTTATTCAACCTAACTGACAACGCACCTAAATCCATGCAACCCAATTAACAACCTATGAAAGATGAACATAGTCATAAAGGGAGTGTAAAGAAAGCTGCTTAGCACTTTGACACAACCTTTTACCATTAGTGATGTGGTCCAACAGAACCACAACTTCTTCTGCCAAAGCCAGAACAGTTTTGGATATTCTACATTAGAGACTAATGTATTTATGTTTCTTTCTGTACTCTTCCCGCTGGTTTAGAGCAGAAGGGGTCATGTCACATACGTTCATGCACCAATCAGGGTTCAGCAATATTTGAATCAAAACCCAATGGAAGTTGTGGGGTCTTTGCATAAGTCCGGCACTTCAATCAAACCGGATCAAAACTTTAACTTTGTTAGTCAAGAATGTTTAATTTTATAGAAAAATACTTAAGATGTGAGAATATACAGGGGCTTTAACAAGGAACTGTTTCATAACAGAATTATAAGGTTCCTTATCAGCAACGTTACCATGTGACTTCGTGACTAAAATGCCTGCTCAGGGAACGATCAGCTCTGCAACTGACATCGCTTCAAGACGTCTTTGCAGATGCCAGCATCTGAAACAAGCCATCTTTGAAGTACATCAATGCATTGTTACAGCTAAGGGCTTTGAAAGTGAAAGCAAATCAAACCCCTTTAAAAAGTAAGCATGGCAACACTAAACACACCCCTCCCAAAACGATGCCGTCCCCCATACTAAATCAGTCATAAGCACTGAAGTGCCAGCCTTAGGTTAAACAGTGCAAATTAAAAAAATGTCCCAACAGAGAAATGCGATGGATTATTCCTTTAAGTTGCATCAGAATGTGATCAGGAGACATTATGCATGGCACAAGGCATTTAAACATTATAGTGCCCTCCTTGCACATATACACTTTACAATGTCAGAATGGAGCCGTGACATGCATCATTACAATCAAAATATATGTTTAGCTCCTATGATAATGAACCCTGTGGTTTATTCAGCATTATTAATCTTAAACACTAAAACAGGATTACCAAAGTATATACACCAATGTGTATTAAAATACTGATTGATATGAGAAATTGTATCCAGTAACTTTTTGCCACATTGTCTTGCTTCATTTAAAAACAGCAACAAAAGCTTGCACAAGTTGCGGCGCAGAATGAGGTTAAATCTCGGTGCCTGCATCACATTATGCTCATGGCATTTCCTGCTGGCGTGGAGTGGGGGTTAGGGAGGGGGCTAAAAAGGAAAAATGCCAGCACATAAAGGAAGTAAGAGCACTAAACGAAAAGGTGAATGACTGACTTAGACATTACCCCAAATATCAAAATGCAATATTTAGCAAATGTGAGTCAGACCTCAGACAGCACACCGAGTGAGGAGACGATGACAAATAGCCCTTTTCTGTGGCAGAGTTGTCCCTAGCAGTAAATGGCAGCAGAGTTCCTTCAATCACATATTTTTGGCTTGTAGGGGATTAATACATGCATGAGTTGCTATTTTTGGTCGAGGCTGCGCTGAATTAGGGTCGCCTGGTTGCTGCTGCCTGTTTTTTATAGTGCGCCTTTTCTGGTTGGTGGAGCAGGGGAGCTTACGTCTCTTGACGTTTTTTCCTGCCCTGCTGTGGATCTGCATTTTCATGAATGAAGCTCAAGAGGGATTGGGAGGGTTAGATGCTAGACAGACAGAGAAAAACATTTCAGGGTAGGAGGGAAAGAGAGGTAGAATGGAGGAAAAAGCCAGACTAACGGACGTTTGAAGCAAAAGGGACAGCAAAAAAAATCTAAGGAGGAAAGAATAGATACGAGAAGTGAGAGGTTGAGGATTCAATTGAAATATAAAAAGAACAGCATAAAGGAGGCAGTGGGAGGTAGCTGAATGAAAAATCATGAAGCTATTAATAAATGCATGTGTGGACACGTTTTAAAACAACACTGAATTGTGTTCCTTCCAAGTGATTACTTCTGTGGGATTTGCTATTGTTAAGCAGTGCTCAAAGAGTTAATGCTCTTTCAAAACCTCAACCCTCTCTAAAACCAAGGAAATTTGATTGGCTTCGCAAACTGCAGGGTGGAGCCATTTCTCATAACATGCTGCAGTGACTACCATTAAGAGCTGAGGAAGCAGTAAGGGACTGCCAAACAGCATCAGGATAAGATCAGAGCAGTTTGTCTGGATGCTATGTAAAAGCGTTATTCATCAAAACATCCGTGTTGTTTCAGATGCATACCATTTTGTCAATGATTGACCACATAGAACAGCTGATAATGCTGCACAACACATATGAAGCTATTGTATATATGTGTGTGTATATACTACATGCATGTGCGAGTGGTAGCTCTGACATTAAGATGGACATGGTGCTTTTCAAAAATGCAAGTGTGAGCCAGAGAATAGAAGAACAGAGTTATGATTGAAACGGTAGAAATATGATCTGAATTATGGGAACATAGTGATGCAAAGACACTTTTTAAAGGCTAAATAAATGACACTTATCGTACTTTATGGTAATTCATTATGATAAAGCCTACACAAGGCATGGCTTGCATGTATGTTGTGTTAATATAGGACGAATGTCTGGACAAGTCATTATTTGTTAAAGGTGCTGCTGTATGTATGATGTAGACATTATTGACACAATGTCAACAGACATCTTTTCGTGTCTGGTATATTGAGCGAAATTACTGTTCAGCTGTGTCAATTATTGCAGAAGGTACATTTTATTAGTTACTTTAGGTATCTTAAAGGTTGCAGATTATATCATTTTTATGCCCTTGGGTAATAATAGGTATTATTTAAGCATCATTATATTAGTGGAAGGTAAAAAACTATTAATTAGTGTTTCTCAAATACCAAATCCCCCCAATGTTTTATTTTGGGTGTGTCAAATGCTGAATAAAGTTAAAGTTCAGTGATACAAGTTTTTTTGCTAAAATGTTAAAGCTTACCATCGTGATACCATTCGTGTGTGGAGGTGTTGACACGCGTGGAAAGACGGCGATAAATGTTTTGGCAAAGAAAAGTTAAAATATGAGAAAATTACAATGAATGACCAAATGGGGAGAAAAAAAACCAACTCTAAAGCAACTGGCTTGACATAGAGAGAAGGGTCCGACAGACAGGCAAAACAGATTTTTTTTATAATAACTTGCAAAGAGATTTAATAGCAGTGGTGACAAACTCCCTCGTGCTTTCATGTTTCATTTCCATTCACGGAACTCTGGTCATCTGGCAAGAGTATTTTCTTCAAAAGTTAAATTTCCCACAATAGGTTTCAGTGAAATGTAGACCACCTGCAGTAAATATCATTACAGCCAATTTGAACTGCAATATTTCACAAAGGTTTTCGTGTTACATTTCCCCAAAGGGTCCATGTGTACAGTTTTCCCTCTATAAAACTGGTTGTGAGTATTCACATCGTTTCATTATTCATGTTTTGGCCAAGACAGAATGTCTGCAGCACAGCTATAAATCGAATTATATTACATGTCTGACTTTTATTGTTTATTTTACTACTCCCAACAAGTACTTTTACTTAAACTGCTAAAAACATGTTCAGCAAATAAAAAGCAACACGGCAAGTGGAAATTTAGGCTAACCCAAAACAATTGAGCATTTATATGGCACATTAAAAACACAACTTTATGGCGTGTGTGTTCTGCTTTAATAAAATGCAGCAGCATCTCTTAAAGTGTGTTTGGGCAAGTGTGATGGATTGAGTGAAAGCTGACAAGGAGAGACGTGAATGATTGAGGGGGAGGGGGGGATTAACAGGCATGCAGGCGTTTTAGATTAATGACTACAGTATGTTAGCATGACGGGGGAGAGAGGAGAGCAGATTTACCTTTGGGTGATGGAGCAGCATTGCACAGTGATGTTCTTTTCGTACGGCCCTCTGCACCTGAGAATTCAGAAATCATAAAGAGGTTCAAGGAGAAGCAACATCAACGCAGCATTACAATTACAACTTCTGCAAGCCCCAAGTGGTTTTCTTTAATTAAAAATGTTACATTGTTACTAAATGTCTGAAAAGTGCTTGCTTATTTTTATTTCTTGGAGTTTCAAAGTCAGTCAAAGGAATTCACTGAAAGTGTTATTAAATGTGTTGCTTTCTGGCAACAATATGAAACACTACCAAGGTGAAACACTATGATTACACACATTTCATTGCGTCTACTGTCTATTTCTTTTCTAGAAAGAGTCAATCTGGCTATTGCACAATGTTCAAGAAAATCAAATCTCACACAAAATCCCACGCATGATGCACAGTGCATTGTGGCCCAGACGTGAAGCCAGAAGAAACAGCTGTCATTTATAATGAATTGCCCAAAGCTCAAGTGAACCTGGAGTGTTTTGGGTCTCAAACAAACATGTTTTAATCATTCAAGCTGTATTCCGTGATCCACAGGAGGCTGACACCAATATCTTTATTCAGGACTTGTCATTCTTTGTCCGACTGACAATAAGTTTAGTTGGAATTCCACAAAAACAGTTTCATAGAAGTACTGAATGTAATACAGTTTGAATCGAGCCAGCAGTGGAACTGAGGTGACAGGTGCAGAGTTTAATGTCTCTCAAATGATAAGACTTTATCATAGGAATTGATTGTTGTTACCCAGCTTTGGTTCATCGTCCAAATTTTCATTTTAACTATGTGCAAACAAGTTTTCGCTACAATTGTGTAATTATTGTTTTAAAGAAAAGCAGCATCACAACCTAACTGGGAGCAGCATATTCAAAATAGTCTCGGCCATCTGAACGTTATACGATCCTGAATATAACTTAACCCTTTCAGATGGCAATGGCATCCGTTTGGTGGAGCTTTGATGATAGCATTGCAGTTTGCTCTCAGCTAACGGACATTTGACTTTTTCTGTCATTTTCCATTTGTTATCCATGACTGTAAAATTGGCCAACTGTTTTCCAGTCCGCGTGGGAACCCCGATCAAGCCCAAATATAACTTCACGTAAACATATTTACATAAAAAAAGTATCTGCTGAGATTCTGCATGTCAGAGGGATGAATGGCCTATTTGATATATTATCAATTCATTTACGTTGGAGCTGTGGTGCATTATCTCAATTTCTGTTAACATAACATTCAATGGAGATTTTCCAAGTCGTTGCCTTTATCAAAAGCAATCACCAATTACTGCAACATCTAATGTTTTGGTTTTTCCAGCATTTTGCGGTCATGTGGTCAGGTCTTTGTGTATTTATAAAGCAAAAATGGCATCTTCCCATTCAGGCTGTATGGCAGTACATTTTAAGACTAAAATAATTTATTGCTTTTCTCTTTTTTTAAAGAAATCCTTAGAAATGTAAGACTTTGAGTTTTGAGACTGTGTGACGGGCATTTTTCACCTTCTTATACTTTCTAGACTAACCAACTCATGGATTAATCTAAACTCATAATTGCCATATTAATTGATAATGTAAATACTCATAATTTGCTCTACCATATTTTCCAACCGTCACTAGTTTTGTAATTCTATCCAAATTGAATCCACGTAAAAGTATGCTCAATAAACAACAGAAGAATGAATGATAAGAGTATGACGACTTACTGCAGGGGCTACTCTGGTGGTATAGCAGATGTGAGAAAAACAGGACAGGTGCCAACTCGCTGCGGTCCACCTCATTCGTCTCCTGTGAGCCCTCTCCGATCCCCACCCCTTCCTGGTCGGCCCAGACCACGCCTCTCTCCCTCAACACAAGGTGCTCTAGTTCATGGTTCTCCATCTCGTCTGCGGCGGTGACCTGCCCAGCACCCCGCAACGCAGAGTAGTGCCGACTATAAGCTGGCAACAAGATGTTCACCATTCTGAAATGCAATGGAAAAATATTATTGAGATATTTCTTGAGATGAGGTGCAGTATCTTCAGCTACACTGAATTGGTTGTTAGTATTGTCAACCTACCTCTGCATACGCTTGTTCTCCTGATCCTGCAGTGCAGCTAGCTCGACCATCTGCTTAATATGTTGTTTGAGGTCATTAACCTGCAGCTCCAGTCTGTGGCAATGTAGGCTCTTATCTAAAACCTGAACACCACGGATAAATTAGTTCAGAGAGCATAAATGATGAGGCAATAAGCATTCTAACATAACAGCATATTGAATTAGCACCCTGGTGGGCAGAATTAGAAGAAACGATGGGTGGTTAGAGGTCAAGATACTATAGAGAGAAGATGCAAAGTTCTGTTTTCATCCATGTTTCATCAGAAAAGCTATCTGCTCAGGATAAGGGAGAGGAGGAAAAAAAAAAGGAAAGAACTCTGACGTAAAGAAACTACGAAACAACAGCAGAGAGAACATTTGACCGGTGGGTGCGTCATAGTTCTGGGTCAGTTCCTGGAAGAAAGGATAAAGAAGAAAAAAAATAACATGGGCATGGTTTTAGGTAACTGGCTGCTGTGTGAGGGATGAGTAAAGGGTATTGATTCATTCTCTTCAGTGATCCACGAGTGAGCCGGAGAAATAAAATGAGCACGGTTCTAATTACTAGGAGAACAGATGGGAAGAAAACAAAGACAGTCACGACACCAGTAGAGACACAGCCTACCTTCCAAAATAAACAAACAAAAAACACCAAGCGATGAGTTTTGAAGGATGTAACCCACATTGTGAAGTTTTTCTCTATGTCCAATCATGCTCGTTTGTCTTCATACAAAATATTTCATCCTGTCCGCAAGTTATGTCATTTTAGTAACTAGTTTTACTGACTGTTCGCCTCTACCGATCTATTGTTCAAAGTCTGACATTCATGCACTCCATCACCAATGTCAAGTGCGGTTGGAATTCATATGAACGCGGCTAGAAGCACTTTGGTTACACACGTGTTACAATCAAAGATATAGATCACACTTAACATTCAAGCACTTCTCTTTGTTTAAACAAAACAAGTGTGAAATGGCAATAATATACTTTAGTCACAACAAAACACATATTTGCCAGTCAATCACCAGTAAATGTGAGAGTCAATTAGTTCTACGTACCTCTGAGGTCTGATCATTCGACTTCAGCAGCTTAATCTCATTCTCGACGCGATGAAGCAAGCCGTCGTTGTCCAGGAAACGTGTTTCGGTCTCTTTCAAACGTTTGTGAATGTGTTGCTGCCGAGTGCGTAAGCTGGCAATCTTCCGCTCGTGCTTACAAGTAGCCTATTAAAAGAGACAACAACAAAAGTCATTTAGGTGATACCACGAATCGTCCATTGTTTGAGCGAGCATGAGTATAACACACTATTAAGTATGTGGTCTAAATAACAATAATTATAGCTGCTAACAACAATATGTCACCAAGCTCCAGTCAAGCAATATTAATGAATCTAAAAATATTAAGCATTTGTTGTATATTATTTGAGAAGTTAATGTGAATCAATTACTTGTAACTTACAACTACTGTAACCTTTTTTAAATAATTGTTTTGAAATGCAGACCGATGATTCAGCCACACGCTCCCACAGTTTAGTTTGTATTGGAAGACAGTGAACAATTCTGCAAAGTTTGGTACTAATAATTCAATTTCTATACTTTCAATGGCATTTACAGCTGGGACTAACACCGGGGCTCAAATGGCAAAGAGGAGCCAGGAGCTGGGGAGCAGTGACCCTGTCTTGTAGTGGTGTAAATGAGAGGCTAAGACAACTATAGAGAACAGAGAAGTGAAATGATGACTCAGCAGCTGATTTTCTGCGGGGATGATGGACCCTGTGGATCGCAGCGTAAGCATCAGCTACCTTCTCAGTCTTTTCCTTGGCACAGAAACATTGGACCTGCAGGTTGTCCTCCTCAGTGTACCGCTGGCGCAGCTCATTCTCCTTCAGTTGTCTCTCCAGATCCAGCTGCTCTTTCCTGATTTGGGTCCGGCCCGAGAAGATTCGCTGCAGAGCTTCTGACACCCTAGAGAGAGAGAGAGAGAGAGAGAGAGAGAGAGAGAGAGAGAGAGAGAGAGAAAGAGAAAGGAGAGAGAGAGAGAGACAAGAGTGATGTTCAATTGCAAGAAGCTTCCCCTTAAAAATGGCAGCATTAGAACATTTAAATGTAACAAAAGTGATTTAAAAGTAGTCTAAAATCACTTTGGCACATTCATTTCATTAAAAAAACAAACAAAAAACAGGTCATTCTAGTCTCAGCTTCTTTGCAATTCAAGGAACATGCAATATATGTAAACAGAAATAGCATCTAGTTAATTGATTACAATAGCCTTGATAAACTGTGTCTCAGTTTTAGCTGGTACTGTCAGACTGGCGTTCATTGAACTCTGGTAATTTTTACGGCTGTAGTGTTGCTTTGGACTGTATTTTATTGAAAGTGTGTTTTTTTTGGTCCACTTTGATTCAAATACATGGGACAGAATATTAGAAACACCTCTTAGTATAATGCAATCCAATAAAACATCGCCATCATCCCAGGGATTGAAGCAGGATGTGATTAGAAGCTGGTGTGCCACATGTAAGGAGCAAATTTATATTAATGGCTGTGCCAAAAAGCTCTTACAAACCACTTGTTCCGAGTATTTAACACACTGAAGCCCATGAGATATTCAAACGTTTTATAAACACGTCAAAACCAGTTTAAATACAGTAATACAGCTAATAATGCTAATATCAAAATGTACCAATGTATTTCATCAAATGCTTGCATGGCTAATACAAGTATTCTCCATGATGCTGTTAATCTTTTCATATAATCTCGAGCTTCAACTACGTGCCAGTTCTGTTCGTACTGAGCCAGAAAGATATTCTTAGCTATATGATGTATATATGCATTCTTGGAGCAGAGATGCGGTGATATGACGATTGGATGCATGTGGCTGTCTGGTTGAGTTAAAGCAGTAGGAGAGACAGGAGAGGCATGCAGGTAAATAAGGACTGGAGAGCTGTCGCTGAAATGTGACTGCACTCTTCAATGTAACTCCGGTGACGTCGTGGCCTTGTGCTAGACTGCTGAATTTTTAATAGCGTGAGAAGCGTGCAGCCTCTATTCAGAGCCTCTCTCTGTGCGAGTTGTGAATTCTGATGCCAGTGAATGAAATGTGTGGGAGTGAGACTCATTCAGCTTTTCCATGGTCCCCCACCCCCCCGCCCAAATACCCCAACAGATGCCACTGTGTGCCTTAAAGATGAATCGATGGGATGTGGTTAATCGGATTTATGTAAAAGATACCAATGTGTATATATTATTTGAATTAAAATAAATGTTCTGCACAGCTGTCCCTATCAAATTAAAACTCCACATTTAAAACAAAAGATAGTTAAACTAATGTTGACTGTATAAGCTATATAAAACACTAGTGTTCTTTTATACACAGAGGTACCAACTGTATGTTTGTGGCAGCTATAAAAAGGAAATTAAGTTGCTTCCCCCCCAAAATATTAAAACTGTGCCAGCGTTTTTCAATCTTGATTCTTGGGCTTCAGAGCACAGCCGTTTTTTAATCCAAGAAGTAAAATAGTCCCGGACTAGATTGCTAGATTGAAAACCAGCAGTCCTCAGTCATATATAATGTTTTTAAATGGGTCACCCTGTTTTAATGAAAGACAAATAACATGTTAGCATAGAAATAGCAGCAATTTACAAAACACAACTTAGTTTTAAATTTAAAAAAATAGAATAATGCTTTCTTTACCATGAATTTGTCTTTAAAACTTTATTAATTACGACACTTTTTGTAATTTTTTTGTATCTGGCTGCTCTATGCAGTGTAGGTTAGGGGTGGTTGTGTAAAAAAAAAAGTCAAAAAAGTCTTCCTGTATACAAATATTGGTATGTTGCAGAGCTCAAATTCTTACTCAGGTACTTGTACGATATTGCAGTTTTAATCCCAAAACAATAACACTAATACACATTATAAAAACTGAAATGAAACAGTATTAGTATTAGTTCCCTTTGAAAGAGATTGGTAAAGAGGGACATTAGATTGTTATGAGGATGCACTGTTTTCCAGGAGGTTCAAGTGGCCATTTCGTGGCATAGCATTTCATAGAAGTAAGACAAACAAGCTGTTTAGCAGAAGTCGCATTGGATCACCAATGCACTCTGGGTAGGTAGCTGTCAAAAACACCACTAATACATTGTGTTGAGAGTTTGTGCGCAAGGCAGCACAAACAAATAAATAAACAGCAGTTGGCATTTTCAACTAATGACGTCCACACAGACACTGTGAGTTACCGATCAAAGGGAGTAGAGTTGCTTTGGGTAAGAAAAAGTTGCTTTGCTTCTATTTTAGCAACATTTTGCTGGTGCACCTCACCTTCAAAGTGCTGCTCCTGGTTGAAAACTACATTTGAACTTTGGGATTTTGTTTATAAAAGTAAAGGGTGAAAGCAGGCTATCCAAACACAACCAAATAATTTACAGCGATAAGAGTGTTTTAGTTTCTCCCTATAATTATCAATTTATCATACAGAACATTATAGGTCACCATGAATATTTTTAGGTGCAGCCTCGGAGCAGAGAGCATCTCGCACCTCCAAGGCTGAAGTCACTACACTCGGCTAGAAGGAGTTGTTTTTGGGAGTGACAAAAGTCAGAGATTGGAGAAGAGCCACTGCTCCTTTGCAAACTAATATGCTCGCTATAGGGACTTGCTGAGGTAATACAATAGAAGGCTCAATGATGATAAAATGTATGTTTGGAATATTGATTGTATCATAAATGAAAATAAAGAAATAAAGAAACATTAAAAAATACAAGTCAATTGGAACAGCATATTTGATTGTACGGCCTCGACCATCGTGGCTAATTTCATCTTCCACTGCCTGTAATCAGTGTGTGTATTCCAATCACAAGGTCTACAACAACAGAGTTTACTACACATAGAGCAACAACCTCCGAGATGTCTCGGGTTACAATCTCAATGACAATTATTTACGTGCCTACCTTTTGAACTCTGCCTGTTTCTGAGATGAGATCGTGTCAGAAGCCCCGTGCACCGTGTTCTTCTCATATTCTGTCAGTTTTTTCTTCAATTGTAGAATCTTTAGAGAACAGAACATTGAAATAGTCAGAATTGAACCACCGACTGTTCAAATGAGAAAAATATTTTCTGTTTTTTTTCTTCTTCTGAAGAATGAAGCAGGGTAGTGTTGTTGTCTCATGGTACCTCTTGCCGTTGCTTCTCACATATCACTGCATACTGGCCAATGTGGCTGTCCAGGCTTACTACGTTACTTTTCAGCTGAAAGTTAAGGGAAGAGAGAAAAACGTAATGAGTAAAGAGGAATTCATACATCTATAGCTCAAGCATCACATTATTTATAACAATTGACAATTTAAAAACAATATAATAACTTTAATACTAACCGAGGACTTAATCTCCTTGGCCCTGTTGGCATACTTCAGTGTATTGTGGATGTCATCGTATGACTGGGAAGAGGGGCTAACATTGGCAATCATAACCGTCCTGCAGTTGCCCCCCAAGGAGTCTTTAAGCAGCCGCGTCAGCTTGCTGTCCCTGTACGGTATATGAGTTTTCTTACTCTAAAACAAAGAAGAAAAAGACAACATTAGCCCAAATAAATAAGACCATTTTTGATGACAAAGGTGTACACAAACAAGCAGCTCAGAAAATCAAAAACAACAACACTCCTGTGGTTCTATCGAGTTTACTTATTCAACAAATGAAAGTTTGAAATGAACAATAACAGGATTGGTGATTTCAATTCAGTTCAGTCAACCATGACACACAAATGTGGGGTGCGCCTCAATATGCATTCTCCATCTGGACAAGCTCAACAAGAGACGCTTAGTCATATTACACTATTTGGTGGGGACCAATCAACCAAACGGGTAGCAACATTCACTATGGAGCGTTCATTTTAGGGTTAAAACAAGGATCAGCCATCCACAGCACTGGCCTGGAGTCTTTCTGCAGCTGGTCTGTGAACACAGCTCAGTCTTTAATAATGGCATTAGATAGACTACAGCTGCTTAGGTGAGTCACAATCTCGTGGGTACTGGGATTGCAGAAAGTCACATTAAAGTTAAGTAACAAAGGAGTGTAAAATAATCTCTTTTGGGGTTAGCAGCTGCGCCTGCACTTCTCCCTGGAAAAACACGAAGCCTACATCTGGATTCAAAGACCTTAGTTATAGTTCATGTCAGGTCCAGGGAGTTTCAGGATAGCTGTGCCAATTTGAAAAAACAAAAACAAAATCACCTTTTTAATAAGAACACGAGTGCAGGCATCCAAACTCATTCTAAAAGTGAACTCAATTGTTTAACTCCATTAGTTTGGTCAATCATATTGAATCGGTCACAGGTTCAATGTAAAATTGCAGGTGAATGGAGGGAGCGGCACTAGTGTGGATGGAGGGTGTAAAACAACCGTGAAAAACAAGTGCTGGCTTCAAAAGGAACCCAGTGACAAGGGGCTATGCCTGCTGATGCATACAATGTGGTGCTTTGTTCCGTCACCTTCTACTCTCCAGATCACTCACATTGTTTTTCATCATAACAGACCACAGAATACAAAATTCAAGTCCCAATGTCTTTCTGTTATCAAACAACTGCAAGAGCAAATGGTAATTTGAACACAATCTGTAAATGCTACTAGTTAACCACAGATAATCTGTCTCATGTAGGATATTGTGACAGTCTGAGCAAAAATGACAGAAAGTTGTTTTTATTAAAGTTACCAAACTGTGGCTTTAACAATACTTCAAGGATGCCGATATCCCCTTCGGACAACATTTTTAGAAAGCCCCTTTTTTGTTGGTGGCAAACACTGGCCTTGTGTGGACGGATGGCCAAGATGGAGAGAAAGGATGCAGCGTCAAATGTGTCTGCATTGCTTTGGACATCGCCTTAAGGCAAACAACTTACAACAAAAACCTCTGTGCAGCATAGCATGAGGATGACATACTGAACAGCCCAAACAGAAGTAGCGGACATTCTTCTTCACTCAAACGAATGGCATGTCAGCCCAGACACAAGTGGGGACATTCTTTCCTGTAAACAATGGCCACAACATGAATTCCTTGTCTGCCAACAGTAAACACTGCAGCACCAATAATCATGGGGATATGGTGGGGAAGGAGAGGGGATTTGTGGTGGGCATTGTAAGTGGACCAGATCAAACTACGTCCATGACGGCAACACCCAAGAATGGTGAGCAGGGTATAAAACTCACTGGACACAGTTCTAACACAAGAATTAAGTAACCTGTTGAAGAAGGATCACATTTCAACATGGACGCGGTACATTTGCACAGCACTTCCTGAATGCATGTGGCCTGCTTGTGCCTCATCCCTCAAGACTGGTGTGTAAAATGAGAAGACTGCTTGGCAGGTTAATGTATGCAACTGGAATGAAATAATACCCAAATACTCAGTTGACTTGCGACTTCCCAGGCTCTGCGTTTTATATATGGAGGCTTGTGTGCTTAAGTTCATATACCTATAACCATAATAATATAGATAATGCAACATTTCACAGATGGTTTGCTGACCATATAAAAACATAAAAACAGTACTAAATACAAAACATAGTTGAAGCACATTCACTGTAGTTGTGCACCGTGTGTACAAATCTATATGTAACATATTTCTTAATGTGTCGTGACTGTGACATTCTTTGTCAGATTGTCTGTAAACGTGGCATCAACATCTGTAGTTGGTGACAGAGTGAATAGCTAGTAATGCCACAACCAAATTATACAATTTATCAATACAGACTACTCAGAATCTAAAATTCAGCAATAACTAAACTATATATCAGCAAACAGACGGTGTCTTCTGTTTTTCCTCTTTGCAATTTTCTTTTGAAGTCTGGAAAGTAATTCATTTGTTTAATTTTTGTGTGTATTTGATTCCCTTTATTGGTTTAAACTGTAGAATCTCGCTCGACTTTACGTTATTTGTAAAGCACCGTGTAACATTATTTAAAAAGTTTCTAAACAAATCATTATTCTAACTTTTGTTAGGCAGTGATTCACAAAGTAGCATGTCTTTTGTTACCAAGCTAACCAAACACTTTGTTCACTTTCGACAGTCTGACGGATGCTGCTGTGCACAGCTGTCTTCGCTAACCAGGAGGTGTCTTCTGTGCATCCAAAAGTGTTACAAAACCAGGCACACAACACTGTTTGAATGTTAACTCCTTTGTAAACAGATCACTAATCTTAACCTCCAGCTGTCACTGAGACATCTGACAGACGGGTTCCCAGCAAACCGAAAATGTTAAACACGTATATATTTAAAAAGAGACCACATTTTCCACATTGTTTTTTACAACACTCTGTATGTCATCTACAGTATACACAGGGTAATATAAACTCACCTTTGGGTCAGCAAGTGCATTGATAACATTTCCCAGGGCAAGAAGTGAGCGATTGATGTTAGCACCTTCCCGCAGACGTGCACCTTTGGTGTTGGTGGCGCTGGCTCTCTCTGAGCCGGCCAGATCGATCAGGCTCATTTTGGCAACGCAGACATTAGGATTGAGGCTGGCGGTTTTGTCCTGCTGTCTTAAATATATCTGAAGAAAATAATACAAAAATTTGAATTCAAGACCATCAAGAAGCAACCGGTGGTGCAATGTTAGACGTTTGTAGTGAAACAAGATACTTCAAATAATTATCATCTTATAAAATGAAGATATCAGTAACTGCCCACTTTGAAATTGGAGAGTCGGAAAAGTTTGCAGGTCAGCTTTTGTATTTATGTTTCTTCTTTTGCTCGTTATTGTATTTCTATTATCTTATTCTACGTTTTGACATCATGCTACAGCCTAATTGTGCCTTGGGACTTCAATAACACTGGACTGAAATACCTGAAATACAGCATGGGACCGGGAAGAGGTGGCATTCATGTCAGTGGGGTGCTGTGTCCGGTTACGATTGCCAGAATCCAAAGCCTCAAGAATGTGCTCTGCAGATTTGGGCTGTATAGGAAAAACAAAGAAAATACATAGATGTAGTGTGACCCAATAAATCCCCACGGCTACAGAACAGCGAGGATGCCCAACATTAAATAGAACATTACATTTCTTGTCATCTACTCTGAGAAATATGATTTTCTAATTAAAAACATGACATTATGTATTGCAAAAGCACCTGAGGGAAACCTAAATGGGTTTTAATAAATAGACTTTGCAATGACACCAGTATTTACCGTTAATACACACTATGATGCCATGGGGGAGTATGTAGGATACATTTGCTGCTACTGACCTGATGCAGCGAGAGGCCTTGAACAACCACTCCTTTAGAGCCGTCCTCTCTGACGGCAAGAGGGCCGACATTAGCCAACAAGTCTCTGATTTGTTCATTGTAAACCTGTAAACAAACAACAAATATAACTGCAAACAGCTGCAATCTCATCAAAACCACCCTGAGAGGTCAGTCAAGACAGAAATGTATGATTTGGTTCAAGGAATACTTTACCCACAACATTACCATTTGTATATTAATTACTCCCCACATGTTGCCTTGAATTCTTTTAGAATAAATTTGTTTTTCTCGCATGCCTCCAAAGTGAGTGAAGATGAAAAAACTGAGAAAAATCTTGATGAATTAAACAGCAAAACTATATCAAAAAAAGCTGTTGACAAACTCTCACACACGTCGTGCATTATAATCCAAGTTTAACTTATCCAGTTGAATGCTCAGTACTTTCCAAACACATGGATTTACGCTAAAACCGTACTATTTTAAACATTTCTGACTCGCCTGGACTTGCACATGAGATTGTTTATGCAGAAGTGTTTTAAATAGTACGGTACTTCAATTCATCTTCATCTTCGTTCAACGTGGAGGCATGCGAGATAAACAAAGAAAAGTTCTGAAATTCTAAATGAATTCAAGGTAACACGGGGTGAGAAATAGATATACAAACGGTCATTTTGTGGGTGAAGGGAGGCTTTGTACGGGAAAGGAGTCTAAGTCGGAGAATCACTTTGACACAAAATAAGAACAGGTTCTGCACTGACACAGAGAACAAAAAGAGCAAAAACAAACAAATATTCACCTCAAGATATGAGAAAGCAACAGCAAACTCTTTCTCCTCCTTGGCCTCATCCATGCGTTTGAACAGCTCTGTCATGGTGCGGTACATGACCCCAGGCTCATTTTGAGAGCCTAACATAGTATGCGTCTTGCCTGCTCCAGTAGCACCGTAGGCGAACACTGCAAGTGAAAGACAAATTTAAGTAAAACATTTATATAAGAAATAAATGCTTATCGCAACAACTAGAACATCAAACTTACATTGGATGGAGCGTAACCACAAATCGTAATGTGAAAAATGTAAGTGATGTTCTAATCAGCCTACATTTGAAAGTGGGCTTACAGTATGTAATACTGTCAAAACACCAACTAAAAGACATGCTTTGAACTCGTTAGCATTCTGCATCCAGTATAAACTCAGTTGCCGGTTTATTAGGTACACCAATGCACTGTAATACACACATCTTACAATAAATGCGACCTTCATGAGGGTTAGAATACTTAGTTTTTGTTGAAACTGTTTTAGAGAGGAGTTGCTTCGACCGTATGATCATTTTGGAAGCTGCAGTTTGTGGTGCCGTTGAATTGTATTGCTGGACACGGAAAGGTGCTTCTATTAATTCATCCCCCTGATTTACATCAATGAGGTTAGGCTTAATAACAGAAACACCCATCTGTATAAGTTCAACAGCACCACCAACTACAACCTACAAAATGATGGTACATTTGAATCAAGGCCTCAACAGAAGCTGAGCATTATAACATTCATGACGGGAGGATTTACTGCAGGACTGCTGTATTAGACTACATTAGTTGTAGCTAGGTGTAGCTAGGATAAACTGCCAACAGAGTGAATATTGTTCAGCAGGATCAAGCGTTTTCGCTGCTCTAGGCATCTTTCAATGGATCAATGATGACTCTCTAAAGCCATATTTGTTTCGGGTCCTGTTTACAGCGAGTACACTAGCCGTCAAAGTTTCCCATTTGTGCTGATTTAAAACACTGGTACTGCACATTGTTGTGAGCTAGTGACCAGCAAGTGAACCTTGGAGCAGACAAAGGAAATTAAGAGCAGCCAGCAGTTTCAATTAATGATACAGCAGCATGAGTCAGCAAGCCATGTTGAGAAAAAACACGGCTCTTACTTGGTGCTGGAGTGGCTCATAACTGCATTTGAACTTCAGTATTTGGTCATGCAGGGGTTGAAGAGAGGCAGTCAAAAATCTAAAAAGTTTACTGCCACGGCAGATTAGCTCATTTTATTACAGAGCCCCCGATGGGTTATGGAGGGACTTTTCTTTCATGAAGTACTTTTGACTTCCCTCACAATAACTCGCAATGAATTATATGTTCCCTTGCTTTAAGTTTTGCATTACTTTGTAATACGTGAGCTACTGTATTCTTGAACTCCTGTGGTTTATTGGGAACACATCAGTCATATCTGATAGAAGCAGCGCAGGCTCAAAACCTGGTGTGCCTTAACATGCTTTCTTGGGTAATGTTGATGGAAACAGTGAAGTGTAGTCACAATATAGCTACTATAGCCATACCCATAACACCATTTATATAACCACATCCACAGCTTCAATCACAATAGTCAGGCAGAGCAGTGGTTGTATATAGTCAGTGCTCAGCCTCTCGAAAGGAGTATTTAGCAATAAAAAGATAATGTAAAGTGTCACATAATCTCTCCTTTCTGTAGACCAAGATGCTATCTGTTCCTATACATCTTTTACACATGAATTTGTTACCTGTGCAGTTAAATCCATTCATCACACTGTCCAACACTCCTTTAGTGGTGCTGTCAAAGATGTCATCTTGGGTAGAGTTCTCACCGAAGACATGGTCAAAAACAAACTTAAGGTCTTTGTTGGCCTTCTTGCTGACATTTCTGTTTCGTCCCCTTTGTGACCCAAAACATGATGTATCCTCTTCCTTGGGGTCAAATATTAGCATGTGGTTGTCAACAACCTGGACCACATTTCGATAGTTTTCACGCTTCTCCCTCTCGTTAATTGGCCTCACTCGAACAACCACCTTTACGTGGCTGCACACGTCACTTGCCATTTTGGTCCTTCTGCAGTGATTGAAGTCTTTCTGCAAAATAAGAAACAAAAAGGTTAACTATATTTTCCACATTACAAATCAAAATCATCAGTGTCATTTTTACCAATATGCTCAAACAATCATACAAATAGAAACAGTGGAAATGGACAGAAGACAGCACTTCGAGGGTCCGAGGATAGAAGGTGTCATATGCTGTACAGATTGTAAAGCCATTGAATCAAATTAGTGATCATGGGCTATATAAATAACATTTACCAGACTGAATTAATCTAAAAAGTTTCACGAGCTTCCCTAGAATTTTTGTCTCAGCTTATCCTCGATGACATTGCAGATAATAATTGATATGCTTTCAAATCAGAGTGAATTCAAAGTATTATTGTAAAATGTTCTTTTTGTACATGTTGAGCAGAGCATTGTTTCAACATTTTGTGTCAGTAGAGGGTAAGATAACATTAATATAGGCTAGTTAAACCATGGATGTCCTGTATGAGGGCTGGGAGATGCATTTGAATACAGCAGCCCTGCAATAAACTATAATCTCATGAAGGACATTTAGTTTTGTTGAAAATGTTTCAGAGATGTCTTGAGTCAAATTGATGGTAATTTGGAGGCTGTAGTTTTGCTTTATACAGACGTACATTTTTTAATATCAAATAGGATCTAATATTTGGCCAATCTTCCTTGATATAGCTTTAAATAGGTTTGGCATATGATGAAAACATTTTAAGTTCTGTTGTATAAATACACTGGTTTTAGCCAAGCGTACCAAATAACCTGGTAACAGTGTTCACATGTGCAAAAGCAAACTGATGCTACTGGCATTATCTTTATGCACACCGTCCCTACCATCGCACAGATAACTTAATACAAATGATTCTCATGCTCCGTTGCTACACATTGCAATGAAACTAATAGACTAACGTTATCGTAGCTAAGTGGCAGTTATCACCTGGATAAAATCCAAGACGTAACGTTAAATGTACCGGTAATAACAATACATTCATACCCAACAGTTAACCTGATGAATAATATGATTACTAACGTTACTCTCAAGACACAAAAGGTTTCACTGTTGGTTAAGATACTCAGCTACATCTTAGCAAAACTGTTTTGATTCAAGGACACATTAAAATGCGATAGAATTAAAAGCCAACCTGAAAACGTAAACTTGGCAAGGGTTGGCTAACGCCTGTTAGCTATAATGGCTATAGCTGTTAGCTATAATAGCTAGACCAAGATGCTTTTTTTATTATAGCTATTATAGCTAACAGCTCTCGCACAACTTCCAACGGTAAATTAGCGTTGTTTTCTTTATGTATAATTCACCGTGTGCGATTAACTTAGCGTTACTTCTTACCTTTTGTCATTAACGGTTATCTTTAATTTCCTGTAACCCGTTTTTTTTCTGATTCTACACCAGTAGCTCGTATTGGAAAGATAAATTCGCTAGGGTAACTTGGACATAGCTAGATAGCTGGTCACAGCTAGCACGACGAGCGCCAATATTTTCAAAAATAAAGCCCTCTTTCTCTGTCGCAGCTGATTGGATGTGAGTTACAGTGACGTCACCGTGACGCACCGGACATGCTGCTGGAGGAGGAGCTACGCTCTGTTCTACCAAGGTAAGCTACTGATACCCTTCAGAGGCGTATACACGTGTCTCCGTCACAAGTCACCTTAATCAAACATTTCTAACTGAATGTCCTGTTGCGACCTTATCCGTGAATTCGTACGTGTAGGTAATCGCGCGTAGGAACCCAACATGGTGGCATAGCAACAATATCCTATGCATCGCTCTATCGTCAGGCTTAAACAGCCCAGCTACTGACGACATGATAACGTTACAGCCACTGCACACACGTGATAATGAGTAGCACTAGCACATGGTGTACTGAATGTTGCATAACCCTTCTTATCTCATCTCCAAGATCTACGCGAAACAAATCTTTAACGCCCCTGTTAAGGTTAGACTGCGCATGCGTAAATTAACTCCATTCGCTCTGTTAGCTCTTGTGTTTTTAGCAAGTTAGTTAGCTAACGTTGACCTGCTTCACACAAAAACGGCGTTTTTTGTGTGTGATCCAACAACATAGCAACATACACTTGAATCCACGCCTCTGGTACAATGAGACATTGTTAGCAGCTACCAATTAACTGTTACTCAGATTAGTAAAGTTATGCTAATGTCACCTTTTAGCTCCACGCCTAGCTTAATGGCTACAGCAACTAAGTAGACATGACGAGAAGAGGGCCTTGAAAACAATACCTCCTCCTCAAATTGAATAACAATTCCGCTATTATCCTATCACTAGTATTTTTCTACCAGAGGGGTTGTTTAATAGACCTATGTATCATGATACATCGGTTATATTAAGTTGAAACGATGCCACACAAAATAATCACAAAATACTTCACACGTGATAAGTATGTTTCAAACAGTCCATCATTCATTCCCTTATCTGCTCTTCTAGTAAAGGATAGCTTACCTTACCTGAAAGATGTACAATTATTTGTTACATCTTGATGCAGACAACGGTAATATAATAATAATGTGTATGCAAAGTTGATTTTGAATCCTGTAAGGTACCGTGTCGTGCTTTGCTGCCATTGGACATTTGCTTTGTGTTCATCAATGCTTTGTGCAAATTAATTGAATTTCTTCAGCTCCTGCACATATTTCTATTTCATTAGAATCGTGCGTCACTAACTGATCTCTAATTTTCAATGCATCTTGTTGCCAGGAAACACCCGAATACCCTTTTAACCAAGTGGCTCACTGCAGGTAGTGTTCATGTAGAATGGCAAAATGTTCAACTAATTAACCACGGATGTAATTACTTGTATTGAGGGTGTGGTGAGCCACAACCTTCAGAGGGATCTTGAACGTCTTGAAATCATAAAACTGTGATGCCCTCTTGTTTTGGTTGGACACCAGCTGTTTAAGTCAGTTAAAAAGCCTCCAGCACAATATATCTGCAAGTTTGCTCTTATGATGTAGGCCTAATATTTGTGTTCCAAATTATTATACTTGATCACTTCTCCAAATAATAGCATAGTAAATACAAACACTTATTTGGCTATTTTCAGATCTGTGGTCACCTATCGCAGTGTTACAGACCCTGCTCCTCTAAATTGGTTTGAACACGTTGTTGCTCTTGTTTTCTCCATAGATCATTAAAGGGATCATGCTTTTTTCAGTGTGCTCCAACCCAATGTTATGGAAAACAAATCGTACTGTGTGGAGAGCATGGAGGTCATGGAAGTTAAGCCTGCACTCTTCTACAGCTTGTGCATCTTCTGGTCCTGGTCCCCTTGACAGATCTGAAGAACTGTCTTCTGTTTTAAACCCAAAGCCTCCTCACACACCTGTTATGCTTAAAGAGGTGCTTCATTACTTAGACGTCCAGCCAGGTCAGGTACGTTTGCATCTTTGTTATTTGTGCAAGTTTTTCAAAAGAAAGTTAATGTCTGTTTGTTAAAATGTTTTAAAAAAAAGTCAAAGCTTCATTCAGATCAAATCAGTTCTGTGTAAAAGTATTCAAACAAAAGCAACAGTGTCATTTTGCTTGTTTCTTATTATAATTATTGCCAATAGAATATATTCATCCACTAATGTACATACATTAAAAAGCTCTTAGAATGTGTTCAGACTCAAATCTGATGTGTGTCTATAATCGAATGTCAAGGAGTGACTTCTCACTGATGTAAGTAAGTGATTAGGTCCTATTTGTATTTTCAGGCATTGTTGTCTGGTCTGCTTTGGTTGCTGTGGTAATGACATAGGCATGCAAACTCATACTGAGAAGTATTTCTTATATTATGTCCCTCTGATATGTGTCAGGACATTTGAAACACCAATGAATGTCATATACTTTGATACAACAGCACGACTAACTACATTCTCAAAAATGACTCAGCATCAACAACATTTTACATTTTAATCTCCACGAAGATAAAAATGTTTTGCATGTCTGTTCTATTAGTTTAGTACCAAATACAAAATTCTGTTCACACTCGATACAACATTTTGTTATAAAGGCATTCGTGAATTGGACAGGGGGCCGACAGCTTGTCTTTTACTTAATATATGTACTACCAGGACAGATGGGCATGAGTCAAAAGCCTTCTGGTGTGGCAGGCAGCATAGGAGAGGAAGTGATGCCCCCCCCATATAATGCATGGTCAAGACAGGTGGGGGCCATGGGTCAACAACTTAGTCAGGAACTGCGCCACTGTAAGGCTGTTGGCAGGACACAGAGTGCTGCGTCGCTCCTGCCTGAACTTTAGCACCTCTAAACTCCTCCGCTGCCCGCCCATTTGCCAACTGTCCCAAGACAGCTTGCCAATCAGATGCTATTAAAAACAGTTTGATAGATTTTGGTTTTTGTACAGTACATGCTGCAGACCTCACTTGGTGTGACGCGTTGTGGAAATGTTACATCCAGAAGTCGTGTCTTAAATGTTGCTTAACTGCCGATGTCTGCTAATTTATTCACTTATATGATGACACACGTGTAATGTTGCAGTTATATCAATTTGTTAAGCACAGCAGCACTACAACCTGATTAGAGTGCTGACACATTGCCATGTTACACATTTATATAGCTAAATCATCACTCTGTAAAGACAGCCGCATGCCCTGTCAGTCTCAGTCACGCAATCAAAAATCTGAAATCTGACATGACTCCCTGACAGAGCTGTCATTTAAGCAGTCACATTTGTGGTGGTTAATTGATGGTGTCACTAACAGATCAGTTGCTGTGAGATTGAAACCCTGATATCAGACAAGTGTCCACTGAAATCACTGGGGGCAGTGAGATGTATAATTTGAAGGACTATTGTAAAATAATCACCAACATGTAATTGCTCTTGTCAGCTGAAGCAGAGTATGTGTGAATGGAGTACTTCAGCCATGATGGGTGTCAGAGCATATACTGCAGTTTAACCAAAAGTGTGTAAATGGAGCCTTTCAGTGCCCTGCTGCCTCCCACCCACAGGCCGTCTGACTGTAAATGTGTATACAGGTTGCTAATTTGCACGGGTAGCCTACACTATATTTCCACTGTTTTACAAACAGCCATCGTGCTTATTGGATCTGGATTGATAGTTTTCATGTTTCTTCACTGAACACATACATTCACTTATTAACAAAGATGTACACAGCTCATCTCTAATTGACTTAAAGGGAGGGGTGGGAGATATGACAGAAATATCATATCTCGCATGTTTTCAAGAAGAATCACAAGAGGTTATGTGTGTGACTGTGTGAGTCTGTGCGTCTGTGACTGAGTGAGGGTGCACCTCTGTGTCTGTCCAAGGCTAATCTCTCGTCCTGCTGCAGCAAACTATGTAATATTTTGGGTGGCCAGTTACGGCTGCACTCTCAAGGACCTCTTGTGGTTGCGATGAATCACACTTTCTCAAAACACCTGTTATTGCCTGTTTTGTACTGCCATTGACTCCCGGCTGACTCCTCACGCTCTCACTCTCTTAACCCCCCCGGCCGCTAGGCGCCGCAATTGATAACACTGCATCGCTTTGGACGGTGTGTTTTGCTAACAACTAAGACAACTGGACATGGGATGGCCCAGGATTTCATTATTATGTTATCTAAGCAATTTGAGGCTACAGCTGTCGCCATCTTTGTTGTATACAGCTACAATGGTTACAGGTGTCGTTCAAGTCTATAGCAAGGTTAGTTGTTAAGGCTCTGTTTACTTGTTCACACACTCTGTGTCCGTGTCACTCTGCTCTGCAGTAATCTGACAGACGTACTCTCCTCAATAAATTCAGCTGTCATTTCCAAACTCTGGCAGAAACTCTTTCTCTCTGTCGTTCCTACTCACCTAACATTTCCACAGCTTCCTACGCTGGTTGTCAGCAAATATTTTTTGTCATAATTCTTTGTTGACAAATGTAACACTCTATACACAAGCCCAGGTTAACTGAACTTTGGTCAGAGAAAATGAAAGCACATTTTTAAAATGAATATCCAAACTGTCCATTGTGAACATCCATCACAGTTTACCAACTGATCTCCTGGTTCAACTTCGACCTACTTGCCATGATTGTTTTGCGACAGGAAGCCCTCAACCTCTGGTTTTGCGTCAAAATAAAATGGTGGCTGATCTAAGTAAGCTGTTGGTTGTTTACAACCGGTATGATCTTCTGATCACTCATCTTTTGCCCCCTGTTGGACGTCTCTTAAGCTTTTGTTGCCACATTGTGAGATCTTAACAATTACTTTTATGAGTAGTGGAGCAATGTTATCATTCAGCTGTGGAAGTAAAACCCACGTTGTCATCAACCATATGTTTTCTATTAATATTGTCAGTTTTTTCAGAATGTATTATTCAACTTGTCCATCAGATAGACATGCTTACAGTCAAGACTTGGGAGTGACCACAGTTTCATCTGGGGAGGTCAGTGAGAGCTGGAAGGACTCAACTTGACAGTCCGCTAAGACAATAGGCGTTAAGGTGCACGGAGCTGCACACTGATGTTGATGCTCAGTGGAATTGGCAGAACCTGCAACCACTGTAAACTACAGCAAGCCATTTAAATTGAGTTTAAATATCGTTGTCAAACTTTGCTATTATCACAGCTGTGAAGCAGCAATAATACATCTCCATATTTTTAGCTTTAGGTTTTTTCTTTGTTATAATGCTTTCATGAAACTTCCCCCTCAACTTGTTAATACTCATGGTTATGTAAAAGCATGGGCTGAAAATGACGAAGGATGAGAAGTCCTCCACTGGCACAGGCTGCTTGCGTAGGGGACCTCTGCTAGAATAGATTAATGAGCCATCAGCTGAGAGTCCAGGGGAAAAACCCTTTGCTGCTGTAGAAGGAGAAACGAGCTGCCTACTCCTACATTTCAGTCTCAACACACTCCCTCTTGTGGAATTTATAAGACCATAAGTGTTAAACCTCCTTTTCTGGATCAATATCGGAGTCTTTCAACAATCAACACATTTTTTAGTAGGATTAGGCAAATAATAACTGTCGCTGGACAGTTACATAGGATGATGATCTGGCAGGAGATCTATAGTTCCTTACAATTATTGGCTTTAAGATATGTCAGTATTAATGTTTAACAAATGTTGTTTTGTAGTTGTTAATTAAAATTTTTTTTTTCGCCATTCATATAATTATGTTGCTGAAATGCGAGCATTATGCCAGTCATTTAGAAATGTCCACATACAAATAGTCTGAATGGACAGTCTCTATGATCTAATTCAAGTCAACTATGTATCTTATCTCTGTGCTATGCAAATCCAAAGGCAACAGCAGTAAGCAATAAAAAAACTCCTAAAAGTGTAAACTTCTTTAAGACCACCAAAGCACTGGAATCTTGAAGCCTGGGGTCACCACGAAAGTACCGGAAGCATGAATGCCAGCTCCTGTGGAAAGCAGGTGGTCGCCGACGTGGAACCTGCGCAAAATAAACAGCAAAAACCAGACTAGACTCATGATGACAATGGAAATCTAGCACAAAATACAGCAAAACAGGCAAACCACAAATCACAGGTGTTGTAGCTTGTTAAGGCCCTGAACCACAGCAGTTGAGTGCTGCATTTTTCACTTCCCCTGTTATTTGGGTTATTTGGCCGGCTGTAATTCGGACACATGATGAGGCACTCTGTTCTTTGGATGGATGACCACAAAACACTCTGCCAGCTGCTACTTCTCAGTGTTTTTTTCATTTTTAGATGCAAGATAGAACACGGACTAGAATAAGTAGTGTACAGCTGTGTGACATGAGTTACCATCTGTTTTATCTGTAATTTGCCATTTTTACATTAAATGTGTTTTTTGTGGAATTTATAGCTTATGGCGGTTGTCGGGGAGGAAAAATGCATCGATGTTTAATGCAAGTTAATCCAGCATATCTTCAAATGTGTCCTCTAGTGTGCTAATGTCAGCAGAGGATAATCTTTTATCGGGTACTGAGTGTACCAGCTTGTAAAGAGGGGCATTGATGGGGTTAATATAATCTTGTCTCATTTAATTAGTTTGAAGTCTTACAGCGGAATTTTGGGCCAGCTGAGGTGAGAAATGACTCTGAGTCTACAGTACAGGGAGCACCATGTACTTTTGTGAAAGGCTATTAAGAAACTTAATATACAATCTATAAAACCTCTGTTGTAAAACTGACAGGCAGCAATTGGAGGAAATTTCAATATGCGTTATATATATTCTCTGTCTGATTGTCAGTACATGGGACGCAGCATTTGAAATGTACGCTATTTCAGATGAGCAACATTTGTGCTCTAACTTATATTCCCAGCATCAGCCAGGTGAAGCGCTGTTGTGAATACAAGCAAAGGGGTAATATGATCTTGTCTCTTCAAATTAGTTAAAAGCCTTGCAGTTGCTGTTTGCGCTGTGCAGCTGAAGACTAGAAATTGCTTCAGAAGTAAATATGAACGACAGGGAGTTACAGTAATGCAGTTGCCCTCAACATTTTGTCTTTGCATCTTTTCTTTTTGTAAAGAACGATGTAAAACTGTTGAGACAGGCACTTTATAAATTAAGTTTTATTTATTTCTATATAATTATTTTACACCGTTTGTCAGCCTCCTCAGACAACACTGGCATTGTAAGCATTTGTGAATGTCCCAAGAGTTTATTCTAATCTTTTATTTTTTTATTTTCAATTTGAACTGTAATCCGTTGTGTATTTGTAGGCTTAATAATGACATTTCATGTACATTCATCTGACAACAAATACTGAAGTCATTTTGTCGTCATTCTTTAAAAAGGTTTACTTATCTGTTGTATATGATGCACAGAATAAACACTATCTCTATTATCTGGAACAAGCAACCTGTTATTTTCTGTGCACAAATAATGCCACCACAACCTCTTCTGGGTCTTTAATGTTTTTTTTCTTTACACTCCTTTTTTGGGAGCACTGAGTAGTGAAAGAGGAGGCTGGTAAATAATTGATCCTTGTAATTAAACACTCCAGCCAGGGATGCTGGGGCTGATTGACGGCCAGATATTAGGCCCTTGTCTCGTAAGGTTGCAAGTTTAGTCTGAGGTTATCAGTGGCCAGAAGACTCTTTCTCCGTCCCTGCCTCATTACTTTCATGAGTAGAACATTTCATAGTAGAGCGGTGGGTGGGGGTGTGGTGTGAAGACAGTCTGGGACTTCATTAGCCAAATGGGGTGCCTCAGTCTGCAGAGCGCCAAATCGTTCGGCTTTGCTGAGCAGACAACCCTTTTGTGGGTGATTCACCACACTGTCTTGTTGAGTTGTTTTAGCCCTTTCATCTTACACATTCTTCAGCTTCACTTAAACAACTTTAACAAATAAAGTGAACCTTCTTGTGCCTACCTGAGCAGATGTTGTCTATCATAATTTAGCTCAAGTAAATCCGCCTCCCACCTTCCAAACTATATTTGCTCACCTTTCCAGTTTTGTTACATTGCTTACAAAGCTGTATATAGCTCACAGCTTACACTACAACATATTGCCCAATAAAGCTTAAATGCTGCCCTAAAAGTAAATACTTTCCAAAATGTTGCACTTTATTAATGTTTCATTGCCATAAAAACATTGACTGTGTGTGTGTGTGTGTGTGTGTGTGTGTGTGTGTGTGTGTGTGAGAGAGAGAGAGAAAAATAGAGGATGTGAGAGAGAAATATCTTTACAACTGATGCATGGCACAGGGGTAAACTGGAGAAGAGTGCTGCTACAACATCAATTATTGAGTTATATTTGCATGTAGCTTTAATAACAATTATTGAAATTGTATAACTCTATACTCACATGCATCCAATATTGCTAAACCCAGTGAAAATACACTGGAACCCGTCCTCGACACTGAATTGATGCTATTACACCAGGTTTTATTGCAATATTTACATTTGTTCCTGGTGTGTGAGTGCGGGTATGCTAATCAGATACATGCCCTGTGGACAGCAGATGACTCATTCCTGCAACACATCTTCAATTGGTGTTTGTGTGAGGTCCAACTGCATTATCTCAGTGGTCTTTCTTTTAAATATGTTCAGGATCATTATAAAACAAAACATTCATCATGTAGTCTAGTTACTGTTTATAACTTTTACGGTTTAGGTATGCGTATGTGCTTTGTGATTTTGATTCTTATTTTTCTGATTGATTCTGGTTTTTAACAAATGGTTCCATTTGTTATCATATTATTAGACTGTGACATTTTGCTGATAGCTAAATTCATCTTAATTTTCACCTGATTTCGACTCACAGAAAGGTTTAGCTATCACAAATGTTTATAGACATTTTTTCTTTTTTGTAAAACAGCAAAAAAGAATCATTAACTGATTCCTGAAATGTGAATTTCTATACCTTGCTGCAGTAAATAGTTTGTCATGTTCGACATGCTTCCCCTCTTGCATGAAGTTATGTTTTTAACAGCAATCTCATTTTGCGGTATCATTAAAGTCTACCGCGGGGCCCAGCCCTACATCTACAAATGCTACAACCAGGCTTGTCCTATTGTAAACACGAGAGATGTGTGGTGATGCGCGTGGAAGCGGTCATGTAGACAAAAGTGACACACCAGCCAACACACACACTTGCTTTTTGTGCAGTGTCATCAAAGGTGCGGCCCATTTCACAAAAGCGTTTTGTGAGCACACGCAGATCGAAAATGGTGGCAGCGTCGCGTTTCAGAAATGATTGTTTCTCTTAAATTGCAGACACATTTACGAGTCCTACTGGGCTCTCAACTGCTTATGGGGCTGCAAGTATGGCATTTTCTTTTTAAGGATTGAAAGAGGTCAAAATTAGCCAGAGGAAATTACCTCATGTTGGAAATTGCAGCTTGCACATGTGGTGAAATGGGCCCCTGGCTCAACTTGACACAGTGCAATGCAATGTCATCAGCAAGTGGTCGAATACATGCAAGTTACATGCAGACAGGGTAATTCTACTCTTTACCCGATCGTCGAGACGGAGGAGCAGATGATAGTCGGCGACTTTCCCATTCTTGGGGCCAATTTAAAGTGAAGGTGATTTAAAACCGGTGTTATTTCTCTTACTGATCTTTCTCAGCATGTGTTCCTGCATCCTAATGATCTTTTTTAAACTGCTGTTGCACCTTTTCTGATAAAGTCCGTCGCCGTGACCTTATCTGTGTATTCAACATTATCTATATTCCCAGCAGCATCCTGATGAAGTGCTGTTGTTCTCAGCTGGAGGGCTTCCACTCCTTGCCTACTCCGTTTCCCGACTAATTTGGCAGGGAAGAGCATGTCCGCTCGACACTACATGACACTACTGACCTAAACCAGTAGCAGAAATTTCCTTGCTTCCTTTTCACAGTTCTTACACAGTGTCTACCTCCACAGTTTAACCAGAGTGTCCCTGCACGGGGTTGCCGATTTTATATGAACTGGCCTATATTGCAGACACTCTGCTTAACATGAATTTCTTAAAAACCTGCTTGATTCTTGAAAAACAAAGATGGGCACAATATTCTCCCTTGTAATACTTTTGAGGGAAAGCCTTTCTGAGAACCATTGTATCAATTCTAACATTAAAATGTAACTCCACTTCTGTGCCGCCAGCCAGCTGTTCCGCTCATTTTCTAATGTTAGCGGACTATCCAGCCGCCAAATGAGAAAATTTAAACAACTTAATGGTAATGTACACCCTCTTGTCACAGCGTAGTAAAGCATGTATATATAATCGGTCATTAACACAGATTTACCAGATTTTGTAATTTAATTTCCATTACACAGAAAGGATAAACACTGTGGGTAGAGGGGAGGAGGGTCCCAAACGGTCGACTCTGTCTCAGAATTGGTCTTGCAAGATTAGGACTGATTTAAAACAGTAGATGGCGTTTTGAGCCATTTTCAACAAATGCAATGCAGATTATCTTTGATAAATTTGGTATGAAATGTCAATATTAAAACCAGCATTGATCTGTTTCATCTCAGCACAGTCATATTATTTAATTCACAGATAACTTACAGATGTGCTTTGGCTCACACTTTCGCCTTCTGCTGATAAGTACCTGAAGGAAATATATGCACACTGGCAGCAGTGTTCGATGTGGTAAATTTTATCCTGACTGTATCAGCAGCGTCCTGCTGAGGGACAGCCCCCATTCACAAGCTTAGGTACCCTCTAGGCAGCCATAGGCTCCTGAGACTTACCATTACCCCCCAAAGACTGCTGTCAGAGATTGAAAGCTCGGGGCCGGCTGATGGTCATTTGTTCAGATCAAAGTCTGACCTTTGGTCATTTCCACCTTTACAAACGACAGATCTGTGCCAGCTCAGGGATGGAAAATATGAGCGTATGTACTGTGGGATGATTGAAATGTGTCTTTGAATCTTTGAATTGCTGCCCACATCTCTGATTTGTAGGAGCCCTGTATGAATTCATTTAAATATCATTGACACTGGGGCAATCGTTTAAGAAAATACAAAATATTAGTGTACTGATGATAATACCAGTCATGGAAAGGCCCAGGGGAACTTAATCAAAAATCAGCATAGCGCTGCACTGTAAAGCTTTCCTCAGAGCACAGCCCCTCCCCCAAGCCACTGTCCACTGCCCCCACCCCATTCCCTACTTCTTTTCATTTCAAATTGTTTTGTATACCCAGTCTTCAAACTACTGGACGCATCTTCTTAAATGCCTAGAAGTCTTTTCCCTAATACCATGCCTTCCACCACGAATCCTTCATTTTGCGCGACTCCTCTTTGCACTCCCTAATGGACTTGGCCCTGTTCTTCTTTTGTCTTCCTTTAGTACCATGAAATTCACCTTCAGGAGAGGAAGTCATCTTTCCTGATGCTTCTTTACATTTCGTGAATATAGTTAGATGATTCCACCCCCTCTTTTCAGTTTCACTTCTGCTTTCTCTCGGGCTTTATATAGTTTGCATTGTTTCCGTGGCACACTGTATTGACAGTAGTGTCACACTGAAGAGAAATCCTTCAGAGCAGTGAAGAAGAGCAATGAAGCATGTAATCATTTTGAATGGATCCACTGCATCATATTTGACCTTAATTCTCGTTGCCTGTTAAAACAAAGAAACAGCCTTTTGGCGTTTCTGTCACAGTTTGTGGCATTTCCCATTCACTGAAAGTTAGCAGTCTATATTTTGTATTTTTACAACAATGCATTTGTAGGAATGTCAGAATAACAGCAGATGAGGTTGGACGACCAGATTGAACAAGAAGTTTGTATTTTCAGTTGAGACTGGCCTCTTGAGAAAAATGACAGTATTGTTTGTTCAAACTGCTTAAAAAGGCTTATGTTTACATTCAGTCACACAGCTAGAGGTAGTGTGACGTACAGGGCAGCAAAATGTCGTAGCAAGGAGTGGCAATATTCAGATTTTCCTCCTCTCTTACCCACAGTGTTTTTTTTAAAGGTGCAAGATCCGTTACTGGGAGCATTTTGAGTGCTTCTCAACGGCTTCCAACATGTCGTCGGTGGGCTGGCTACAAACTACAACTAAAGTGCTGCTAGAGCTAACGGTGTTAACCTGAGGGGGGATTGTGGGACGCTGTCAGTTGGGACGGTGTTATCAGCTGTACCCACTGTATGAGAGCAGCTAACCAGTGGGACATGCTCACATGCACTAACGTGCATGAAAAGCACGTGGATCTTGTGCTTGATATGATTGTCACATTCCTTAAAAGTACATACTCCTTCTCCCTCATTGAAAAATCCAGAATATGCAAATTGTTTTTGTTCAAACATTTAACTGCTAAACCCAAGTTGTCTCCTACTTAACTGAAAAGTCCATTCTCATCTGTGCAGTGAGGGTGTCCTGTTTCCACATCACACCAAGATTGGCTTCCAAAGTAGTTGTGATGTCACATAATCATATTTATAGACTTGGACTGAGCACACCAAAACTTTCTCTTTCCAGCATATGGACATGAAAACAGCCATCTAGTGTTAAACTCTGTGAATGTCATTCTGCACAGTGAAGCTCAAATGTCCAAGAGAAGAAACAATAAGTAAAAATGATTTTTGATTGGAGGAGAACTTAAATATTGTATTAGCAAGTTTGCCAAAGCCTCCTTTTGGCAAATAACTCAGAGACTGAAATAATAATGTCAGTTTGTGAAAGTAAAATGTCAAATGTAGTTCAGTCTTTATTAGGGGTGGGGGAAAAAATCGACACAGCATAGTGTCACGATATTTTGCGTGGCGATATTGTATCGATACACAGACGCCAAGTATCGATCTTTTATTATATAAACTATAAAAAACAAATTGCTTTTTCAGTCCACTAGATGGTGCTTAGTTGTTTTCTGGTGAGGTCAGCAAAGGTCCCGGGTCAGCGTGATTGGTAGGAAGTTGGTCAAAACAAAGATAGAGACATCTGGCCTCACAACGGGGTTAAATCTGCCAACAGTAGCCAGGCTCATGGGGAGAGTGCAGCGCATAACTGTCTCTCTGCCCTCGACGTCCACGCATCGCAAGTTATACTGAGTTATACTGAGTTATACAACTCATATCCTACTTATATAAGTTATAGTTCATATGCTGAGTCCACATGTTTGCATTCAGTTAAGTTGGACTATGTAGTAATACAAACAGTTCAGTGTGTCAGGTGCAACATTTATGACATTGTTGGTCTGCTTGACAATCCTATTTTGCTGCAATAAAAATGATTGAAGTGAGATGAACAGACTGAAAACTTTATCTTATTAGATAAAACATGTTGACACAGTTTTCCTTTGGGGACATAATTTGAAGTTGAAAAAAGTAATGAATCGCAATATAGGCCTATGGTATCGCAATACTCAGAATATTGCAGTATCGTGATAATATCGCAGTATCGTGATAATATCGTATCGCGGGACCTCTGGTGATTCCCACCCCTAGTCTTTATGGATATTTACGTACCAGCTCAGGTATGACAATCGTGATTTGACCAGACTAGTCAAAGTAATGAGGAGGATTTCACACATGGAAACCCTCTGGCCCCTATTTTCAACCCCAAACTAACCTGCTAGACTCTGGGAAACATTCATTTTATTATCATGAACGACGGTTACAGAGCAAAGAAGTGGGGCTGTAGTCTGTGACGAAGTCAGGATGTGTTTCCTGGAGCCACAGTGCAGAGTATACTGAAGAATCTGTTTTGTGGAGTAGGTTGTTGTGATTTTCGTTAATAAATCCTTATAGTTTAAGCCAGTTATATTGATAAAGGAACATGTCAAAAAGGGTATCTTAGATTTGATTTAGCAGACAGGCTATAACGGTCACTGGATATTTGTTGTAGTGTATACCTGCAAATTTGAATCATGATGTTACTCAATAATTTCCTTGTTAAAGTCTGCATTCAGTTTTATGCGAAAATGAATCTTTCCAGCAGAGAAAATGTAGCTCAGTAAATCTCCAACCTGCAAGACAAAAACAGACAGTTTGGCTGGGGGGGTGGGGGTGGAGAGTGATGACTCATGCACACAGTAGAGGTCCCTCCCTTTCCATTTCTTTCAGTATCCAATCAGTTCTTCCCCAGCTGTCACTCATGGCCACCAGATCAGATCCTCACAATGCTTTACCATCCCCTGTAAATCGCTGTATTTGCAAAGGTTTACAACTTGAAAGATAGATCCAAATGCCATATTCATATCATTTGGACACATATGATTATCACCGTTACTTGATAATGTGATTTGCAGTGCAAATCATAATCCTCTGCATCTAGGATGCTTTGGTCATGCAGTGGCCCCCAAATTCAACGGAAACACACATCAACACATATTCTGATCCTCCAGAAGAGATTTTAAAGTTGCTACTGAATGCACATTAAAATATGTTTTAGTTTTAATAGAAAAAGTATAATACTTAGATAGTTCTCCAAGAAGCTAGATGAATTACTCATTCTTTTAAAATGAAATTACTTTCAGATTACTTTTTCAGAACACAGGCGGCCTATAAGGCAGCAGAAAGACTAATCGTTGCCTTGGATTGCCCACGTACAGTAAATATTGAGTTATTGGCTCATAGTTTCAGAGAAGATACAAGTGCCTGCTATCCGTGTTTCTCCAGGGATCTCCTCATCACCACTGTGGTGTAAGAGCCAGGAGTCCTTGAAGTGGGCGGATGCTTGACATGGGCTTTATGAGCTTTATGTAGAGGACAGGGACCAGGGTTTTCCTCTTTGCAGTGAGATTTGAATTGAAAAATACAACAAATGTAACTGTAGAACATCGGCAGAGCTGGCATAAATTATCTGAAAGTGGTGGGGAGAAAAAAAAGAGTACATAAGGAGAAGAAGGAAAAGGAAGAAGACGTGAGGGGGTTGAGGATGTTGTGGTGTTTGACTCGGGCCGAGTAGAGTGAGTGGAGGTTACATTACAACATTACAAGAGGCTTCATAATATATCATCAGCCGTACATGGAGCTTTACAACTTTAAACTAAAGTTTAGGCTCCAAAAAGATGACGTCCAAAGAAGAAGTAATCAAATGTCTTATGGTAAAAGAGCAAGATCGATTCTTCTGAATAGCATTCATTTTTTTCCTAATTATTGTCTGCTACTACAGTGCATGTTTGGGGATACGGAGCATGGGTCATTCAAGATCTAAATCGACTTGGTTCTCGTCACTGTGTCATTTCAGATTCGTTCGGTGCAAGATCACTCTATAATTGAGCAGCACATCATGTAAAGGAAGGTGCTAGGGAGGGACTGGTGTTTTTGATAACATCTAGGAAAATCTCCAGGGGCTTGGATAACGTTGCACAGTCTGTCTTCATGTCCACCGTCATGTAACAGGGTGACGTCGGCACTCAAGCCACATAATCTAGGGCTTGCAAGGGAGTTAAAACAATAGCTTTAAATGCAATCATTCCAGTAAGACAAACAACCAGCCAACCATCCATTAAATTAGGAGTCATTAGGACTTCTAGCTTGGCATCCTACTTCAGCGATTGTGACCCTAAATAGTGATAAAGTGATGCGTAATCAGGGCTCTAAACTCTTGACTGATTACACTGACATTTTAGTTGGGAACACCAGCAGGTAATTTGTGTGCGACATTGCTGCTTCTGCAGAATGATTGCAAACGGCTAATGTATTTAAATAGACAAATTTTCAATACCAGTTGGATCTCTATCCATTAAAAACCAATAAGCTGACTGGCTCTATCATTACAGTTGTGGTTAACCATCAAATCTGCCCAAGCTTTGCTGTAGGCTTGCTCCTTAGTATGTTGTGGCGCTGAATAGTATCATTAGATTGCAATAGTATTGGATTACAATAGATTGTCCTGATATACCTAATAGAGTGCCCACTTCATGGCAAAAATAAATTAGCAGTAGTATTAGAAGTTTTGTCAAATACATTCTTTTGTGTTGCTGTGCTGTTTGAGAAGCGCCATTTAGGATTCACTTCACCCGCAACATGACAAAACATATACCTCCGACTCTAGTGGTATCAGGCCATAGTTTGATTTCCACGTGTCAAGTTTTGTTGATATGTTTCTCTGAAAAATCTGCTGCCACCCAAGTACAGTGAAGGTGAGCGGTATTTCTGTTGTGGTGCTCATTCCCACAATTCAAAGTGATACATTCACACCTACAGGCAAAAAAAACATTTGTTCGTCACCAGTTTACCTAACCTGCGGGACAATGTTGAGTATCCTCTGACAGCTCCCACATCCACGGCTGCCCAAGGATCAGCACCTTGGACAGCGGTCATGCCACACTTGTGTTCAAAATGCAAAAAATGATCCACCTGAGCTGAAAGCAAGAGGATCAATCGATCGTCTTACACCTTTACAACAGCTGATCATAATATCATTTTGGATTGATTAAGCCTTCAGTTCACTGTAGTCTGGTTGCCATCCAGGAGCCTTCAGATAGGTTCAGCCTCATTAACCAGAGCCCCTGCTCGCATTAGAAAAACAAAAGCACTTGAGAAACAAGTTTATACTATATTATCTTTGAAAAATATACACATAACTATAACCGTTTCAAATCACCTCTCTGGGAAAGCGAGCTTCGCTTGCATTCCATTAGAATTGTTTGTCATCCCATTCCCTGTTTAAAGGTGTTATTTCTTGTCTTTGTTCAAGTATCCTGCTGCTATTTTGTCAAATTAAATTTAGTTCATGGCAGTTTCATGTCCTTGTTATTTTTCCTCATCCCAGTGACCAGCAAATCAGCCACATAATCATGTAGTGCATGCGTGCTCAGGTGGAATCATGATCATAGTCCTCGTACAGTAAACAGAGAGATTTTGTGTTTGTGTTTTGTTAAAGACAAGCTGTGGGGTCGCCCATACATTTGCATTACAGTGCTGTGTGACATAAAGTGAGCTAGTAGAAGTTTCTTGTTGAAATGTCTTCACTTCTGTGCTCTTTCTTTTATGGATTTTTATTTCTGGAGGCATTATATTATTGAATGGGGATTTCTTCTTATTCCTCGCAACCTAAAATACTGACAAACTAAGGACTAGCTTGGATGGCAGCAGGTTTCCCTTTACTAAACAGGACATTTCATTGTGTATCATGGTTTTCATACATGTAGTGTATTTTCCTGTCTGAAGTGCTTTTTCTTCTAACCAAGTAGCAACTGTAATAAAGCAGTTTTAACTGACTGTTGATTCATTTTACATTTCAAAGTTACTTTGTGCTGCTTATGTAGACCTAAACAATATTTTACTTTGGCCAATGTCACATATTTGATCAACACTATTGATTTTCTCGCTTCTCCACAAATACAGTAAATAAGCTGCCTTATGTCCATAGCTCTATGCACCTTTATGAATCTTTCCTGAGCTTAAAGGCAAACCCAGGAGGAACATAAAGACACTTAACCGTGCTTATGTCTTTCATAACAGCCTAGATTGTGTCTGAAATTGGCTATATATGGTGTTGGGAGACACTGTGACAGACGGACTAGCCAGCTTCCTGAAATTGTTTAGATAGTTTTCCAGTATGTCTTCTGCCTTGTGCTACACTGAGAGCACACACTTGTGTAGACCAATAGCCTATGTCCTGTTGCAGCCAATCCAAAAAAGGGATGTCAAAAACAGACTGCCCAGTTAGTATTTGTGACTTTGTTTTCCCAGAGAAAGAAAGCTATCGTGAAGAAAGTCAGACACTTCAGCAGCTGAAGATATTTCTCTCAGACGTTATGTGCATCAAATCTTTAATGTGATCCTCACTTTCAGTGTCCGTGGTTGCCATTGAAAGCGGCACAGTCCTATTTTATTCTGTGTCTCCGTGGATAGGCTGTGCAGTATTTGATACACATTTACTACCAGTCTATGTCAGTCTATGGTTCGTCAGCCGCTCACTCTCCCAGTCCTCGTGGGAAGATCCCTGAATTGCATTTGCAGTTTGCTGCTGCTTCTTTTGCAAAATCGTGTCAGCAGTGTTTTATGATTGTTTAGATCAAGAGCTGACCATTCACAAATGTATTTGGTGAAAGCTGTGATCGTTTATTAATAGTTTTTGCTATTGCTTTTATTAAGAGTGGCATTTGATTATAGGTGCAACATGATTTATTTATTTATTGGCAGGACAAAATAACTAACTGAAGACATTAATCTGGGTCTTGTATCATCTTGGGAGCATGAATCTCTGAATGAGTTATTAGTTGCAACTCTAGTTACGTGTGAACTTCTCAGAAGTGTGTTTGAACATGTCGGTAGTGTTTACATAGTAGAATCATGCCTTCATTAGGTTTTGTTTGATCCCCAGCAGTATTAAAACTTTGCCAGCCTTGTTATACCTGTGCGTACATGTCTGTAGGTCGGGGAGCATTTCCAGCTAAACAAACAATGTGGCCCAGCCTACTTGTTTAAAAAACGTGAGCAGAAACGGCAATCTGCATGGTGCAATCTGAAAAAAAAGGGGCTCGACTGAGATAAAACCAAAAGATAAAAAAGTAGAATAAATACATTATATGTAGGTGGACACAGTCAGGCTTCAATACCACTTAATCAAATCCCCCCTCCCCCCCCAACCCATTTAAAGGCAGTAGATAGTTTCTTAAAGGCTTAAAATCAATGTCTGTAGAGTCCAGATGCAACAAGTGGGACAGATCAAAATCAAATCAATTTAATATACAAAAATCATTCACAGTTACCAAAACCCTACTTTAAAACAATTGAGACAGTGAATTTGACATTTTTTAATTTTACTCTTGTATTTTCTTTTTCTTTTTTCTTACAGCCCTTTTACATCTTTTTTTTTTTGCTCAGCACCAGCACACAGTTAATCATATGCCACCCACAATTAGAATGATAAAGTTCACCAAATTAGAACTCACCCTTTGGGGACCACGAATATCAGCACCAAATTTCATGCTATTTATCGTTTCATTAGTGTTCATGACATTCAACTGTAGACCAAAGTGTTGGACTAAAGGACTGTGGGACTAGCAGACGTTGCCACCCTGTAAATAATCACAGGCCTTATTATCTAAAATGTTCAAATATTACACATAAACAAACTTGTTGTATGATCTCTTTGTAATCTCCCACAAACAGCCTCACCCCCCTACAGGAGGGAAGCATAGAGCCAGCACAAAGCTTTGCCTTATAGGATGTAGAGTTTCTCCTATTAAGCAGTTTTGACACCTACAATCCTGAATCCCACACAAAAACTGACCTTATTTCCTTATTAGTGAAAAAAAAAAAAACGTGGAATAACACCATGACTTAATGATTCTTATTTGAGCTCCGATAAAGTTCTGTAACAGCTGGGTCACTTCTTCCTTCTTCACAGAACTCCTATGATTCATTTCTGTTTCTAATTGGCATACGCAGCAGGGGACACATGAAAGAAAAGTACAACTAAAATATTCTTTAAGTCTCTACTGGCTTTTTCTTTATGGCTTCTAAATTCAATAGGATTCGTTGATTCTCACTTATTTGTTTGACCTCCAAACAACAGATTGGTGTTTTTGAACGCAAATTAGCGAATGCAGTTTTTCTTCTCTGTGTAGATTTGTGTTGTTCTAACTAGTTCAAATACCTCCTCAAGAGCCGTTTATTTAAACTTGTGCCAAAAGAGTGCAAACAGCACTGAATAGACGAGGAATGAAAGTATTTGTCGTAACTCTGCAGCATTCCTCTGACAAAAGAGAGATTATCTGAACATAAAGAGAGGCATTTGGAAGCAGCCCTCTGGCAAAGAGTTTTGTCAATATTTTTGGGCTCCTGTATCACTTGTTCACTCACTCACTCACTCACTCTATTACTCACAGGTAGTATGTTTAGTACACTTTGAATTTAGGTAGATGAGCCAAAGAGCTGCGTGCCTCTCCGACATCGCTGATCACCATCAATATAATCTCTTGACAGAGTAATTGCGGGACACTTTCATGCCCTTTGAGTTTGTCTGCTCTCACTGGCCATCTGCTTTGTGCACCACACCCTCACCTCCACCTCCTACACGCTCGACTAATAGACACACGTATCCCAATCGTTTAAATAAAGTAGAGAGACGAAAAACACACTTTTACAGACTCTTTACACATTTCTTAAGAACGGTTGATATCGGAGAAATACAGAAGTTGTCATAAGGGGGTTCAAAAATGATTTCATTGTCAGATAGTCTTGATATTGTTTGAGCAAAGCAGCAGTTTTAAGTGTGACATTGATGTCAAGTGCATTAAGGCAACAGCCAGACACTTCGCTGCTCTCTGAAGTCGATAAAACCATCATCATTCCCGTAATCATAACCTCCACCTTCATCTCTTCATAACATGCTCTCGTGTTGCAAACCGGCTAAAATGTGTGCTCACTTGTGTCTCGCCATGAACTTTGTGTGACAGAGAAAGAAATGCAAACCGGTTACCTCCACTCTTGCCATGGCAACGGACGCGACAAGAAAAGCGATCCTGTACCTGTGTATCTGTCTCCCTAATGGTCTGTGTGTTAGTGTAACAAGATCTGTAAAAACTCCCCTCAATGACATTTTAGATCCCCCACTGTAACTGACCTGGGCTGGGGAGTCACAAGTAGGATTTAGGTGAGTACTCAGCCTTCTCTCAGGTTCCTGTTCCCCTTTTCCTAATGAATTCAACCATAAGACGACTTGAGATGAGGCCCCTTTTTCCACATGGCCAGGATATTATTTACTGTTGTATGAGCTGTATTATGTTTTCAAATTCTCAATAAGGAAAAAAAAAAGAGTCCTTTCCCCACATCATCTATGTTTGTAAAATCCCTCTAAATAGATGCTCTAACCTGTTTTATTGTTTTAATAAAGCAAATGAGTAACTGTAATGTGTTTACATTTTTCTTTTTGGGAAGAAAAGCTCTCGTTAAGAATGCTATGGGGTGACTGCTGAAGTGTCCTGCGTTATAGCACCTTGCAGCTTCACTGTCGGTCTGCGCCACTTGGACCACTCCTAACTCTCCTATTCCCTCTGCTGGGAAAGGCAGATATTACACACGCTAAACGGAGTACAAAACACAGACTTCAGTAATTACTTGTGTTTGGAGAATCATCTCTGCATGTAGAGACTGAGGTGACCCACGTTGTGTTCTGGCTCAATTCCAAACTGCTGCATTCGCTAGGAAGGCCCGGTCTAGGCGACAGCCTCGCTGACACCCCTCCGGATGAAATATCAATGTGAATGACTCACTACCAAGTTTGATGTCAATCATCCTTGCAAATGCCAAACCCATTCCCACCAAATCTTTTCAAGAAGTAGTTTTGTCCATCTGGTGGCAAAAGCAGCAGGCTTTTTTAAAAAAGAGGGAAGATTTTCACAACAGCATTCTGGGCTTTTGAAGAAGCTTGTTTTCCCTCAGGGCAGGGGGACTAGATTTTCAATTTGCTTTATAAATTACCTTGTAAACATCCAATTCTCCATTTTTGTTTTGCACCCACTTAATTTCTAGCTTAGTTTATTAGGTGTGTGAGTGAGTAAAAGGGGTGAAACGTGTACTAAACCTTATACAGATGCATAGTGTCCGTGCTCAGTGCACCAGCGATACAAATGTGAAGTATTTATATTTTCAACCAACCAACCTCGAAGATTATTGAGCATCAGTTGGCAGTCTGCATTTGCAACAGTGAAAAAAAGCGAGCTTTACCTTTGGTATTTGGGCCACAGCTTCCATAGGATGTGACAAAGCATTGTTGTGACAAGTGCTGCACACTCCAGTAGAGGACCAGTTTGTCTCCTGGTTGCTTGTGTCGACTGTTTCGATAAAAGCCAGCCTACTTTGCTGTTTGTGTTTCTGTTTTCCTTTTCCTTTTTTGTATTGAATAGCACAACAGGCAGGTTCATTATGCGTGTGACTCATCCCACTAGCCCACACCCCCTCCCCATCTGCTGCTGTGCGCTGGAAAGGAGAGGGAACCGCCATTGATCACTTCTTCCCTCACACATGCACGCACACACCCCGCCTTCAACGTCACTATCAATCGACATGTTTAATGTTTTTGTCGGGAATAGCTGGCATTTCCTTTTCTGTCATTTTACATCTTTTCTCTGTCATTTGCTGACATTATAATAAATCCCAGAGCAGGCATTTAAAAAATACAAAGTAAAGCATAATCCAACAATCAAACAATCAATTCAAACAATCTCAGACTGTTCAGTCAGTGCAGTTTTTTTTTTTTGTAGCAGTGGCAGTCAGGAAATATATAAGGAAATATGCCTGGACAGGAGAAGTTTTGTTGAGTTTACAGCTGCCTGATAATCTAAGATGTTGTGGCAGAGTGGTTGGCAGGTATTGGACATATTCTGAAATAGTTCTATAAACTATAAAGATGGGATGTCATTCATACAAAGTGCAAATTCTAGGTATCCTTAGCTGATTTTCAACCGTATTACTTATACAGCAGAGTGCTCTAGTGATCGTCGTCTCACACATCTTTCTTGGGCCAACCCAAAAGTTAGTTCAGCAAATAGCCGGTGTCATTTTGAGGATAAATTAAGAAATGCTCTACTGGAGTAACCAAATGGCTATAATACGTTTTCCAATAGAAACTATGACAATGTTTTTGGTGGCATGTATAAAAAATGATGACGAGACGAGATCCCTCAGGATCTGTCTGATTCAGCTTGGTAGCTGATTGATTGATTGCATTGTACTTTTGCTTTTTAACCAGAGTAGCAGATAGGAAGGATGTGAAACTCAATCTTTCTGGAAAGTGCTAAAAACTGTACTATTGGTGTCCACGTTTTCAGTTTTGTGGACGACTAATAAGAGATGCCTCCCCCAAGTTTCCCTTCAATACATGTCTTGCGCTCTCATTGGCTGTGGCTCCCCGACAGGTCAGACATTTTGCCTGCTAGGCGATACATCTCCAATCCTCTTTGTTAACGTCTTTTAACAGCACGCACCGAGCCAAACGTTTTCGGTGTTTTCATCTTAGAACCTCAACCCTTTTCTCAGTGTGTTTTCAGTTCATAGTAGTTAATTCTAACCCTTTTTGCTTGCTTAGAAAGTATTATATAGTTAATCAGAGTTCAGTTGTACTTAGCTCCAACCTCTCGCGTCACTTCTTGTTTGCAAAAAGCCGAAAAGATGTTAACAGCCTAAAACCAAGATGGTGACGGAAAAAAAGCTAACCTCAAGGCTTCAAAACGACAGCCCACAAACCAATCGTCCATTTCTTATTCAGAGTCTGGGGTTGCCCCTCTCTCCATCTCTTCGTCCACTCTTCAATTTTGTAGGAGCTCCTTATCCGTATACTCTGGCTAAAATAAATAGGGCTATACATTTAAAAACCTCATCCACATTGTCGAAATCATCTAAATATTCAGCCATGACATTGGAAATCTGTTTGATAAAGCTAAGCTAGGCTTTCCGTACACCAACACAAAAAACTCTGCCTGGCTGTCTCTCACATTTTCACTGCTGACTTCCAGCAAAACGCCACCTTGCCAGATTTAAGATTGAGACTTCTCCTTGAGCGAGACATTTATAACACCAATCGGAGTATGTCTGTTGCAAAAAAAAAAGCAATTTTAGTTGATGTAAGTGATGATGCAAGCTTGCCCTGTATACCATTGCAGCTCTCGCTAAAAAAAAAGACATTTTTTGTCCTTATTAGTCAGTTGGACACAAAAATCATGGGAACATAGGGTCCAGGTTTAGAAATACCGAAGTTAACATTTAAATACTGAGATAAGACAAATTCAATAACAAAATAACACTCGTCAGTGCACCACTGTGAACTAAACACTTGTAAACTAACATTGTGAAGATAAGATCATGATTAATTGTGTATATGGAGTCCTGGTGTGAGAAGAATGTGTTGTTTTCTTTCTCACATGTAGGTGGTCCTGGACATGACATTTGGAGGTGGCGGTCATACCAAAGAAATACTGAATATGGTTCATGAAGTCACAGTCCTGGCCTTAGACCGAGATCCTACAGCCATTTCTCTGGCCCAGCAGTTAGCCAAGGAACACTCGTAAGTGATTTATTGTAAAACATTAACTAGACCAAAACACAAGTAAATGTTTATGTTATAAGCTGTCTTGACAAATGTTTATACTAAATACATTTACCATCATTTTTTATTGTTGCTGCTGACAGCTTGACCATTTTGAGCAGTGTTGTGGTCATTATTTCTTAAAACGTACAGTAGGTGTGATGTAGTATTGCAGTTCTTCCTGTGTTTCTCACTTCTTGCATATTCTGAGCCCGATCAAATACTGCTCGCCAAGATACAGCCCATGAGTTTCACCAACCAATCACATCCCTTCCTCCTTCTTAACTTAAAGCTTTTCTCCCCCCACGCAAAGCTGGTGGGCCCGGCATGTCATTTGTCAGAGTAAGAGCCCACGCCTGCAGTGTGAAGGAGATGCTGCCTCCCACGGAGGATCTATAAGATATGAAGAAAGGGGGGGGCGGGAAGTAGAGAGAAGCCCAGAGAAGTTAAAAAGTGGAGAGAGAGAGAAAAAGAAAATGAAAACACGAGAGTGAGAGAACAGGGAGACACGAGGACACAATGCCAGGGTGAGAGGGAGGGAGTGTGTGTGAGCATGAGCAAGGCGCGGGAGGATGAAAATGAGATGTTCCTAAGACCATGGCGTGGGAAGGAATCCTTTTACGTAGATTCTGGGGAAACCTCTCTCAAGGGAATCTGCCAGAGAAATGTGCCTGTGAGCAGGGAATGACAATTAAGAGAGAGAGCGAGAATGAGAACATTGTATTCTGTCAGCAGCAATATACCCCTGCTGTAAACTCTTCCACGCCTACTCGTGATGCAAGTTGAGAGAAGCTAGAGAAATCCAGCAATTAACCAATATTATTGGAAGCCTGAGTAAAAGACCCTGGCAGCCTACGCAGTGCATCCACACAACAGGGTTAGAGGATTTTCTCTCGCCTCTGTACTCCCATTTCTTGAGGAAAGTAAAACCTCACTGCAAACTGTTGACTGTCGGTGTGAATCTGAACCCAGTTGTATAGTACAAAAAGAATAATTTCACCTCCTAACGTTTATTTAAAAGCATTAGTTTATGAAAGTAACCCTCCGTTCCCTGATGTCTTTAATGGGTTTTGTCGTGCATGTTGAGCCTCGCTATTCTCTGCTTTTTACCATTCCTGTTGTTGCTATGACTTCCCTGCGCTTGAAGCTACGCAGGAGTTGTGCCCACAATAAATGTTATGAATCTGAAAAGGCACCAAGCATTGTTGAAAAGCCCGGTAAGGCAAACATTGGATTTACATGTGTGCATATGGGCTCACAAACAGACTGATGAGATGTGGTATTAACTGTTTGTATGCACATTGTTGATTTTTATTTAAGTGCCATGCCACATCAGGATAGTAGAATCTGAAAATGTTGTTCTCTGTCTTCTTTTTTAAAAATTGTTTTATTTTCCTATCCTATAACAAATTGCATGTGCTTTGAGTAATGCTATCACTGACTGCGGTAGCAGAGGCTAGGAGCAGTTAACGTTGTCGATTGAAGAAATCTGCCAATTTAAAAGTTATTTCTGCGACTCCATTAGCTTGAACTGCTCATCTCATCCACACTTGTTGCCATTCTTTATCGCTATTTTTCATGGATGTAGTTAGCTATGTAGGAAGATGACATTGCCATTTTTAGTTGACATTCAGACAGAAAACAGCGCAGCAGGGGGGCTGCGTTGTTGGGGGTATTTAGTTTGAGGTACCGGTGAGTGCCATGCTGGATGACGTTGCATTGCAGCAACATTTCAGACTGGTTGAACTTTTATGCCGGATGACCCAGCGTTGTTTTGCCAGACCCCTCTGCACCCCCGCTGCGTACTGACTCCGTTCAAATGATTTAGAGTGCTGTGTTTTGTCACGCAGGGCCAACGGTGTGAACATGGCCTTAATCCAGCCCTCTAAATTCTGACTGGTCGACCATTTAAAAAGGGCCTTGTAAATAATGTAAACGACGGCGGGACTACACACACGCGGGCACACACACACACACACACACACCAGACGCTGACGCTGTTGTTTTACTCCTCACGCCTCTTTTGCTCCCATAATGCCGGCATGCTATCTAAAAATCACACAACAGAGCAGCGTTATGCAGCCGTAGTTTGGTTCAGTGTGAAAAAGCTAAAGCCGGCGTGATGGCGCATCTTCTTTATGGCAGTATTGCGGAATCTGTGTTAAAGTGATCGGGGTCTTCCTGGATAAGAGAGCATCGCTCTCCCACCTGAATAAAAGAAGGTGAAAAAAACACACAAAATGAGAAATTCATGTGGCTTAATTGTTAGACAGCGGGGCTGGTATTGTTTTCACCGTGTGAGTATGGTTGAGTCATCATGGCACAGTGTGGTCCTGGAGACACCTACTGTATCAAGAACTACCACAGAGGCGGTTTGAAGAACTTTGCCAGTTGGTTATTTTTCTGTCTGTCTGTCTGTGGACAGATTTTTTTCACCGTGACAGCATCGCAAGTGTTCAAGATGCAGTCACAAATCTTTACAGCTTGTGTAGTTGACATCAAAATGAAGGTAGAATTCAAAGATGGGCATGTTCCAAGAAAGATTTGCTTCTTTTTCTTCACAATAGAAAGAAAATGTCGTAGTCTTTGCACTATTCAGTGCAAAACTCAAGTCGGCCATTCTCTATATACGATCAATCACACAGCATAGACAACATAGACAAGAAGTGTAGATTTCCACATCTGTAAACTGTCCTGATCTGTGATGCAACATTTTCTAACTGTTCAGAAAAAAAAGCCTTTGAACCAAGAAATAAAGACGATGAAACTAGAGACCATCTTGCGATGGGATCACACCAGACCCCGCGGCTAATCGGCCCAGGGGCGTAAAGTGCCGCAGCAACGCTGTCGTCGCTGGTGAAGTGGACAAACAGCACGGAAGCATTTAACTTTTATTGGTGACATTTCAAGGAGACGATGGCAAGGCCACCAACAAGAGAACAGCCAATAAATCACAAAATTCACAATTTTTATAACATGCATTAGGTCAGCTGAAGTAGCACAAATTTAAATTTTGAACAAAACATGATTTGTGTGTGTTTGTCTTGTGTTTGTTGACTCTTTCTGCCTTTCTTCTTCTGTGGACTGTAGATATTTCCATCACTGCTCCCCTGCTGAAAACAATCAATCAGCATCTTGTCTTTGGCTTTTTGCAGGTAAAGGAACTGAGCGGGTCAACAACAAGGGAATATTTCAGGCTTGATTTGTGAAGAGGCAGCATCGTGTTGAACAAGAATGCACTCAAACAGAGTCTGCTGTGAAGGTTCCTGAGGTCCAAACTGAAGGGCGAATTCACAAAAGGGTTGCGCAGCTTTTGTGGCGCCAAACCTGCAAAAATAGAACTAAAAGCAACCTTGTTATTCTCAAAGCACCCACAAAGGATGAAATGCACCCCTAAATGCACTGCCAAGCAAATAGCTTCTCAGTGTTCCTGTGCTATTTGCCCATATTTAAGTATGGTAATATGCATTCATTTGATGCAAAACTGGCACTTTTCATTTAAATGAGCCTCATTGCAAAAACGGTACAATTCTTAAAGATCCGCCATAATAGCCACATGCAGTAAACTGTGAAATTATTAGTCTTCAGAGAGCTGGTGAGTGTATTAGGGCTGTTCAAATTAGCCAAAAATTAAGTTCGAATATTCATTTTTAAAAACACAACGCTCAGTTTCTATTGATACCTGTTGCTTTGACAGCTCACAATGGACAAGGTACAGCTGTGCTTTCTGCTTAAAAAGTATGTAAGAAGACAGCAAGTACTACTCGCCATCTTTTAAGTGGCTCTCTGCCTCGGCGCTCACTGAATGCATCGCATGACCGGAGTCACGTTGTGTGACTGCGGTTTATTTTTCTCTCAGCCATTGTTCGGCCTACTGTGATCTTTGCACAGAGGGAACATTTATACTTTGCCACATGGATAATTGCAATCAGACGCAGAAAAGTGAAAAAATTGCACTCGGCTGCAAAACTGTATGGATGCGTTCACGCTGTAATATATTAAGTGCGATGTCATTTTTGAATTGGACCATTAGGCAGATAGCGGTTGCAAATGACGCGCGGTTTTACAGTATCAGCGGCCACAACCTATTCTTTGTGAATTCACCTGTGAATGTGCTCTCCTTCCAGATGGACACGACCAAGTTAATGCAAGGACATATTTAGTGAAGGGAGGACATTCTAAAGTGTAGCCAAATGCTTCATGCAAAGTAAACAATGTCTTACTTGAGCTTGATGTTTTTTTTTTATTGACCTTGGAAATTAAAGTTTGAGAATAAAGATACATTATACCCTATTCTACTATACTTTTCCAATTTGTTTAGATACAATTTAAAACTTGTTTGGTAAAAGAAAATCCTCTTTAGTGTAGATATTATAATGTAATATATCAGATCAATATTTCGGATTGGAATGGATTATTGATTTCTTTCTGGCGTATGCCTCCCTGTAATTTTGTAGCTTTTAAACCTTATAGTGTCTGTTAAGTGGATGGCCAGGTGCAATTGTAAGTGGAATCTACGTAAAGACAAAATTAGACTCAAATTGGCATGGGGCAATGCAGCCTGATGCAAAGATGTGCCCCTGCAAGTTGAAATGTTTCGTTTTTTCCAGTAGTTGGTTGTAAACCAAAACATTGAAAAGTAAAAAAAATAAGTATGCGGAGAATTCAAATGTCAGTTTGACTTTATTTAAACTTGTAACGCTTAGTTTTACCGATGGTTTCTTCACTAAAAAAGGACGCGACAGAGTAAATGGTTATTTACCGACATTTTATTTTTGGTCATTGGATCCACCATCGACTAACACTAGTATCATCAGCTCTGGCTCTTAATCTTTGTCACTGGCATTTTACATATCCCATGATTCAATCTCGGAAGCTTTGGACTGTCTCTGTGTGAGTTTCGGGAAGATCATATTCAGTGATAGGTTGATCCTGTGGGATGCCAGAATAACAAAAACGTGCATGATGTCAATGTTGTGGGGTGCTACAACTAAAAATAGCTCGGATCACTTAAGCAATTATGAGCCCACACTTGGACCTCAGCACATACACCACTGAAACTTGTCCTCTTTAATAATATAAGACCTTACGTAAGGCATTTATATCTCCAACACTGTGTCTAAGCCACATAAAGAAGTTAATAATTTAGAAATGTTATATAACTGTTTTGCATATTTTTATATCCTTCAGTGGCTTACAAAAACGTGTTGGTGAAGAAGTCGCAGTGTCTAGTGGAAGGTAATGTTCATCACCTGCATGTGTGGGTGGACACACAGACTACAGAATTGTAATTGCCACGATTATGTGATATGCCATGATTACAAGCCTTTGATTAGTATGATATAGCTTTCAGTATTGTATAAAAGCTAGCTATTACGATAATTTATGTTATATAGTCTGTGTGTATATATATATATATATATATATATATGGCCTTCAAATTGTTTTTTTAAAGTATTCATAATTGTATTTAAAAGGATTTACAGAAATGTAATAGAAAGACGGATCTCTTTTGTATTAGAATGCTGAGTTGGATCAGCTCACTTATTTTCACCTTTTCCCATTCATGCATATAAACTGGGCAGGGTTGAGAACACTGCTTCATAACGTAGAGTAGTTTAACACTTGGACACATAACGCATAAACTCCTCCCATAGCTGCCTTCAGATAAAGCTGTGCGGTCCCACTCAGTCTGAAGCTCTTGCCTAAGTTGCTCCCCTCAACCATCTTTTGCCAGTATGCTGGTCGGCGCTGCGCACAAAAGCACCGCAAAAATGTGTCTGCAGTTACACAGAGAAGGTACTCTACATAGACCAGCTCTCAATATTTCTATTCCCCAACACAACAGTCACTCTTCTCTCCCCCTGGCCATTCATGCAGATCCACTGTAGGTCAGGGATGGGCTTTGATGATAGAGAGGGGGCCACAGAAACGTAGAAAACCTACCAGAGGGCCAGATTGAGAACATGCACTTCCACCTGTAGGATACTGTATCACTCAATTAGCAGATTATAGCTATACTAATTGAATGAAAAGATCAAAATATATATTAGTAATCAAAGTTTACTATACTAATATTTCTATTTTCTTGATGGTACAAAAGTTAACGCCAACACTAAGTGCAACAACTAATATTCATGCTTGTAGGGCATTTCTATTCTCCCCTCCAATTCCATGACATGTTTCAAAGAAGCATGCATTTATCTCAAAAGCCGTTGACCCTCACCCACAGGTGGATCAGTATAAAGTTCTGTCTCAATGAGATACTTCTGGCCTCTCCTGCTGCTGTGCAATAGACTGAATGTCAATATTTGTGCATCCAATCTGCATGAGCTGGAAGGCTGTCAGCCGGTTTCCCTCTTTTGCTTTTATGTGCTTCATTGTTGAGGAAGCTGCTCTCGCAGGTGTAAGTGCTGCCAAACATGCTGGCCATTGAGATTGCTAAATCCCTGGAGTGGAAAGCGGGACGCGGGGTAGTCGTCTCCAAAATGGAATTCCCCTCTCATTGCGCTTTGCTTGAAAGAGGTCTGACTTTAGTTCGCAAAGGTACGATTCTAGCGGTTTCGTGGTATATCACAGTAATATGTTTTCTATTTGTTGCATGACTGGGCCTTTATGTAGGTTTATGGTGGCTTATTCTGCGGTCAGGAATATGAAAAACATTTTAATGTCATGTATAAACTGAAGGCTTAAATTACTATAGGGTTTTCTTGGCCCCCAAGAATTATACAATACATGAAGATACCAGAATGCATGAAACAGTGCAGAATGTAAACGTTCTTATTGTGCAAACTGCATAAATAAAAAAAAAGATCTTGAAGCTAACGTTCTCTTAAAACCAAAATCTTTTCAGATAGTTGTATGAACACTATAAACTGACAACAGGTCAGTGGGCGACTGTACGTCGATGTAGCTGGTATTATGTTGGGATAGCAGTTTGGCTGAAGTATTTTTGCCCCGGCAAAACATACCTTGAATCCAGTGTTTTATTCGTTGCTCTGAACCCGTCTTTCTCGACTGTCTGTAGCGGGACCATGTGCAGTGCCTTGGGCAAATGCCTCTTCAAGCGATGTTTGACACTTTGGCTTTGCTGTTTTATGGCCTCGAATCCGATGACCATAGTCACACTCTCTGTATTCCATCACGTTTTGTGCTGAGGCGACGGCAACAATGGTGGCTATGTCGTATTTTTTCAAACCAAAAAAACTTCCAGACACAGCTCTTCTCTTGGACACAAGTTCTGGAGACGCAGTTATGCTGCTTGCTCGCAGCCTTTTGGCAGTGTAAATTTGTAAATGTACAATTATTAGTTTTACAAATTGTTTTTGTGTCACAAATTGTGCCATGGTGTTGTACCTGTTATAGACCAAGTTGTGTTTTTTTTTTTTTTTTTTTGTCTTATAAAGTTATTGTAAGAAGGGTACGCAATTGATAGGTCCCCCTCTCAAGCAGCTTTCCCTGGCAGCTCTGGTCTACATATTTGAGTTTGTGCGTAATGTTGTAGTGACAACTCAAGTTGAAATCCTTCGTGGCTAATTTTGTTTCCAGGCACATTTAACACATAGGTTTGCCTTTTCTGTTTCCTATTTTGCGTGGAAGATATGGTGTTGGTCCAGTTTTCTCTTTTGGCCGTTCATGTCTCTTCGTTGCGTGTTGTTGAGGAAGAGGCGTGGCTCGACCAAGACAAGACCTTCTGCAAGCAGTTGCTTGACTACAGGCGTTGTATTTCAAGGGAGCACCCTCTATCAGTGGACAGTATAATTACAATTGGGATCCACGTTAAATGTGGTCAAATGACCCGCTTGATTCCAGCATCTGTGAAACCAACAATTTATTGATATTTGGAAATTGACTTGAACTGACTAAACGTACTGCTCTTCAATATTTGTAATCATTCAGATTTAAGTAAATCATCACTGTTCATATTTTTCTCATCGAAGAAATGACATGATTTGATTCAGAATCCGTCAACTTACAGTAATTAACACACAAACATAGATTTTAGACATTTGTAAACCAATTCAGAAATGTAGAGGGTAAGAATCACATGATTTTCACGTTAACCTTTTTTTGCCCCCACCGTAAAGTCCCTTTACAGTTTCTTTAAAGTTGCATTTCTTTTGTTTTCATTTACAACTCGGTTCTGTCTCATCATTTCAAGCAGTGGGACGGAGCTGTTTTCCGAAAACAAAAAAACTGTTGTTGCTGTATGTTAGCAACTAGCCTCGAGGTAACAAGATAATCATCTGCACCATACAGCTTGACCTCCAGTAAAAATGCTTGAAAAGAAAAGAACCCAAAAAGTTTTTTGAAAACTAATGAAATAAAAAGTTTGTAATCTGTCACCAAAAAAATAGGTAGAGTGTTAGTGAGGAGGAAGTAAAGGAAAAGGCTCGCGCAGTTGATGGGAGAGAACAACAAAGCCTTTACTATAGATTTTTCAACAAATCAATCACGGTGCAGGATGGTGAATAACAACAGAAAAGCAAAGGAAGGCCCTTGCAGCGTGGGTGAGATGCTCCCTTGCCATTTTGTCTTCAGTGGGTTTTGAAATAGAGGACCTGCCAATTTGTGTTCTTTCCTTGCATGCCCCTCGTTAATCATGAGAAAGGCGGAGTCATTGTTGTCTACATAAAAGGGGCAAATATCAAAAATAATAAAATGTTTTTCAAAAGGGAAGGTTGTCGATACCTGTATTTTATCGATACCTGTATTTTATCGATACCTGTATTTATACCGATGCTGCTTACTGGTATCAATACAGTTCTTCCAGCAATAGGTAAAGTCAACTAGAACATTTCGCAAGACGTGTGGCTTCTACTGCCCGAAGACGTCGCAATATATATACACGGCAATATTACCGGTAGTGTCATTGAGGTTCAATTGAGATATCGCTTCTCTCTTTACTGCATTTTAGATTCATACTCTTGGATTGAATCTTGTGTTTGTGATGGACAAACACTCCCGTCGTTTCTGTATTGGAGATATATAACTTTGTTTGAGACATACCTTTGGAAATGATGGGAGCTCCTGCAGAGTAGAGAGCGGTGAGTCATCTTCAGCGTTTGACAAATATTAGCAAAATAATTGATGACAAAGCACATTCAAAATTGCATTGATTGCACAGACAGGGGACATCCTCCCTAGATGGACTTCAGAGAACACCAGTGGTAGCAACTTAAGTGTGTCTTTTCAAGAAATAGATGGAGTCACACTAACAAAGGCTAACAGCTATGAAGCCGCTCTATCTAATAGCGACTGTTACCCTGACAGGGGGTGAACTGTTATTTTGAGCGTAAGAGAACCTCTCAAATTGATCTTGGGGAAGTGCTACACACTAGGGCTGAACGATTAATCGATCACGATTTCATAGAATGTAATTTTTAAATGGCAAAAGCTGCTATGAAAGGATCAATTTTCACCATCTAACCAACCGGAGGGGTGAAAACACTTTTGCCCCCCGGGCTTCACTTGCACAGACGCTGCCCTACGCTCCATGTGACATATGAGAGTAGTTGTAGATGATTAAAAAACAACTTTAAAAATGCCTCGCCACACAAAGCTTTGAACACACTACTGTGTGAAGTTGGCCAAGGCCAAGGGCGGGTTTAAGTGCAACCCACATGTTTACATGTTACATTGTTGTATGAGTAGCGTAGCAAAGTCTCCCCTGTGCTTCTCGACCACGGTCTGGAAGCAGATGCAGGAATGATTAACAACGAGGCTTTGAGTTATCTAAATATTTCAATTAGAGTGGTAGAGCCATAGTCGGTGTGCTCTTTAGTTTGTGTGATCTGTTACAATACTGATAAGGCCAGTGCGGTTCATATTTAGTTTTCATAAATGAATGTTCACACCAGGCCTATTGTTCTGCAATGCCTTTGTTGTTTTTTATTTGAATTGTGTCATGATAATTGTAATACATGTTGACAAGGCTTGAAGTTAAACGTTATTATATTCTGATTGATGGTTCTGAAAGCCATTTCTTTGACAGTTCAATATCTAAATAAAGATGTAATTTCCTCATAACACGTAGGCCTGACCTACACGAAGAGCAGTTTATATGTTGACTATCAGATGTTGTGTTGGTCATACTGTAGATTCATTTGTTGCTTGTGTATAGTGAATAATGCAGAAGGTATGGCACTTTGCAAACTGAAGACAAAAATTGCATTCTGAATTGCACTATTGATATATAAGAGATGGGAATTAGATTATATTCCTGCATCACTCACTGCAAATTGAGAGCATATTATCGTACTTTCCATTCACTTTGCTATTGTTACCCCTCTCTACCGTTCATTTAAACCTGTCCATCATGAATACAGTCCGTAGAACGGAAACAGAACCATGACTTAGTTGTGCGAAGTTTACAAATTTGTCATTATGAATAGCTAGACATGGGGGGAAAAGGCTTATTTAACATTAGGCAAACTTAATTGCATGCCATTAAATGAGTGAATGAATGACACAGGACACCAATAGCAGCGGTAGTATTTCCTAAGACATAGCTAGAGCTGGAATTCCCTGTGTTTAGGTCCCATAATTGAGGTCTAAAACATATTACTTTAGCCTTTAAAGCCGATTCGTGTTAACCTCACACTGATTTCACGTTGTACTGAGTGCCAGTTAAGGAGGCTGTAGTCAACTTGAGCTGCTTAGTTTTTGCTGTTGGCTCTGTGATGTACAAAACGACTGATTTGGAAATGACAATCAGATATTTTTGGTCACTTTTACTTCAAGAGTAATAACTTCACTAAAATCAGCGGGTGCAGAAGGTTGAAGAAGACCCTTTGCTCCTAATGTATAGAGATGATAGCTCCTGTTGCTCTCCTCCGCCATCATCTTTGTTCACACAATGTTAAAAGGTCATATGAAAAATGCATGAATGTGGCTGGAGGATCTCACCACTCGTGCATGTGGAAGTGACTGTGTACACAGTGTCTTGCTCTGTCGGTGACGAGGAAGGATCTGAATAGGCGAGCAAAGTCTGTTAGTGGGCTTCCAAGGAAACACCTGATTCAGTTTTAAAAGGTTGACTGCAAAGTTACTCGAGCTATTGTGGGTTTTCATTGAATCAAATATCTCATGTGGTCTTCCCATGAACACGTCTGCTTAAAATGCTTAATATTACCTTGACTTGATGCTGAATGTTGGTGTTTTTTTCTCTGCTGTGTGTTTATGAAGCACCAGTTCATTATATTAAAATGTCTATTATCCAACTGAAACTGATTACCTAAAAACATCAACAGAAAGGCAATCATCTTTCACTCACACACACGCAATACAATAATGTATTTTTCTCTTATTGTCTTTTTATTACTAGTTTGGTACCTTGCCTTTCACCTTGCCAATGAGCTGAATAACAATGAAATACTACGATATTTTTGAAAACGCTGGATGTCACTGAAATAAAGTAGCATTTTCCTTTTTGCTAATCCATTTAAACAGCAGCCATATGCATTGCTATACAAACGTCTAATAACTCTATTACGTTCCCTAATCCTTTCTCCAGTGGTCGTGTGAAACCATTGCTTGGCCGATTCAGCGAGCTTGAAGCCCTGCTGGCCAACATGAACATTAAGCCAGGCAGCATTGATGCTGTCCTGTTGGATGCTGGCTGCTCCTCCATGCAGATGGATGAGGCGCAGAGAGGCTTCTCCCTCAGTAAGGACGGGCCGTTGGACATGAGAATGGATGGAGAGAGGTAAGAGTTCTGCAACATGCAGTAGGTGTGTCTGGCTGATGGATCTAAATTTGATCAACACTGCTGCATTAACAAAACTGTATATTTAAAAAAACACTTGACTACATTTCCTAATAAATAGTGCTGGGAGGTGCTGGATAATTACAGTTATTGGTGCCTTGAAATTGCTTCAGTGCTCATTGGAGCAGTAATGTTGAAGTGCAGCTAATAAAAAAGGCAAAGCAAAAATGGGCTACCAATAACGACTGCTTTGTTCAATTTGAAGAAGTGAAAAGCTGTCCTTTCTTAGTAGCAAAGGCAGAATTAGTTTTTTGTTAATTGTAAGCATGATTGGGTTTGTGTCGTAGTGTGTGAACATTAAACGTTAAAATAAACTTAAAAGTAGAGACGGACCGATAAATCGGCCGGCCAATATAAGCATGTTCCACACATTTCCTGTTAAGTACATTTCCCCACGAGTAAAAAGAAATGCTAAAGATATATACATTGAACACAGTGTCATCATTTCACAAATCATGTTCAGTACTTATTTTGGTAACAATTCCTATTTCATGGACCCTCGTCAAAAATTGTTAAGTGTGTATGTCAGTAAATGAGTATCTGCTGATATATCATAAAAACTCAAATACTAAAAACTAATTCATTGCTGTAAGTGTTTGCAATTTAAAATCCATTATCAGTCGAGCTTTCCTTTGAACTTACAATATTGGCAAAAAGTCTGTACAAAAATGAAAAAGTGCTTTCACAATTGAATTTGAATAATACAATTTTTTTTGCACCCATGAAAAGAAAACAAAATGATGTGACTTATGGCAGCGTTATAAGTCAATATTATCAAAGGCTGATGTGTAACACTACGCAAGTGGGACAGTGTGTAATCTAAAACCCTGTTGGAGACATGCATGTCCTTCTAATTGTGTGTGTGAAAACAGATTGATTGATTGATTGATAGATAAATAGATGGATTAATAGATATGTATGTATATATGTATTGCAATTTAAAGCTTCTTGAATGTTTTCATAAATACATATGAATACCTTCACAAGGGCAACACAATGTGCAAAGCTACCAGCTAAGATAACCCATTATAAGCTATTGCACAAGCTGCATTTTTCTTTTCATTCCCTCACAATCATTCTATTCATAACTGTCAGCCATAAAGGTTTTCAGCTCTATCTCAGAGTTGTCACAATTCCACCACTGTCAGCAAGGACGTGACGTCAAGCAGCTTAATTGGGCTTCTCTTTGTGCGTAGGTACCCCGACATGCCCTGTGCTGCTGACGTTGTGGATACCTTAGATCAACAGGCGCTTGCGTCCATCCTCACTGCATATGGGGAAGAAAGACACGCCAGGAAAATAGCTTCAGCCATTGTGAAGGCACGCCGTGTCAACCCCATCACCCAGACACAGCAGCTGGCCAGCGTGGTGGCAGGTAGCTAGACACTATCCTGATTAATTCCCCGCAGCATTCTGGAGGCTACGAGGGAAAATAAAACACGAGTGGAGTTATTAAGGCTGTCTCCCCGTGGGACGTATTTGTCTCAGAAAATTACGTGAACTGTGACCGTAGTCAGTATCCTCTCTCCTGCCTCTGTTTTGGGCGCCTTTCTTCCACGTCTTCCTTTGAGGGAGCTGAGACAAAGACAGAGCTGGAGGTGGCTGCAACCGAATGTGGCTAATGCCTTGAAAGCAAACACCTCTCTCTCTCTCTCTCTTCTTCCACATTGCTTTTTATGTTCTTTTTCCCTGTTTCTCTGCTCACAGATATGCACACACACCTGCCACAAATGCAAACACCCACATATGCTCACACACATGACACACTCATGCATAAAGCCGGGATTACATTGTTTGTCTTCACTGATGACACTGTGTGTCTCAGCGGCTGAGCGAGTGAGATGTCTTTTCAGTAGTTATTGCACAGAGCAGTATGCAGAGCAGTGTCACCCTGGGAGAACAGGTGTGAGTAAGAGCAGCTGTTTGATCTTTCTTGAAGAGCAAAGCGAGTCACCACCAATGTTTATTTGAAACAATCCAAGAGGTTTTGATTTAAGAGTTCCAGGGGGGCTCTGTGAACAATTGTGACGTTGATGCTGACAGGAAAAATTTAAAGTCACAGGAGAAATGACGAGGGTAGGAGGATCTGGTGGCTTTTTAAAATGTATTTTTTGCACTTTATCTTATCTTACACATTCCACAGCAGTTAATGCTGAATTTTCTAGATGAAAACAACAAAAAGTGCAGCAAAGAATGTGTGACATTTTTACGTTCATTTTTGTTGTCGGCATTAATTGTTTGCGTCAGCATTGACTGGGTAACCTCGTCATACAGCATTTGGTCGTTTACAGAAGCGTGGCTGTGTGAATGAACAGGGCTTTGGAGTTGTATGCACACCTGGGGCCAAAGCTGTTTGTTTGAGTTATTTTTTTTCAGAAAAATTATTCTCCACTTAATGAAAAATCCTTCAACACATCATTTTTGCGAGAGTGTAAGAAAATGTGGGCTAAAACTTTGCCGTACCAAGAACAGCGGACAAGTCATATCTGACCCGTTTCAGTTTATTTCTCTTCAAAAGACTTATCTCTAAAAAAAAAAAAAAAAGGTATCGCGAATAATCCGCTACCGGCTTTTGTCCACCAAAGTCATGTGTGACCTAAAAATGTAGCATAAAAACACATCAACATGGCAGAGGCAGCCATGGAGACACAACCACATGTCATACAGCGTTGAAGGTAACAGAAAAAGTCCGACAGCCATTAACTGTTGTTGTTGTGAAGGTGCCTAAAGAGCCTGGAATGGAAAGCAGAGCAGCTTTGCTGAATTCTACCCAACATGTGAGTGAAAGGAACATTTGTTTACTTTGCTGAATGCTGACGGCAGGAGTCAAGTGAGCTACATTTAGCTACGTTACAGCACCAAATGTATTCAACACAACAACCCAATAAATGGCATAATCACCCTGTATTTATTCACCCTGTGTGTGTGTGTGTGTGTGTGTGTGTGTGTGTGTGTGTGTGTGTGTTTGTGTGAATAGCCAGTGGGTCGGACATGGATGCATTGATTTAGAGATGCCAACAAGCTGTGTAACGTTAATTTTGACCCAGAGCAACAACATTAAACCGGGTGCAGTGATCTACTTGAATTAATTCAACATTAGCACATCAGCTTTCACTGCCAATTTAAAATGCATTTAGAAAAACACAACCTGTTGCAGAGTTCCGCAAGATGGCAGCAAAAGCATCCTGCCTTTTGCTATCGAAACACTTCACATCCATCCATCCATCCATCCATCCATCCATCCATTCTCTTCGGCTTATCCAGGACCAGGTCTTGGGGGCAGCAGGGTATTCCAGACGTTCCTCTCCCCAGCAACATTTTGCAGCTCTTCCTGTCACCAAAATGTTCAAAGGCCAGACAAGATATATAGTCTCTCCAGTGTGTTCTGGGTCTACCCCGGGGTGTTTTACCTGTTGGACACGCCCAGAGAACCTCGAAAGGGATGCCCGATAAAGTGATTGGCTCCGGCATCAGGATGCCTCCCGGTCGCCTCCCTTTCGGGCCCAAGATTCCAGTCTTAAATGTTTGATGAATATAAATGTTGTCACATGGACTAAGTTGCACAACATACCAATATATCTTCAATAAATGAATATCGGCTCTCAGCTGATTTGTAGTTTTGGACATTTTTCTTGTCTTATTTTTTTTAAATGTTCGGAAATGTGTTAAGTGCACGTCGAGGCATGTTTTGCAGTCATTCATGAGGCAGGAGTCAATGGTACAAATACTTATTTTGAATAAAGTTACATTATTTCATGATTAACTACCAAGCTGCTTGCTTGTTAACTAGAAGTTAACTAGCTTAGTGGGCTAGTAGTGGCTGGCTAGTGCCAGCATATTCCCAGTTAGATGGCATGTTACCAGTTTGCTCACCAGCTACAGCTACAGCATTTTGAGCTAGCAATGCAAGTGGTCATAACATCCCCACGTTTTCAGCACCACCCACTTCGTGAGGACATGTAAATTAATTACACTGTGCAACTTTCTGGTGCAACAAAGCTCTTAGATTTGATGCATTTTCTGATTTTTGGCGATGCCACTTCATTTTAATCAAGCGATTTTTGGCTCAAATTAAAACATTTCAACTTGTCTTATATCTTATTGTGGAATGTAGTTGTGCTCTTGCCTTTGCTCGTGCGCACTACAAACATCAAATATAGGAATTTAAGATGAGACATGACACAAAGGTAGAGTGCATTCACAGTGCTGTTTCCTGCGTAACTACCTGATCTCTTTATGTACACAACTTAATCTCTTCTTTTTTCCATGGATCTGTCTGTAGGACAGAGAGCACATGGCTTGGTGAGGCCAGACCAGGGCTGGTCCTTGTATTGATTGCAGTGTGAGTCACACCTTGGGCTGTTTAGTGCAGGAGGAGAGAAATGCCACATCACTCACTTCTCTGTTTATTGCAGTTTCTCTTCAGGTCTATATAAGTGTCTAATTGTTCATTTGTCTTCTGTGTGGGGGTTATGAGTTGGTCAAGGTGGAATCAACTTGTCGCATGTATTGACATAAAGCTAATGTTTTCCCAACGCCGTCCCAACTGACAGCGTTGTCGCGGAAGTGTAGGACCCACCCTCCTTGGTTTGCACTATAAGCGCTAATAGCAATGTTAACAATGAGCCGCCGGCTCGTCTTCGCCATGTTGAGAGCCGTTGAGAGGCAATCGAAATGCTCCCAATCTCATATGTTGTACCTTTAATTGACCTTTTTATGCCTAAATCCTCATGCATTCTGCACCCTGTATGTTATTCATCAAACAGGTGCACAAGTCTTTCAGTGCAGTTTTCCTCTCGGCATGTCTGCAGTTAGTAATGCCTTTCTCTTAACTGCACATGCATTTTGAGGATCGCTCAAATAACTGGATGAGATATGAAAAGATTAGTATGGAAACATTCCCGCCTCTAAAAGGCAGGTGCAAATTGTTCAGTAGTAGAGAGAGGTTTTGGTGAAGGAGAGAAACATAAATCACTTTTTATTTTACCGAAAGCAATACGGAGTGCACCGGTCAGACGGCAGTAACTACAGAAAACACAATATTTTGGTATTTTTAAACATAAATCATGGCATTGTCATCTAATGTCTTATGCTCAGTAAGAATTAACTTGAACTTGAGAGGTTTTTGGCTGCATTTATCTCGGTACTGTAGGGACACATCCACCATATCAACACCACCTCCACCCTCCATCTGCTCCGCATTGAGCCTCTGAAGGACCTGCCGCTCAGGCAGTCTCTCTCCCCACTTCTTACATTGGCTTGCATGTATTTTCCAAGAAGCTATGTTTTGTGCTAGATCCTGCTACGTCAATTAATCTCTTTTTGCGTCATATTTTCTTGATTTAATGACTCCTCGGCTACGTATGTCTGATGATTATCAGTCAAACTAGTACCAAGACAGTTGTATGTTTTCATAATCAAGAGCGTCTTTTAATCCGCTGACCGGTGGAGAGATCTCGAGTTCTGTACCTCTTTTGTGTTGTTCACACACTGATAACACCTGTTGGATGTTACGGTCATATATAAGTGGTTAGGTCACATGAGTCAGAGTTACAAGAGTGGAGGTATGGATTGGTGATGCGGTAGCTGATGAGTGGTGTGGCAGTCCCCCGCTGTGTTCATGGAAGGCTGTTTAAGTTTGACACATAAGGCCTCCTTCACTCCTCCGTCAGATGATCTCTCTTATCCGTCCAAAACTTATATATTGCTGAACTCACAGTAGCGTGTCTTGTTTTGTAGATGGACCTTCAGAGTTGAACCTCTTGAGCTTTTTCAGTGTTTTCTTTTTGTCCCTGTGCATTCTTTATTGCATTTGGATTACGTATTGTATGACATTGTCCTTCTGATGTTATAGAAAGCTTTGCGTGGTAAAGTTTAGGGAAAGACCGAGGTTATGGTCAGAGTTATGAAAAGTATTGCTCATAATCATGATACAAAATACCCCCAAACATGAATTGATAGTCTGAAACTGGTTATGAACGCTAACAACCCCTCCACATGTCATTCTAGTTGTTATGGTGGATGGATTTTCTAGGGTGTAGTCAGACTGGAGATCACTTAGCGGAATACAAACCCATTGTAGGACTGTCCTCGACCAAAGAAATTCTTAGTCGACTAACACTCATATGATTGTGTCTAACTGATTACTTGATGTAATTGATAGATGTGTAAAACTGAGTTACGAACAAGGAATCACACAAAAGCATCACTTTAAAGCTTGTGTTAATACCTTTCTTGGAAATATGTCATTCAGCATGAAAAAGCATTCAAAAATTACTAACTTGACTAAAGTACTCTTTGTTGACTAAGACCAAAATGACCAATTAGTCGAGTAACCCACTCACTCTGCCCATCTCTTTGTCTCTAGGATCATTTCCTGCAGCTGTTCTCTATGCACGTAAAGACCGACTCCAAAGACCTGCACACGTGGCCACTAAGACCTTCCAAGCTCTGCGTATCTTTGTGAACGATGAGCTGAACGAACTACATGCAGGGCTGCGTGCTGCCCGGTCGCTACTGACGCCTGGAGGACGTCTCTGCGTGATCACCTTTCATTCGCTAGAAGACAGACTGGTAAAACGCTTCCTCCAGGGAGATGACTTGTCTAATCTAGATCAGTATCACTTCAGCCCGAGGAAGCAAGGCGCTGGGAAGGGAAAACTGGTGGATGAAAAAAGAGATGGTGGAAGTGTTGATTGGCTTCCACTGCGAAGAAAAGTGATCACCCCAGAAAAGGACGACGTAAAAGAGAATCCTCGAGGACGCTCCGCTAAACTGAGGGCAGCACTCCGACGTTAATTATGTGACGACAATTATGAGAGAACAGAAATTTTCTCTTTTTTCATCAAATCTTTTGAGCTTTTTTACATCTAGAGTAACTGTTTTGAATTGATACTCAAAGCATGTTAGGTGAAGGGTGTAGATGCAGTGACACATTAGCTCTCCACTTTATAATTTCTTCTTCAGATGCTATATTTCTTTTTTTTCTTCTTGGCTGTAAAAGTAGGATTTTATTCTGCACATGGGTACTCAGAGAACCTCACTAACTTGACCCAACGAACACAATCGGACTTGTGGGAAGCCAGTGAGGGTTTTCGTCCTTGACACTGCGTCAGTGGTTGGTTCGGGCACTGCACAGTGATGGGTGACCTCTGGGTAAGAGAGAGAATGAATTTCCGCACAATATGCCCTATGTGAACTTTGTGTTGTTGGCCTTCTGTTTTTTGTTTTTTTTCTCCCCCAAATTGTACAATACAAACACCTCTTGTTTGGTACAGCACTGTAATGATGACACTGCATGTGAGTGATGAATTAAGACTTTAATTTATGTGTGGTATTTTAATAAATGAGATTTTCTTGCATTGCCAATGTGTGCCAGCATATAAGGTGGTTATTGCAGCTCAATATTTCAACATATATAAAAAACACCACCTTTTCTCATTGACGTCTGTATTTCCCATGAACCTCCCTTGATGAGTCGCTCAAGTGAAACCTCTACTGTACCATATGGATCAGTAATGCCACTAAATACTGAATGACGCATGAAGTGTCAGAAGTGGTGCTGAATGAGCCGGGTGGTTGTTCTTCAGCGTTCTCTTACCTTCGACTGTAAGCAGCTGAGGTGTTTTGATCGTCACTATTGGACTTTGACTAACTGTAATTGCTCCATCAAGATTATTAACACCTTTTTTCTTCTGTCTCAGTTTAGTGCACTCTAAATATACCCTTCTCGTTACCTTGGAAACTAAATGGCGCAAGTAACATTTAACTGTCTAAAATTACGTTTTCATCTGATATGAAATGATGTCATGATGTCGTGAGTTTGGATGTCCCTCCCTTCTGACATCAGTGGACGTGGACTACGTCAAGACATTTAATCTTTTAGATACTTTGCTTCTTTAATTTCACTAAACTCTTCTCTGGATCTCACTGTTAAGTATCCGAACAAAACAATAAAAAAAACATGGGAGAGATTACCACTTTTTAAATTCTGAAAGGTTTATCCTCAATATTTGTACGTGGTCTTATGTACTGCTTTTTGTACTATTTTACTCGCCATGCAGGACGTAATGCTGTAAAGTTAATGTATGAGTGTGTGTGTGCGTGGGTTCTTCTGAACACTAACTTAGCATCTACAAACTCGCCACACATACAATACCTACAGCAAGGATGTTTGGATTTCAGATGTCATTGAAATATTTCAGAATTCACGTGTTAAGCTGTTGCCTCATAACAGCAACATCTCAAATATATCGTTGATTTTAACGAGTCGGCGTCAGTTTGAGACTGAAGAATCTGAGGATGTGGAGTTGAAAAGAAGTGAGGCCTCTGTAGCTCGCTCCTCACCTCTGCTTGAGTCTAGTGGTTCGAGGTTACATTAGCCGCTCCTAGCATGACACACCCATGACACACAGCTAAAGACGATTAAAAAACCGATGATATCTCTGGTTCTGCTGCATCGATTTTTATCCTTTTTATTAAACTACATCAAGAATAATGAAATGCTAAATCGGTGGAGATAAAAATGTAAAGGTGCTAAACTTGATATTCTGAACATTATTATAGCAGTAAACAACTATTTGCTATTTAAAATGTAGGGGAGTAATGTTTTCCTGAGCAGAGGCCCCACTAACTAGCTCATGGCCGCCGCTTGTCACGGAAGCTTAGCAGCCACGTTCCGGTTCACTCTCAGGCTAACACTGCTTTGTTTTCTCATTGTTTGCACTGTTAGCGCTGCTAGCATTGCTAGTTGCAAGCTGCTTTTGCGATGTTGAGAGCCGTTGAGAGGCAATCAAAATGCTCCCAATTTTTCAATCTCCAAACTTTTCATTTTCTGGAACTTTATACTTCTACTACACTACATTTCAGACATTCCGTGTTTTCTCAGGATTGTCTCAGGAATAAGTGTACGATCAGGGATCATGTCTTCATATCTGTTAAAGCTCCAATTTTTCTGATCCACTGTTTCGACAGGTAAGTTTTATTTTTCGGTTTTTTATTTAGGCAAGAGACAGACTCAGTTACAGGGCGATTGTATATCCAGTGTAACCAGTGTCAGGGTGGACGGTGACATATAAACATACTAAAATACACTGCATTTTTCCAAAATTCTAAAACAACTGATGTTTGTTTCTCGATGCAGGGGCAGATGATAAGACAGGAAAATAAGTGATTATAAATTATTGTTATCTACGACTGCGATTGCTCAATCCCCATGGAAACAGTAACCTCGGTTAACAGTAAATATATTGTAAGACATTGCTGTTATTGTAGACTTGATCAATCCAGAAATAGAGTAGCAGGTAGCTAATAGCTACTGCTTTTGAATCACATCTCTGAAATGGCAGTCAGACACAGTGAGCATCATCAAAACTGCTGCGAACAAACAGACAGGATGAATGTCTTCACTTGAAACAGAGATTGGCAAAAAAAAAAAAAAAACACAATCTTGTGCAAAGAATACGCAACAATAGTGCCTTAGAAAACCTTTTTTTAATTTTAGAGATTTGCAGTGGACATGAGGCTTTAGGAGCACAGAGGTACAATGAATGAGTCCATCTTGCTAGATTGCGCCCAGTATACGTCAGCGCAGGGTGTTTGATTCACGACGCAATCATTCACACACTCAATAATTGCCTCTAATGGCATTAAACAATTGAAAAATGAAAAATCCAAGAGTGTCCAAGAGTATCTTTTTGCCGTTTTTATTTCATTTATTTTGTATCACTTTTCATTTGCATCATATATGCTAATCATTGTCTTAACATACCATCCAATCTCTAACATAGGAGGCACAGGAACAGATGGATATGTTATATAGTAAACAAGGTTTGTCACTTTCATGACTGGAAATGTATAAATAAAATCTTGTGGTGGAATGTAACTAAGCATATTCAGTCAAGTACTGTAATTATGTACAAATGTGAGCTACATGTACTTCACTTGAGTATTTATATTTCATGCAGCTTCATACTTTACTACATCCCAGAGGGAAATATTGTACTTTTTACTCCACCACAATTGACGGCTTAAGTCATTAGTTTTAAAAGTAAAAAATAAGATTTTACATACAAAACATGTAATTGGCTTAAACTGTACTAATGTAGATTGAACTACCCATCAACATATTAAGCAGTTAACATGCGCGTCACCTTAACAACAGTAAAATGCTACTTACACATTATCGCATCGTCATCAATGATCTATTAATATTGATTGACAATTTCAAAAGACCTTCAACTGTCATGACACACCTTTGAATACAGGGTATTGGACATTAATAATACAGTAGAAATGCATTTGTTTTTTATTCTTGTGAAATGTTGGTGTTTGAGCATTGAAATCCAAGCATTTACTCACTCATGTGAAGGAGTTATGGGCAGCAGAAGTGTCGCCAAAACAGGAATCCAAGCCAGGTTTGAAAAGGATTGTTGGAAACAAGAAATGCCAACAAGAGACCCACTGAGTCAAAAGTCGTTAAATACAAGGTAAGAACAAATACCAATGAAAATAAGGTGTTGACATTGAATCTCACTGGGATATTGTGTTTTGTGTCTGTGCTTTATTCGACTTTTTGTTTATTCTGTGCCTGACATTCCAGCTTCTCAACTGATAAAATGTTTGGTTTTTCTTTGTCGTATAATAGTAAATAGATATTTTCTTGTCTTTGACTGTTGATCAGACTTGATAAGCTATTTGAAGACATCAATTTGGGCTTTAGGAGACTGTTGCAGCCATGTCTTGCAATATCTTGATGACAATTTGTATGTACAAATTATTAATCAAGAAAATAACTGTCAGATTCATTATTATTGAAAATAAGTTAGTTACAGCTCTATATGTTGGGTAAACAGATGATTATCAAGAGATCAATAAGAAACAAAAGCACAACACCAAAAGAGTGAAATACTGTCATTTGTCTCAACCACATACAAAATAGACCTCCTTTAGGTCTGTTTTTACAGCCATAAAGAGTCTGTCTAACAAACACTACAACAATTGGTCTTTATTGAACATTTATGTATTTCTCGGGCTGTATGTGGATATGCTATTGTAAAGCAAGGCCAAGGCCAATGTCTTCAAAAGACCTTTGAAGACATCGCCTTGGACTCTGAGTTGTGGGCATTTTTTTCATGGATTAAACAATCAATGTTTAGCTAAAGAATATATTCTGCATATTAACTGATCATAAAATTTATCATAATTTGCAAACCTAATTATATTAATGCAAAACTGTTGCACATTAAAATGAGATGTAGAGAATCAGAGACTCATAAAACTTAAATTTGTGTGATTTCTTTATGGTATAATCTCATTTGGATTATTGAATGTAATGCTCTGTGGTTTCAGAATATTCTGTAGATGTGGGGTTTAAGATGATGTGAAATGTATACCTATAGTACATTGTAAATACTCTGGAGTGAAGTATGATCCTTTGAAAATTGATCATATGTAGTACTTCAGTTGTAGGCGTGTACTGAGCCTTTAATTGAAAGAAAAAGAGGTAAAAAAACTAAGTCTGTAACTTATAATTATTGATAGACCAGCTAGCTTGTGTATTTTTGTACTGGGGGATTATATTGGGATTCTGAACAGCAGCAGCATGTAGAACTAAAAACTAACTAGACAAAGACAAGACAACAACATGACAACTTAAAAAAAGAAGAAAAAATAGCTGTAGGCTGAAGCATGAAGCAATAACCCAATGTTGTCTTCCCCCCCAAAAATGAATGCCTATGCACTACCTCTGGATATTCATCTACCTCTGAGTGTAGCTTTTTGTGGCACTGTGACCATTAACTGTCTGTGCGAGGAGAGAGACATGCGTCAGCCTGTGGCTCCCCCTCTGACAGACTGAAGAATGTATGAGTTTAGAGGACAGACTGAGGTGTCCACAGAAAGCTCATTCTATCCACATCTTTTCTCCCCTCCCTCCTACTCTCACTCCCCGCCCATCTCTGCTGCTCCGCCTGCTATAAAAAGACTTGTCACTGAAAAACACTGAGGTCAAAGCCATTTGAATAATTTTTGTGATTGACGCAGGGCCTGCAGGTCTCTTAGGAAGAAGATCCAACTGTGAAAGAAGACAGCCATGTTGGATAGTAGCGCAATAGTGCACAGCCAGGGGCTACTACTGCATTTTGCTGACATTCTATTTGGAATTTAGTTCAAGGGATTAAAGTGTGTGACGTTGAAAACATTCATTACAAGTCCTTTCCTCACCAGTAAGCTGCCAAAAATAAATCAGAGCTGTTTAGTGTATTCCTGAAGCTTAAGCTGATCGCAGCGTCTTCGTTACGTCTGACCCATCATCAGAGCACCGTGTCAGGTGTTTTACAGGGTGACCTGATGTCAGCTCACTAACTCGAGAGTCTCGAGCTGAAGGAGACACAACACCTTTCCTTCTATAACAGCCAATGATATTTTTGCACCTGTCGGACTGTATAGCACACCCTGTCACAGCCAAGTGGGGGGGGGGGGGGGGGGGGGGGGGTCCTGTAAAAAAAGAATCCTGATATCTGAGATGGTAAAGTCTAAAAGGCAAATACCACGTAGTTAGTTCAGGAAGCTTAACATGTGATCAGTACCTGGATATCTTATCTAAGTAAGGACGATAATGCAAGGTGTAAATGCACGAAACAGAAAACATTTCAATCACATCGTCTAGACCACAGCTGGATGTAGTGGTATTTATATTCAGATGTGGTCTGGCTTGCATTGTGTGTGGATCTCAGCGAAGTGTGAATACAACATGTACAGTTTGGCTATGATCTTACATACATCCCTCTGTTATCTCAAGCTGCCCTGTCTAACCAGTCCAAACGTTTTGGATCAATAAGTTGCAGCAGCGTTGCCTTGGGAGACCCTCTTTTTGCATGTCATAGATTGCAAGATGAGGGTCATGTGACCGACAGGGGTCTCCAAATGTGCAGTAGTGATAGAATGTAAATACAGCGCAAAATTTAACAACATTTCCGGCAAATCAGAAAAAGAAAATGCAAATTAATGCGCGTTTCCATCCACTGCTGTTGCTTGAATATTAGGAGTTGGGATTTCATAAAGATGATGTAATGAGCGCCAGTCAAACCTAAAACAATACAAAGCCATGTGGAAAACTAGATGTAAATATAGCATTTCTTTTTCCTTCATGCATTATTTTGAGGAAGGATCATCGATCGCTCCGCACAGATCTGATATTTTCATCTGCAGACATTCTTTCGTTTCTCCAGTGGAGCAGAAGTTTCCGTTTAAGATGCACGGTTCAAATTCACCATCATTTATTCACTAAGGCCGTCTCCCTTTCACTTTGTTGCATTTCGTTTTTATTGATACAACTTTTTTGCAAATTTTCAACTTATTTTTTAAGTGACCTTTTCTCTGGATGAGTCATGATTTATAAATGACTGTTTTTTATGGTTGTAGGATTTATTTTCTCATATTTATAATGCCAATGTATTTATAGAATAGCAATATTTTACATGTTTCTTCTTTATAGTGTCTTCTTTGTATATCATGTATTACTGTCTTTTAATTGATCACACTTGTGTGTTTCTCGAGGATATTATCTTCTCTTATTTTAAGTAACTTTTGCCAACTGTCAGATGACCCTCACCTTGCAGGTCATAGCGGTCCTTTGAGAGTCACCCACATCACTCAACTTGACATTTATGCGCCATGTTTGTTTCCATATTGTGATTCGATCACAATGCAAGGGGAATGGCGATAATGTGAATGCTTATTAATACCAGATGCAAAAGCAAATATCTGATTTTGTTATGTAGATAATATATACAGATGCAGCTCACGTGTTATGTCTTCATCACTGAATGCAGGATAGGTCATTTAACAAAAACATGTTTATGTTATTCAGGAGGAGAAAATAGAAGGATTGTGGCGATGTTCAAATGCTTTTATTTAAACATATACCAAGAAATGAAATAGCATCCATCATATTGGACTAATCTTCATCAATGTGTAGGAATATGATCAACCATCTTGATGATGATCCCCAAAAGGTAAAGAATGGGATGAAGACATGAATCCATAATATCATCATGATATTCTCTCTGAACCGGCTCTACTGAAAATGGAAGTTGAGGATTTGTAGTTTACCTTGTTATCTCTGAAATTTAGTTCAAGCTGTACCACCGAAATGTGTTTCCTTTCATAGCAGTTCTGAGAAAGGAAAATAACTGGCGTTTTTCCGATACGGTGGTAAAATAACACTGGAAGAAAACAAAAACCCAACTGCCTTCAAATTGGGTTGTAGGAGGTGAGATGGCAAAACCTTGAAACCAGGAACCGCTGTAATCAACACCAATGAGGCGATATATTGGATGGTGGCAGCAGAATAAAATCACCACCCTCCAAGAAGGTGTACAGTATATGACTAAATCTTACCAACCCCCCACTTACTGCCATTATCTCACCGTAGGGAAAATTGCCTGTCTGGGTACAAGCCTGCAATATTCCCAGCAGTCGTCCATTTGGCTCTTACAGAAGCACCGCTCTCTCAAATGACAGTGAAACGGAGGTCACACGTTGAACAGTCACCCTGGGGTTAAAATGATAGAGTTTGTGCAAGTGTAAATTACTCAATAACACAGGACACCTTCACTCCAGTCTTTAATGGATACCTTCTGAGTCTTCTTTATAGCTATCGTATCAGTATGAGCCCTGTTAACTTGTGGATTTTGATGTCACAATGTTAACACAGGACTGTGATCTATTCTGTCTTTTTGAACTCATCGAACAATGTTACATTGCTTTTAGCCCCACTCCATATTTCCAGCCCATTCTCATTCCCAACTGGTTGCATACTGACTTTTTGTCAGAGAAGCTACACTATGGAAGCAGTAAACACCTGGTTAACATTGGGAATTCATACAAAAACACTTGCTTAGGTTTAGGCTGCAAAACATCTTAGTTAAGTTTCGAAAGAAGACTTTGGTTTGGGTTAAAATTACTCAACACAGCCTCACTCCCATCTTAGTTAGTGCCACTTGGCATCGGAGATCAACGCACTAGGTACCCCTTTAGTGTCAGTTTTGCACGTGTCAGTGATGGCGTGTCAGCATACGCTCGCTACATGCATAGTGACCTTTCAAAATAAACTTCTGTCTTCACAGGAAGTTAGTTTTAGGCAAGAAAACCACTTAGTTAGGTTAAGGAAAAGAGCGTGGTTTACGTTAACTTGACTGACTAATGAGTGACTCACATGACTAGTGAGTGACAAAAGAGTTACGTGCCTTGCGACTCATGTGAGTGACGTGACTAATGACACTAAAGACGGGACAGAACCAGGCAGCAACCTCCGGTTCTGAAGAGTAAAGCCAATGCGAAAGTGCCTTAAACTTGCATTCTTTCTAATGGCCAGCAGGGGGTGACTCCTCTGGCTACAGAAACAAGTCCAATTGTGTAGAAGTCTATGAGAAAATGACTCTACTTCTCACTTGATTTATTACATCGGTAAACATTGTGAACATGAGTTTATGGTTTCAAGTCTTCTTCAATACAGCATGATGTTTCTTCAGTAAATGATGATCCCATTTAGAGTAGGTTAGACAATAAAGCAGGGTATGCTTTAGGGCGTGGCTACCTTGTGATTGACAAGTCGATACCGCTATCAAAGCCGTCTCTACGTCACTCTTACGCAGTCCAAACCGATTGGTTATGACACATCAACTACGTCCACTTCTCATATACAGTCTATGGACAGAACACCGCTCTCCTGGACGAAAGTCCTGTGCTTGCTTTGGGCAGGCGGGAGGGGTGGTGGATGGGTCAAAAAGATTCTTGTGCGCTTACGTCTCGGGTTCATCCGTCCTCTAATGCCGCTGGAGGGTTTGAATTGGAGTTAGTTGAAAGCCCAGCCTCCTGGGTGAAAGTCTTTTGTTTGTTTCTTTAATAATCAAAACACATTGTTTGTCCAAGTCCTTGAGGATGACACACGTTTTTCAGCAGGACAACATCATCTGTCTGTTCCTTCCGAAACCGATACAAATACTGTTATCTTCCATTGCAAATTTTTGTAATGTTTCTCTGAAATACATGACCATTATTAGACCTGCTTGAACATTTTTAAGACATAGTCATTTTTGGACAACTGCAATATATTTTTTTACGTGATTAAAGAAAATTGGATGTTTCTACTGGCTTTTCTGAAATCCCAATTTTGTTTGGGCACATTTAAAGCGTTTATAAAGATGGTTGCCAAGCCAGCTGTTTGAAATAGTTGGAGGGGAAAACATAAGGGCTGTACCACTTTTTGGGCTCCGGAGCTGCGGTAGTAATCGACAGCGAATATTCAAAGCTTCGGCCGGGGAAACATAAAGAACATGCAAAACATAAAGAACCAGAAAGATATAATTTTGCACTTGTTGAAGCAACAGCAATAAATGATTTCCCCCTTTATTTCCCTGAAGCCCAGACATGGGAATGTTCCACAAAACAACAAACGAAGAATAAATAGTAAAAAACAAACATGTCATAGTACTACTGTCCTAAAGCATATTTACTCTGAAAACAATTTAGAATTAAAATGGTAGCCCTCCACCTTTTGCCTTTGCAAACGTTTTTTTCTTATCTGTGACTGCAGGATGTCTCACTATGGCCTTCAGAAATAAAGTAAAGACCACTTTAATAACTTGCACCATAGTGATTTACCTTCCAACAGGACTTCATGTATATCCAATAGGTGAGAGCAAGCTGTGCTACTTCCTGCAGACATCCATCATGTACTGTATATATCCTTGTGTTTTTCACTTGCTCTGCCAATTTACATGGAATAAAAGCATACAAAAAACCATCTGTGACGCTGCTGCAGTGATTGCAGAAGGTGAAGGTTCTGAGCAACAACTGCTCCATTATTTAAACCATTATGGATAATGGACATAGGGTTATCTGCATCATTACATTATATTTTGAATTACAACACGCCACACCTAACTTTGGAGGAAAAATACAGTCAGGTTTGTCATAAGATGTTAGACAAAATCATTTTGTCAGATACCGTAACATAGTGAGAATTATAGCTTAGAATTCACAATGTACAGAGTGTACTCTGTTTTTGGTTCAAGCGCAATGAGTCACACTTTTGCTCGACACTGGTAGCCAGACAAAGCTCATCAGACAAAGCTCTGGTCGTGTAGTCAGATAGATAGATAGATAGATAGATGGATAGTTAGACAGACGGAGAGATAGATAGATAGACATACAGATAGATAGATAGATAGATGGATATATATATGGATAGATTTTTGGATAAATGGATAGTTAGACAGACAGACAGACAGACAGATAGATAGATAGATAGATAGATACATAGATGGATATATATATGGATAGATTTTTGGATAAATGGATAGTTAGACAGACAGACAGACAGACAGACAGATAGATAGATAGATAGATAGATACATTGATATTTGATATATAGATGGATAGATTGATGGATGGATGCACATTTTTCAGAGTCTCTCAGATGTGAGAAAGGCTCAAGTGTGGCTGCTGCTCACAAAGAAGTTGAAGCAGAGAAATGCCACAGCGCACGCTGAGTGACGTCAACCAGGAGGCCCCGTGGGGATGAGGTGAGTCAGAGCCAGGGCCGCGGCCTCGCCAGCTCTCCGCAGCCATGAGCGCGTCATCACCAGTCTCACTGACACCCTCTCACATTTCTCTGCATCTGCTTCAATGTGCCTCTGCCTCCCTCCATCCCTCCGCCTCCTCAAGAGGATCTCTTCACATCCATGGCCATACGCCAGTCCTAGCTATGCCTGTCTGTCTTTGTCTCTCTGCACACTTTGGGGTGGGTACTCATCAAGCATGAAATATTCTATATCTAATGATGGTGAAAGCTTTCTGTCATTTTATAATGTGATCGAAGAAGCGCTCTAAAATAAAAGCAAAACCAACAAGATAAGTCCCAAGTTTGTCATGAGGTGAAAAAAAGCTATGTGAAAATGATAGTTTTGTATTGATATGGTACAAACAACAGCACAGTTTGCTGGTGCAAGCGGAGTGAGTCACACCTTTGCTGTACACTGGTAGACAAAGAACAGCGCAACAGCGCAACATCCTCTCATATCTTCCAGACCTAATCATGTACAGGTTAAGAGAGCAAATGCCTCTGTATCTCAGCAGTGTAGGTTTATGCTGATAATGAGCTCATTAATGCAGGATATACTGTTAGTGATGGATCGGGGCTGGCACATCTGAGCTGTGATGATTCATCCATCACTTGCAGAACAACACTTTAAATATTTTTGAGGGACCGCTTAGAAACAAAGTACCCCGTAAACCTTCAGCACTTAACCTGCCTCTCCTAACAGCCAGCACTGATTGGAAATGATGATAAATAGATCCTCCAAACAAGGATTACTGACATTTATCATCACAGTCATTAACGTATCTAAGGCTAACAGATCGACACAGTTGACATCAAAATTAGAGCAAGTAAAATACTTTGTTTTAAATAGCAGTGAATTAGTCTTAATGATGTCTTTGTGTCCGAATATACATGACATCTTTAAATGGTTAGTTTTTTGTATTGACTATCAAACGACAATGTACACAAGTCTCAGGAGCTAAAACAATTATTTGATTGCCAACAAATAAATTTGCAACTATTTTGATATTCACTTTCAATAAGCTTTTCTCTTTTTTTTAAAAGTCAAACATACTGTGGCTTTTTTAAATGTGTGGAAATGCTGCCAACACTGCACAGTACTTGTTATATATTCTGCAAAATTAAAGTTCAAGTCAAAGAACTGTTGATCAGACAAAAGAAGACATCTAAAACACCATATTGGGGTCTGGGAGCTTGTCATGGTCATTTAATAATAGACCAAATGACTAAACAATTAATTGAGAAAATAATCAGCTGATTGATTGATAATAAAATAATTGTTAGTTACAGCCCTAATCCCTTTTATGTATTTGTTTTATGTAAATGTTCAAAATAACCATTATGTACACAAATAAAACACTTTTGTAAATTAGTGTCAATAGTAGTGTCCCTACTAGGGCAGACATGACGTTTGTTTTATTAAATGTTTCTCTCCCTTTACTGCTTTCTCTACATCTATGAGTACAGAGCAGAACTGAAAATAATATCAATACTACAACAACAACACACTCTGAAATGGAGATTTAAATCTTGGTAAAAATGAACAACCGTCAGAATCTGACTTAACTTAACCAACATGTTTACAGAACTGACTAATACACCTAGAATTAAACGTTTCTACACACAGCCAGCTCTTCTGACCTGCAATTTACTATAGATACCAGTTGCTCTGCAGGGTAGCAGTGCTACGATGGCATGGCACAGACAAGTCTCTAATGGGGAGGAATGCAGTAGATGGAGGAGATATGGAGAAGCAGACTTCCTTTTCGTATAACTTCCTTTCAATTGGTTGACTTGACGCCCGTCTGCAAGCTGCCTGCAAAGTGTTCACATTCCATTCATGCCAGGTAGAGCATGCTCAGCTAGGGGGAGCATGAGGGTGTCTGCTGGGGGTGGTGGTGGGTTGAGAGCGAGATGGGGGAAGTAGCTTGCCCGGAGAAAGAGGTCTGCACCACATACAACATTCAAGCGGACATCTGACGTCAGAGCATCAATAATTAAAGCATTTTATTCATAGCCTCGGAGAAAAGGAATCAATTGACAAATCACATATTCACTTTGACGTACTTCAAACGGTGAAACAATTAAAATGCACAACATGTCTGTGTTGTGTGTGTGTGTGTGTGTGTTTGTCTGCGATGCCATTTATACATTTTCTATTTATAGCCATGTTATTTAGGATGCACTCCCCAATATATGGCAAAAGCAGGCACAGAAATCGTGAATCACTTTCTTTTCTCCTACTAGTCTGCCCTTGCTTTCTGATTGGTTGTAAGATGCATCCAGCCATTGCATTTATCCCATTTTTCATGCTTTGACATGGCAACTTCCTCATTTGTATTTCACGTATTGTTGTGCACGCTATCTAAGAATATTCAAATTTTAGTAATAATTCATGTTCAGATTTGAGCGTACGTGGTTCAACCCTGGTGAACCCTGTTTTACTGCAGACTTCAACTTAACTGCTCAGCTTTATATACTACACTACCACACATAACAATGCATATATTAGGGTAAAAGGTGTAAATATCATCTCTTCTTGAGGAAAATGTTTCTCATTGTGGCATTCCTTTTAATTTGTGGTATTTTACCAAATGCTTTATGATAAGGGTTTCCTTGTTTCACTGTAGAGTGACTTGCTGAATATGACGTCTCTCTCTCAGATGAGCAACTTCTTATAGGGAGAGCTGTGGCAAGTCTCACTTGTTCTCTGTCCTCTTAAAGCTGTCCCTTTAAGAAATGACATATATCGTGGTAACAAGCGTTGCTGGTAAGCAGATTTTCTAAACTTTTGACTCGCAGTTTCTTCATTTTCTGTCTTCATGCTATGCTAAACTAGGGGATACTGGCAGTAGCTTCATATCGGTGGCATCGATCTTCTCATATAACTCTTGGCAAGAAGTAAAATATGTGTATTTCCCAAAATGTCAAAGTATTTCTTTTAAACAACTTTAATAAATCAGAAATGCTTCAAATACTGCAAACATGATCTGGTTCTCCAGTCATTTACTACTTGCTAAATTGTTCAGCCAAGCAATCCTGGGAATAAAATAAACTGAATCAGAGATATTTTAAGTATAAAAGCTGAACTATCAAACCAATATGAATGTTGACTTCATTAACATGTCAAGCGTGTCCTTTGTTTTCCCTTACTGACCGTCTCTGACCTGCCTCTGACCTGCACTCTGTCTTTGCCAGTTGCTGCATCCCGGCCTTTGCCCTTTGCGCCTCCCAAGACACTTTTGGATGCATGTTTTTTTATTATGGTTAGAATCTGGTAGTAAGCTTTATTCAAAAGAGGACATGATCACTGTCACCTCCAAGCTGAGTCAAAGCAAGACAAAACAGGATTCAAACAGATGCCTGCAGAGTTCAAGACAACGATAGAAAGTACAAAAACATGCCATTGAAGTATTTCTTTCACAAAATCTTCAGCACTTTCTGATAGAAACAGAGAGCTGAGTAAAAAGTACTCCACCACAATGTTGACTAGCAGGTGTTTAAATGGGATGGTGTTGTGAGAAATGCGTGTCCTCTTTTATGACTGTTGTTTAACTTTTCACTACTTTGCATTTTGCAGCACATTCAGCTTGTTGCATCCATCTTGTTTATGCCTCTTTGAAACTGTCTCCGAGGAATTATGTTAAAACACTATTCATTTGTTTTGCCAAATATGCTTTGAAGGAAACGTAATAACTGCCTGGATTATGAGTAGTGGCAAGTGCTTTCAATAGAAGAATAGGTTTTGTAACACAAAGTGAAGTTATCTAGTGATGGTCGGGTGGACGGGAGGTGTACAATGCCCAGGACTTTGACACCAGGGATAACGGTTCACATCCTGTGTGTGGCTGCTTCTAGGCAGCTAAACCACTTCAGGTTAAGGTTAGGGAAAGATTGTGGTTGCAGTTATGTTAGTAAAGTAAACTTATGCTTCAAGTCACCTTTGACAACAATGTTTTTCACCTTAACCAAGTGCTTCGAGTGTCTAAACATAACCATAAAAACAATCCTGCTTTAGCTGCTATGAGGAGATTGTACCGCTGAGTTTATCTGACAAATACACTGTGATTCCACTTTTGAAAGCATGTATTTACATTACAATTTCAACGTTAATCATGTATGAATCTATGTAATGTTATGACTTCCTAATTCACGACAGACTCAAAGAGAGACGGAAATCTGATTGAATAATGTGTAAGCTGGCTGCTGGTTTGGACAGACTGGAAGAATCAAAACTAAATCACTCATTTCAAATCTTTCAATGTTGTGCCTCAAAGCTCTGATTGTAGACTGAGGCAGCGTCCATGTTGTGTTCGCAAACAATAAATCTGTTTTTGAGTTACGGCGTGTTCTGAAAGTTTGTTCAATCTATGACTTTGGCTCCTCAGGAAGAACCTATTCACAAAATCTGGACAGTGAAATAAAGTCCAGGCTGTATCTTTGACTCTATGCGAGGCTGGCCATGCCACTCATGTCAATGTGCCATTCTCTGACTCATGGTGTTGCCTACAGTGGGGGAGGGAAACTCAGTACGCAGAGAGAGACTCTGATACTGAGAGTGGGATGAAGTGTTTTCTCCCCGTACTGACTGAAAAGCTGTCCGGTATTTTCTGTTGAAATTTCTCATAGATGCAAAAAGCAAACACGGATGCAGATTCATTCATTCATGTTTACCATTTCTTGTTTTAATTGAAGCTTTGTTTTAAGATTCCTCAAAGGTCAATGGAAGAATTTTGTGTTTTGTAGTAGTTTTAATGAAGTTTTAATGTAGTAACGTATTTTCAGTAAAAGGCTACATGTTTTTTTTATGCTGTCATATAATTTTATTTATTTAAAATTAAACATAATTTTATGCCCAGCTGTCCCAGTATATTGTACTGTATATCAGTATAAATATATATTATAAAGTATTATTAACTTTCTAAATCAGGCCCCTTGTGAAAGAATAGAAAAGACAAGCTGTTTTTAAATATTTATATATTTCCCACTTATCCCATGGCTAGGTTAATGTCTTGATTAGTTTAACCAATGAGCCACCTAGCAATGTAGCATGAAGCATTAACATTGTTGCTATGGCTATTAGCAGTTTAAAATACATTGCACATTTAGCAAAGTAGTTAAACTGGCGACTGAAATGGTACGTAATGTCCAGATATACAATTCAACAACACAGCCACACATAGGATTATTGTATATTCTCAATAAGTAAATAAATAAAAACATAAAAAAAGTTAGCTGCATGCAAGCGGGATTTTCCAGGAGACTTATCGAACCCTAACCCTGTATCCAATCCAAGTTCTTTGAAACCCTGTATTGAATCTGTGTCGGTCTAGCTTTTAACATTTGTAAGTACAGAAATGTTTAAATAACTTTATGAAAACTAAATGATCAAACTGAAATCTGTAATCATATTTTGTTGGGATGGCAGAAACACTATAGTTTTTAGTAGAAGCCTAATTGATCGTCACAACCTGCAGCTACAAACTGAAAATGAAATGAGAAGTATAAAATATGAAATGATGATTGAGTATCTGACACATTAGGATAACAGGTTTAGAGTGTAGTTCCTTACATTTACACACCTTGTTTTTTATTAGCTACTTGTGCGGTTTCCTTCCACCCTCACCGCTGGTCGCTGTGAATGAGGGGGTAGCGTCAGGAAGAGCATCCGGCGTAAAAGCTATGCCAAATCAAATATGCGGCTCATAAAATCCGATTTCCATCGTGGATCAGTCAACGAGATGGAAGCAGATGATCAGCTGTGGTGACCCCGAAAGGTGACAGTCGAAAGAAGAAGACCAAGATTTTTCATACAGAAAAGTACGGAAAAGTAAAAACATAAATACAATTAACAGGTGTAAAAATGCAACCCAGTAAGTTATGGAATTAATTATCAAATAAAATTCTTGAATTAACACATGATAAATACCACACTTTTCAATCGAAATGCGGCATTCTACCACATAATAAAAATCACAAAACATTTCCATATGTTATTTCCAAAACAGACATTTTCTGACAAAATAAAATAACAAAACATCTGCAAGAAGTGATTCAAAATCAGCAAAAAACTCAGTTGGTCCCTATAGGAGGCAAGACTGTAATTTATCAATAATATACTTTCACAGCCTAATCGAGCAATAAAAAACATGAAACCCACAGGGTCCCAAGAGCGTATAGTAACAAATGTAATGTTAACTCCGAAACTGCACCATTAAGCTTGTATGAAGAGCATCACTGATTTATCATCACTTGTACGTGATGCCTTTGCTGAAGTTCTGTAGATTTCAGCGCAGCTGTATACGGTCAGTTACAAAACAATAAATACGTATAGAATTGAGTAATGATGAATATTTTTATTTTAATGTTGATACAACCTCCAGTTTACCAATAGCTTCTGTCTGTTGCAGTACCATTTCACTGTTTGAATATACTTTGAGGAATATAAATGTTTTTCTACAAACTATTTTTGTTCATTTAACAAAAGAGGCTAAACTTATCAAATGTAAAGGTTTTGTGCAAATAAAGTACTACAAAATAAATGTGAATAATAATAATAATTGTGAAAAATAATTATGATTTAAATCTGATCACAAGACGAGTAAATAAAACTACAAATCTGAGTAAACATTTGTTGCTTTCTTGCCAGTTTGCACTACTTTGTGCTGCAGACACATTTCGGATGGCACCAAGAAGTGCAGTGGTTTGAGTATAGTGTCTTTTGTCTGTTGACTGTGTCTTGCCATAATTCTACATATTTGTATTCTCTGTCATAAAATGAGTAACCATTGTTTTGAAAATTGCTAAAGATTTTTCTTTTAACACGCACCTTTTAATAAATACATGTTTTTTGTGTATCACATATTGTCATGTCTCGCTCTGTCCTATAGACGTATATAATGTAGTCATCGTGGATGTAGTCATCGTGACGTCACCCATTGGTTTGTGAACTGCCGTTATGAAGCCTGGAGTTCGGCGATTTCGTCGTTGGCATCTTGGATTACGGCCGTCGCCATGTTGGGTTTTTTCCAGTCAATGAACGGAAGTGACCATATTTGGAATGCGGAGAAATGACGTAGGGACGCCGTATACGTCCCACCATGAAGCATACTCAGCTTTATGTTCTATTTTTACTCTAAACTGGACTATAATGTACTAAATGAACATCATGCTGGGTTGAAGAAGACTTAAAGCTAGCGAATGAGACCATAAACTAATGTTTACAATGTTTACTGAGGTAATAAGTTAAGTGAGAAGTAGGGTCATTTTCACATAGACTTCGATACAATCAGACTTCTTTTTGCAACCGGAAGAGTCGCCCCCTGCTGGTCAGTAGAGAGAAGGCAAGTTTTAAGACACTTCGGTATTGGCTTCACTCAGCAGAAACTTCCTGTTTTATTCCGCTACTCACTTCTCCTCTCATTTCAGATCAGACCCTTTTGTGTTTTCTCGCCAGTGTTGATTGTTTGCTCCGCCCTGATTAGTTCCACCTGTCCCTCATTAAACTCACAACATATACCTGCCTACTTCCTTGGAAGTTTGTCTTTTCACTTAGTATCCAGCGTTCCAGCCCTTCTCTCTTTCGCTCTCTTTCTCGTTCCCTGTTACCTGTCGGTGGATAAACCTTCAGTTTCATTTGAACTTTGTAAGTTTATTTCAACAATAAATCACTGAACTCTTCCTGCTGCCTTTTCATCCTGTTTATGTGCATTTGGGTCCAACCCTGTGTGACTATACCACATTATTTTCTTTTACTTCTTTAGACATATTGGATTGCACAGCTCCATGTGAGCTCAGAGACCTGGATGTGAGTGACAAACCAGGAGTCAACCGGATCATCCCAGTTAATACTCTCACCTACTGTGAGGATATTAACAGTGAGAGACAAAAACCTATCTGAAATCCTTTCATGTCTGATGCAACTCAAAATTCGTTCAGATGTAAAATCTTAGTGTTTCTAGATGGCTTATGCAAAAACGGAGTAACTCGTTTCAGTTGCTGCATACTGGTACATGTGCAAACAAATTTAGCTTGTTGGCAGGTGAGAATATGCATTATCTGGTATTAAGAGAAAAGCTCTCATCTGACTACACTCACTGATTGTCTGTCCATGTGCACATAGGTGCGTCAGTGTGTGTATGTTATGTTTGTATTTTGATTCTAACATGAAAAGGCACTTCCACACCCATATATTACATTCTAAAAATAAAGTCATGACGTCAAACAGTTATTTCAGTTGGTCAGCTCGCGTTTCCCCCCTCCCTTGTCAAAATGCACTCAATAACTTTCAGGCTTAAAAAAATAGGTGTAAAAATGTTTCTTAGTAAACAAGTAACACGTAGGGTAAATGTGACCTTGTATCTTAATGATCCTATAATGCAAGCATTGTTTTTCTGTCTCTAATAAATGTGAGAAATTCCAAAAAAACAAATCAAATATTTACTTTTTTATTCTCTTTCAAACAGCTTATCTGCATATTTTCCATAGTCATGGTGTTATGATGTTGTTCTTTATATTAAAAGAAAGAATTATGTCCCACTGGTTTATACATAAAGGATGGATACGTTACTACAAGGCTGAAGTGTAGAAACGAGTTGAAGATTGTTGCCTTGATAAGTATTCACATCACATATAACGCTCTGCAGTGAGGCTTAGATATGAGTCATAGTCTAGAATGGTAGGAGGGCACATTAACAGACTGACTTTTTATTACCACTCAGTCGAAAACAAATATCTTCATCGATTGGCTGAATGACTGTGGAACCATAATAGGAACTGACTAATTAAAGAAATATTAGGGTGCTTATATACATATAGTACAAACTATAAAATGTTGAATTAAACTGGAAGTGGTCTGGGAAAAGTGACCAGGCTGATTTGATCAATGTTGAGGATCAATGTTTTCATTTATATCGCATAGGAACAGACAGAAATCCACAAAAAAACTTTAAAAATTATTATATTTTGACATGAAATGTATTTGATTACGGAGGCTGAAATGAGCCAATGGGATGATTACAAATGTTGTCAGTGGTGAATTGATAATCTATTCATTATTTTACTGACGCAAATCGGGCAATTTAACGTTTGAACGGTGCAGGCAAAAGATTATGAAATATATTTATTTTTCAGAAGAGGATTTTAACTTTAACTTCCTTTTAACATTCATCTTTTGATTTCTTCTTCACTGAAAGATGCACGAATTGAAAAATAAAAAATACAATGAAAATAAATAAAAGGAGGTTCAACCTCACAAAAAATATTAGGAGCTCAGCCATCACTTCAATATACATCATTTTTTTTATTGAATTAAAGACAGAACAGAGTTGTTTTATTTTAAGTGTATATTAAAATGAATAAAACATGTGTATGTCAGTGTTTGTGCGAGAGTAAGTGTACTGATTATAATAGAACATAAGAGTGGAAAATGAAATTCCCCAGTTAATGCAAACTTTGCCGACTGTGATGTAACAATGATCAAGAGTATGGCCGAGAAGAAACAACTGGAATTAAGAGTATGATATTATTTTCTGTTAAAAAAAGAGAACCCCCAGTATAACATGACTCTGTTGTCGTACGGATGAAGTCAGTGCTGTGGAATTTATTAGAGACTGGCCTTTATCTGTTCCTACAGGCCACGTCCTATTTGAAAGTCATTGTTGAAATACCAGCTTTTATGAGTATTCACGGTATTCTCCATGTTTACTTTGGAGCATACGACAGTCACAGTGGTGTAGATATGTTTGTAAAGGCCACAGGAAGTTTATTCAACATTCTTTTGTCTAACAACACTTCTTCAATGCCTCAAATGGTGTATTCATCTCATCTCTGTTGTCCAGTTCCTCTGAGGATTGTATTTGATCCGCTCACGAGGAGGTGATTCTCAGTCGTCGGTCCTTATACTTGATCTGCTGCCCGCTTTTTGTCGCACGTTCAATCTTGTGAGCAACATTCAGTGTGATCATGAACCTAGACTAGTATTGATAAAAGACTTAAAGACAATAGAGTGACTTACTGCCTTTTCTTTTAGATTAAAGGCCAGCAACACCTGTGCAGGTACCAAGTATGGCTTCTGAATGTGGCAGGACTCGGCACATCTGCTAACTCGTGAGTCAGACTCAGGATTGCTTCTTTGGGCAAACAAAAGAATGACACTGACAAAGCCCTCACTGCTGTATACTACTAATACTCTGGTCTCTAAGAACCCTCAACTCTCTTGTTACGTGCTCTGAAATATTTGTAAGAATATACTAATTATGAACAACCTTTTGTCTATGATTTGGTGTCACAGGTCAGGAAGTGTCACTTGTACCATGGATACACTGGCCATTAGGTGTCACTGATTGTTACCATGGAAACACTGGTCAGTAAGCTGCCATTTTTAAATCAACACAGGAAGAAGAGACCGTAGATAAACTGCAGACTGACCGTTAAAGCTATCGGTGTTCTGACATCATCCACCGACTGATACCGAATCTGTCCGCAGCTGAGACCGACTGGTTAGCATCCAGCTACCAGATTGTTACCCTGGAAACACTGGACAGCAGGTGTCACTGATTGTAAGCCTGGGGAACTTACGTGAATCAAGCCCATATTATTTTTTGTGAAACTGTTTAACTTTCATCAGAATGATATAAGAGGAAAATTAGGACTGTCCTCACATTACAAACAAACATTTCAAATTCCAATAACACCCTCTATCAGAGATGCCATCTCTTCTATAGTGCGTAGTATGGATTCGATTTATCATAAGATTATGATTTATTTATATTTAAAATGTAACCAGTGCCAATCGTTTATTTTAGTAATATTGAGCTGAAGTATTTAATCAATTGATTAATCTGCAAATATTGTGTAATCAATTAATACTTTGAGTAATTTACCAACAGTGTTTCTTTTCAGAATCCGCTTCAGTTGGCCGCGTATTTTGGGTTTTGTGTGATTTCTTGTGATTTTATAGACCTAACGATTAATCAATTAATCCAGAAAATAATTAGCGGATTAAACGATAAGGAAAATGATCCTAAATAGCAGCCGTACAATAATGGAGCAAAAGGACATAGTGATGGAAGAATAGGTTTTCCAAAGCTGTAAAGCGACACTGACCCTCAACACTTAGCGTTTTGACAGTTACAAGACAAAGCCTGCAAATGCTTCAAATTCCATGGAGGGAGTCCAAGTGACAGCACTTCAGATATTTTGAGGATGAGGAACCGTTTCATTTTGAAGAACAAAACAAGAGCTCTGCTCCATATTCATCCCTGTTTTGTTAAGTCTGCCGCATTCCGATGCCACAGAAAAATGTAAATATTGAAACTTGTCAGGAACTGCTGTGGGAGCAGGAAACAAAGCCGGCTGGCAAATGGCAGTTTACATATTTTAGGTGTGAGAAACATAATTCTGAATGAGTCTTGCATAAATATCGCATATCATCATTGTCAGTGGAGTATTTAACTGACTTCAATAAAGCAGTACGGTTTCAGTAAGTCCTAGCTTTTGCCACAAGCAAGCTTGAATGAATGTCAGATATGCACACACCTCCTTCTTACTGTATGCTCGTCCTACAACTTCAAAACATCCTGGTGTACTTCTGGAACATTTCCCCCCTCAGAATCATCACCACAAGTCTTTTGTAAATGCTGCTTTTTTTCTGCAATCCAATCTCAACTAAACTTTAAACTGACAAAATATGTGGATTTTACATTACATTAGCAATGTTTTGAAAAGCCAAACTGTGTGTCCGGGTGTCCATGTTGAACAAATCAAGCTGACAGCAATGATGCACAAACAGTTACAGGTAGAATTTATAAATTTGTGATATTATTCCAAATTTGATTACATTCCATAATGCCACAACTAAGCTATCCTTGTAATTGTTACGCTTACATCTTCCCGTAAATGTTATTAATTTCAAACAAAATTATGCAGAGAGGACATTTGTGCTTGTCGCACTTGTAAAAACACAGTAAATACAGAAATGAATCGCGTTTTAATTTCATTTACCTGCTTGGAATTCAGGTCCCTGGTATGGTGTGTGCTTGCTCGCTCTCTCGGAACACTTGAATAGAACAGAGCCATCCTGTTATTCGTAACCCTTGTGCTTTTCCTACTACATGTCAAAAAGTCTGCTGTGAGAAAGGCCTATTGAGCTGTCTTCCGACACTCAGGATCTGCCATTCACACGGTAAAAAACATTGACAAAATGTTAAAGTTGTGCAAAAGCACTGTACAAAGAGATTCTGGAAAAGCTATTTTTGATGCTACTTTTTAAGAGGCTATGTAACGATAACTAACCATGCACATGGTTGTCTGAATGAAATAAAACGAATAAATATAGGTGGGGTTAATGAGCTGTACATCTGCTGGTGTCTGCCTGAACTGAGTGGCGGTCTATGTTCCATTAATAGATGAGAGAAAGTCGTGCATGGAGATATGGGATGTTTTTTTTTTACTATCCTGTCCAATTTTCATCAAGAAAATGCTGCTTTTACCTAATGAAAAATGTGTCAAAAGGTATATTTGCTCAATACATGAGCATGCTTTGCTTTGAACTGGCTAACTCTTATTTGAGGTATAAATCTGAGACGTAAGTCAAAGGCAGGTTCAGCTGGTTGTTTGTACATTTGTGTGTTGAATTTACACGTGCCTTTCTGTATAGAGCGGTTGTACCCAGGCTGTGAATGAAACAAGGTGCTTGTAGCTACAGCAGGGGAGGAAGTAATAACTCTTAATGTTGGGCACTTGGGCGACGCACGAGGCCTCATTATCTCCCTAAACGCCTCAGGCTTTCCGATGTTCTCACCTTACACCCACTGCTGACCTATGACTCACCAGCCCTCTATCCTCATAGTAAACCGTTATTACATTACCTTAATCGCGAAGCATCATGTTGGGAGGTTGGAGGGCAAACCCCCGGCTCCTCATCATTTATCATTTCACCCTCTTCTTATAAATGACGTACACACGACTTGGGCCGTGTCCATTGAACAAAATACTCCACATACTATGCATTCTTCCAGCATGATGTACAAAAACAACCAGTTCACTTTTATTTAGATTCACCGGACTAGAGGTGTTGGCCGACGTCTCCTGCATGACAGAACACAGGGCTGTTTAGACACTGACGTCACTTTATTGAGTTCATGGTATGAGAACTGGCGTCTCTGCTCGGTAATGTATCATAAATAGTTTGAGTTGATGTACATTAGTCAGTGAGTGCCTTGACCCAAAATTAAAACTTCAAAATCTCAATTTCTAAATTCCTAAACTACTCACTTCCTTGCAGAAAAAGACGAGGTCCTTTCCATACTGGTTTTGATCAACAACTGAATCTCTTGTTGAATAAACTGATAGAAAATGTGTATGGATTATGAAAGATGTCTTGCTTATTCCAATTCTGAATAGGTTACAAGAGAACGTTTGTTTATCCTTTCAAGGCATTTTCAGTGCATTTGAATGTTAATATGTATATATATTTTTTTTCTGTTACTGCTATTACGACTATTTTCTAGAAGTTTTTTAGAAGTACCCTGAGTCACACACAGTAGGATAACAGTAGCTTGCACTCATATCTCAAACTCTTAAGTGGGCAGACTGTTCTATGTGTGGGTGAAACACCACAAATGGACATTCATTCATTATCTTTTCCTCTTCTCCGGGGCCGAGTCGTGGGGGCAGCAGGGTTAGCAGTAACGTTTTTCAGCTCTTCCTGGCCAGATGAGGTATAACATCTTTCTAAATGTGACTAAATTCAAGCCCAAAAAAATAAAAATAATACATAAATGAAGAATTTGTTCCTGAGTAAAGAAGTTGAAGAGAATATTATTTTTGAAAGATAGAAATAGAAATGTTACAAAAGATATGACAGGGAACATGGTTTCCAGATTAAAATAATATTTCACTGTGTTTTTTTATTATCTGTGGAGGGAGGAGCTGTTTAGATTCATGCCTTCAGGATTTTCCACATTATGGTTGCAGTCATGTATTTGCCAATATACCTCTAGATCAACTAACTTTGGTCAATATGTCAATGTACGCTTGTTGCATGCATAGCATCAAAAACTTCCTCTCTTCAAAGAAATATTAGGCAATAAAAACCACTAGGTTTAGGTAAGGAGCATGGTTGATGTTAACTTCACTAGCGAGGACTCGCATAACTACACCGACGACTTGCATAAGGCATCAAATATGGAGGCTCTGCAGGAAGTCACGTGCATTCTGAATTTCAGCTTTAAATTGTTCATTTCAGAAAATGTGTTGAAAAAAGGTTGAAGAGTCTGCACTGTTTTTTAAGTAAAGTGAATCACTGTGTTTGAACCACGAGGAATTATAACCATATCGATTTATGGTAACGGAGTAGAGGTTCACTGATACAACAAGGGATGCAGCGATCTTTTTAGGTCAGCTTAGTTGTGCAGGAGTGTGTCTGTTTCTCAGAACCAAAGGTTTTCATCTCAGCCAGAGGCCACAGTCTCCACATTCCTTATTTCCAAGCCTCACTTCTTGCTGATGACTCATCTCCCCTGCCTTGTTACAGGGAGCAGCACTCACTCTCCATCGTCGGACTACAGGATTACTTTACTGCACACACCTTGTAATGAAATGGAGAAGCCGATGCAAAAGGCAAAGAGGGGCAACAAATTGATTGTGAACCGTTTCTGAATACCTATTTATATGGCGAGAGATTCTGATGTCAGGAAGAGGTAAAGAAAAGGTGAAATTTACTGAGAAGGTAAATTTACCCTGCAACAAAGATAAATAGGCTAAGTAGATCCTATGGGTGACGGGATTCATGGGGTTGTTTATGTTAGTGAGATCATAACCAACATGCAACAATGTAAACGAGGGAGGCGTTGCCAGATTCAAAGAGCTACTTTAAATACCCTGTATTTGTAAAATGGAGATATTGCACTTTTTCATTTCATTTTCATTGTTAAACGATTTGTAATCTTTTCTTGACTTTTCTTTCACAATATTTGTTGTTATGCATCAGGACACCGACGCAAATGATTTTAATATGAAAACCTATTTGGCAAAAAAAAACTGATTCTGTTTGTGATATGACATCGTGACTCTTTTAAGCTGATTTGGACGGACTAGTTAGCGAACGGTTGCTTATTCACACATCCTGCAGTTATATGAATCAATATTAGCATTCATTTCGAGATGTGTTTCTGGCCATTTATTGAATGTAAGTCAATGTAATTCACTCTCTTTTATCTCTGTTTTTGGTCTCCACCACCCATGAGGTAGCTGCTATAAGCTCCACCATGTTCACCAGCTAGTCGTTAATTGTGTCTCTGCTGATGGTGCTGAGTAGGGTGTGTACTGTAGGTTGTTAGAGCTTTTTTCTGAAAACAGCTGCCTGCTGCCACTAAAAACAAAACCTTGAGAGTGAGCCGAAATAATAAAGTTACGGGCCAAAAAGCTAAACAATAAGCTAAAGCTCCATAAACCCAAGGGGATCTGCTGCTGTTGGGTGATAATTCTTTGTAGGTTCATCACTATGAGCATTACATGTTGCCATTTGATATATTGTTATGAATATATTGATTGTAGCTTATTTATGGACCATAGTCACACAATAAAACAATTTTTCAACAGTGATTTGTAACGGGTTAAAGAATGCAGACAAATGACGGCCCACCCGATATGGCTGTCAACATCAGAAAACATATTTTGCTGTTAATTTGGAAGACTTGTTGCCAGAAACCAACTCCAATAGGATGATGTATATTTAAGAGCCTTGTGTCTCTCAGCTTGTTTTGGACTTATTCTGCCCTCTAGTGGCCACAAATTGAATATTGCAGCTTTAAGTGTAGGACTGATCATCTCCATGGTCACTGTTAAAATAACACTGCTGAAACTCATGTCCACATTCTCTGAATTTGTACTCTGCTGTCCACTCTGTATACATCCATAGCTCATGTTATATACTAGCCAGACATAAGAGCATTTAACTTTTCAAATATGCTTTAAATATACCGTTGACTGCTGCCTGGGCAGACTTTATAACCTTGTTTATTGTATTCTTGTTATTTATCACTGGCACATGCATAGAGCCCAGTGTGTTCAATAACCCTCATTTTTCTCTTCCTTTATGATTTAATCAGTGAGTGTTGGCAGGAGCCTAATGGCAAGGCCAGTGATGAGTCAGCCAGGCTGCAGTTTTGGAAGCTGGAGGTGAGAATAACACTGAGGTAACACAGAGGGGAGGAGGAAGGCAGGGACAGAGAGAGAAAGCACAAGCAGAAAGGGAGACGGGGAATGAGGGATACCACAATAACACACTGAATTTGGAAACAGGATTATTGTTCTCTCTAGTCATACATGACTGCTAACCTTTGAAATGAGCGGATTTGTTCCATACATAGATCTCTTTCCAGTGCAAGGATGCCTTTCCTCAATCAGGAATCTGTGTTGGACCTGCCCCCATGTTATCAAAGCAGCTCTACTTGGTTAGGATAACACGAACATGAATGTTGTTAAAAAATGTTTGCTCCAGGATGCATACCCTTGTAAGACAGCCTGATTGATGAGCCAGACTTGTAGCATTCCTTCCATAGTCCACAAAATACCATCGTGACAGGAGAGCTTTCCATGCCTGTGTTTAGACCTTGGCCTGAGGTCTTTATTTTCAAACATGACGGTAAATGTTAATTATGGACCCATTTAATAGTTGACTGTATTTTCACTGCCAGAGGCATTTGGTGACATTGTTTGGGTATGACACACCACAGTTTAGACAGTGTGGTATTTTCATTCATAACACTTAAGCTATTCCTGTTCCTGCTATTCAACCAAAGAAACTAAAATATGTTAGACGATATATTTCAGCTGTTGAAAGTCTATTTCTGTATCTTAGTCACATATAATGGGAATCTTGAATTTTAGAAAAGAATGTTGGATCTCATTTGTTGATCTGCACATTGACAACAACAACATGGTGCCTTGAAATAACTAAATAGATTCCTGGGAACAATCTTTTGTCCTTTATAAGGGATTACAGCTTAATATGATATAAAAGTAATGGGACACAGATAAAACACATATCTTCTAACTAATACTATATGCATGTACCACCAAGTAGGATTTTAGTTGTGTGTAAATTGCTCGAGTGAACATAACTTTGTTGATTAATTTGTGGTTTACTTGATAGGGACAGATACAGTGTACTGCATACAGACAAAGTGAAAACCGCTATATGATGCCAGTATCAGAGCTCATTGGAGATACCGCGGTGACTGTCACACACTTTGCCTTCTCCAGTCACCTCACCCAGCACATCTTCATCACCCGTACATGTGGATTGTATAAATTGGTCTGGAAAGTCTGGAAATAAAACCAAAAACACTCCATATCCTTATTATGAGTCTTAATCATAATACAAGCCAATTAGTCTGATTGCTGTAATCATATAAAGACTGCGGTGACACTCATAATGCTGCATGATATATGCACTAGCACTGTTAGGACTATATGAATGGAAGAATTAGTGAATGGGTGTTCAGGGGCCATCTCCCCCACAAGCACCCTGATTTGTGTTTGAAAAATGTATTTTCTTGGTCTTCCTCTCGGTAGTGATTCACCATATAGAACCATTGATCGGCAGGCTCATTTCTATGCATCAATAGAATATTTAGTGGCGTACGTACATTTCCTCATTTCTACGTATGCAAGCCATTGTTAAACGAACAATAAGTAGGATTTGTCACATATTGTGTTTTATAATACACAATATTCAAAGTTGGCCCGTCCTCCAAGACTCAACGAGGGTCACAATGCTCACCAGAGTCTGAAAGCCAACAACAGATATGTGGACATATCTTAAACAAATGTGACACGTATTAATTGATGAGCTTTAGAAGTGCAGGTAGATTTATTTTGTCATTTTTGTGTGTGACAAGTAACTGCCGAGCTTCTGCTTTGTTGACATAGCCAGGCCGGCCTAGCCTTTTAGCAGTGGTGGGCCGTCAGGGCCAGCTAAGCCTTCTCTGCTGGCCTAAACAGAATCACAAAGTTATAGCTATTTTATAATTTAATACTTTTTCACAAATACACTACATGTATTATAATTATTTCTCCCATTAGCTTATTTTCTCATTGCACAGCTCCTGTCTACCTCTGTTGATCTGCTTCCAGCACAGCTTGTTTTAAGTAGAGCTTTTATCCAATCAGATTCAGCCCCTATTTCTCTATGTAAGGAGAGAGGCCCGGTGCCCGCTAGAGAGCCTTTGCAGTTTAAGTGAATGGGGACGATATTGTTGATTGTCATAGTCTTCAACCAATCAGATCTGTAGTTTGACATGTTGGGCGTATTCTTTGACGTGCCAGTGGTACCCAGGTAGCCTGCTAAGTACATCTGCATTAACGTGCAGCTCAGCATTAAGGTGCGTCGTGATTGGTCAGTGGGCCAGCGTGACTTTTGTCAAACAGAAAGCTAGCTGGCAGATCTTAGTGTTTAGTAAGAGTTCAGGTTGAAACATATGTAAGAGAAGTTATGACATTTTTAGCATTTTGCTTGGTGTTGATTATATTTCTCAACGAACACGTTCGCAGGAGGACTCTGCCTTGAACTCACCCGCACGGATATTCTGCAATGTTGCTGGATTGATTTGTCATGCTTTGTTGTCATAAAAATATATGTGACTGGTTCTTGTGAGTTTGTTCTTGTCATTGTGTTAATTACATTGATTCTGACTATATGCATTGTCCGTTAATGACGAAGCATCCCGTCATCGTGGGGTTAGGGTCGGACATTTGATTCTCTGTTTGGGGTTTTGTTTTCTTATACAAAGCAAGAATTATGGTATAAAATGCACGGCCCGCCACTGCCTTTTAGTGCATGGGAAGATGCCCCACTGGCTAGCTCATGGCCACCACTCTGCGCTCATACGTCAGTTACATCTGATGACTGACCGTTGGCGCTGGCGTAGCACCAAACCTCCATTTTCCCCCCCCATGTAAACACTGTTAAATCTGTCAGCACTATCGCCGTAGTTTGCACTATTGGCGCTGTTAGCACCATTAGCTTCAGCCTCAGCTGTTTCCATGTTGAGAGCCATGTGGAGGCAAGCAATGTGCTTTGAATTGAGCTTGTATTCAGCAGCTTTAAAGCAAATTTGCTGTTGTCCAGTCTTTTCACTGATGTATGTGTTGCATTGTCTCTGAATAAAACATTGGTCTATCCTTTATAATATAAAAAAGTATCAAAATCAATAAGAAAATTATTTAAGTTTACTTGAATAACACTAACTTTCTTGTCTGAATCAAGTCTTTCTGACTTTCTGAAAAAGGTTCAAATAAGTGCAGAGTCTATGAGGGCAAAATCTCTCTTTTCCTGTTCTTCACAGTGCAGGTGAGAGCCTGTTTCCTACTCTGCCCACACCTTTCAGGGTAAAAACTCATGGTGGTAAGGTGGCCAGATTTCTTGCAGTTATTATCAGCAAGAATGAAAAGGTGCCTCTCCCTCGTTTCCATCCATCAGGTGGCACAGTGTTCCCAGGCACCTGAATGAAGCAGATGTTTGTAAATTGATATGAACCATATGGAATCTGGCTGGTATCTGTTCACAAGATTTTGCATTGATGAAATGTCACGAACATATAAAGGTGTGAAAATAGTGTGAAAATGTGTGAATTCTAATTATTTATGTATCCAAGATCTGGGTATGAAATGTCATAATGACATGGACTGCTTGTGAGCTGACTTTCAAAGAAAAAGAGGATGAGGCATGAACTTAGGTGTTAAATGATGGTACCAAGAAATAAGGGTGAAAGAAAAGGTTCAGTGTGTGTGAGAGTGAGAGGTGGAAAATATCTGACCATGTGAGTGACGTTGATTATTCTGCAACTTTGATTTCCAACTATAGCTGTAAAAATACCTTGGTCACAGGTTCAGGTCATCTGAATCTTTGGCTTAACACGTGAGACAATTTCACAAATTTGCCAGTATAGATTTCCTTGTCCCATGAATATATTAGAAGTAAGTGTCAATATCTTGAAACAAGACAGAGTGGGCAGAATTTTTGTTGGTTATGTTGGAAAAAAAGGTTGTGACAAGCTGTCATAGAAAATTACTTGTTAAAATTGGTTATTTTTTTGAGCAGTGTACTAACATCCCTTTACAAAAGCTTGATATGTTGACCTCACAAACATGTGTCCTTCAGAGGACCAGAAGGCAGCTCTTGATTTCTCAAATGGATCAAGATTTCTAAGTTCATAACCACAATGTTGTCCTCAAACAGCCAAACATTCCATGGTATCACACAGTAGCTGAGATAACTAACTTACATATACTAGTGCAGTGCCTGTTAAAAACGACCACATTGCTTGGCCTCTGGTGCGTTATAAGCCTGTTTGGGCTTGACATCTATTGATGCAAGATACACTATCAGAAAACAGACTGAGTAGATTTTTGTTGTTGGGCATAATTTAGTCCATCTAAATGACGATATATTTCAGCACAGGGCTATTTAGTTTGACATATTTTCCAGTATAACATTCGGATGGTCAATTTAAGGATTTATCAGCAGTCAGATAATGGTTATTTGAAAATCTGCAGGGAAGTCTAGTCACGGTTGTAGCCGTGCCATCAGTACAAGGAGAAAAATTATCATGTATAAATAGATCCATATGCTGAAATTTGTAGTGAACAATATACTCCAGTTAAAGGATAGGTTTACATTTTTTGTGAACACGTCTGACTTGCATGTAAAAATGACTTCCATGTGTACATTAAACAAGCTTTTTTTTATCTCTGTAATGTGAGCCTATCCTTTTAACCTGTTTTTGTGTTGGATATATACAGATGCAAATTTGCTTCAGCTAATCAAGCTCATTAAGATGATGATGAATGTGTCCCCTATAATTAAATGAAAAAACAATTAAAATACATCAAAAGGCGGGGGCCCTTCCACTGCCTGCTTCAAGAAGTATATTACCAGTGATTTTCTATCCATTCATTTTCTGGAGTTTATTGTGGCTGCATGTTAAACGAGGTAGCCCAGACGTACGTCACTACAGTCAAGTCTTCCAGTTATTTCCGGGGACTCATGAGGCATTCCCAGGCCAGATGGACATGTAATCGCATCAGAATTTTTTTTTCCAATTTGGATGCCATGACCACTTCAAGAGATGGGTTGAAAGATGCAGAAATTTCAATGCAAATAGACACCTTTCAGAAAACGTTTAAACTAAGTTACTGAAAAATATTGTTACAGAAATAGTTTTACCCATACTTGCATTGCATAAAAAGCATTCCTGCAACCCACTTAAATCCCCTGATCTTCTGCATCATATAGTATCATAGACCCCCTCCAAATCTCCATAACAGAACATTTTTGAGTTGTAACAGAAGCTAAATATACTGTACTGCAACTCCATATAGGCACTGGAACAACATAATGATTAAGACAGCAAATGAAGGCTACTGCAAGTAAATGATAGCAGCACTGACCATCCAGATACAGAATATACAGATAATGAGCCATATTTTCTTTCCCTGAAATAAAAATGTTCCTTCATTTGGAGGATTTCATGATAGAGTTGTCTGATTATTACTGATTATTTTTGCTGCATTATCTCTGTGTGTTCAGGCATATGTCAGACATTCATTGTTTTTAGTTTTTGTTATTTTAATTCAAAATGTTTTGTTTGATCAAAGAAAGTAGGGAAATATTTCGATCTTCGTCATAATTCATGCAATTATTTTGTCTTTGTGTATGTTTTAGAAGCAGACATTTGAAAGCAGCATTGAGAGAGTGAACAGCAAAACTCAACAGATAAATGTATCAAAAGTATTTAGGCTGTGTGGGCCTGTACGCATCTTATTCTGCAGTAGGATCAAGATAGCCAAGAGTGATAGAAGTATTCCGACCTGATACCACAAATTGGCTCACAGATAATGGTCCAATACTGTCAGGCATATCCAAAGACATAAATATATCACGAGGGACGGAAGTGGAACAATAGACCCCAGCAGTCATGAGGCAGGCTATTGATCAGGCAAGGAAGTCGTAGCATGTCAGCTGGTCAGGTAGAATGTAGTTTTCAGCTGATGCAACAGACAAAGCCCATATCTGTATCTGTTTGTGATGTATTATTATTATTATTATTATTATTATTATTATTAACAACCACAAGCAGGTACAGTGAAATTGTTAGTTTTCAGAAAAGCAGATTTATAAGGGGTGTCAAGCCCAGACATTCCAATGATCATGGCTTATTATATCCCAAATATGGTTTCTCTCTGTCAAGTTGAATTCTTTGAATCAAGTTTTGAGTTTTATTTTTTTCTGTACCTCGTCCATTCGGACTTGTAGGTCGCAGTCTGAAAATCAGATTTTTCTTTGTCTCTCTGCCATTGTTCTGCTTACTGTGTTTTTAGCGCAAAGACAAAATGTATACTTTGCCACAAGGTTAATTGCAATCAGACGCAAAACAGGAAAACTTGCACTCAGCTGCAGAACTGTAATGTTCTTTAGTTTTGAGGAGGACTGGCTGTGCAACAACAGCACGATAACCTGCACTATGTATAGTGGTGGAAGAACAGAATGCGCTTATATTTTGTTCAATTTACTATTTACTAGAGAACCACACACAAGCTAGCCTCATCGTGTGAAAGAAGTAGAAAGCCACACCTCTGCATCTGGTCATGCATCATTGTCCCATTGTCCAATTACCAGCACGCTCTTCCTGGTTGGGGAAACCATCACTTTGCTGGCCTGCCAATCCTCTCAGATGTTCTTTTTCCGTGGTCTTAACCACCTGATAGTTTGCCGTTTCTCCTCTGAGATCCTGGTCACGTCGTCCACGTGGTTTGTTATGCGGGGCGTCCAACTGCTTGTCCGCTATTCCTGCCCTCGCACCACACCAGGTCCTACGTCCCAGATGCCCCATTTTCTTTTCCTGGGCAATATTTAAGGACATTGTTAAAGTTTGCCAATTGTGTGGCACACACCTTTGCTCAGCTGCCCCAAGATTTGCCACGTTCATATGCACCAGTGGGTTATTATCGGTAAACCCAGTAACCTCAGAGCCCCACAGATAGACTTCATAGTTTTCTGTTTAAAGCCCATTTAAGGGCCAGCAGATCCTATTTAAACAAACTGTAGTTCTTGTCATTTCGCTCATTAGGGCTTAGGGATCGGCTAGCATAAGCTATTACACGTTCTTTTTCCTCCTGCAACTGGGAAAAGACTGCCCTCAAACCCTCAAAACCAGCATCAGTGGACACACTGAAAGGCAGATTAAAATCTGTTCAAGCCAAAATAGGAGCACTCACCAACTTGCACTTCAAGGCTTCGAAGGCTCCTTGGCACCCGGAGTCCCACTCTACAGTCTTTGAACCCAACTGTTTAGCTCCTTGTGTCAACACATGCCAAGGGGTACCAACTTTTGCAAATGCATGAATAAAGCATCTATAGTAGCCCACAAAACCAGGGAAGGAACATGGCGTACAGTAGTGGGTATGGCCAATCTATCACAGCTTTGACTTCAGGGTCAGGAGACACTCCCTGTTGGCTCACTCGGTGTCCCAAGTAATGCACTTCAGTTTGAAACAGCTTGCACTTCTTTGGTTGCAGTTTCAGTCATGATCATGATCTTCAAGTTTCTGAAACACTCATTCTAGGTGAGCAAGTTGTTGGTCAAAGGTTCTGAGTACACAATGATATCATCTGGGTAGATTAAGAGGGAATCATTTACCTGTGAACCCAGACATCACTGCATCAGCCGTTAGAACGTGACTGGCGCCTTGCATAGTCTAATGCGCCAACCACGCATCCGAACCACCGGGCTGGCGTGGACGACGCAGCTGGGAACTCAGATGAGAAACGGCAAACTATCAGGTGGTAAGTTTCCAGCTGCATCGTCCACGCCAGGCCCGTGGTTTGTCCCCTATTCCTGCCCTCGTACCACACCAGGTCCTGCTGCATACTTATCAATCTTGGTCCAATCTGGCGCCCCTCCCATGATTGTGTGATTTGTCTCAGGTGTGTTCGGGGAGTGTGTTATTTGCCTGCTAGGCAAAGCAGAGAAAAAAAACCACCACATTTTTGAGTAATTAAACTCAAAATAACATAAAATACTACCTTTCTGGCAACACTTTGTGACACATCCTCTACGCGTCTCGTCATTAGAGGGCAGAGAGAGTTGTGGGTCCATGCAATGATCAAGATTGTGCTTTATAAGAGTTTTCTAGCAGCTTGCTCACTAAAGCACTCATGGTGATTCAACAGTCTGTTCTAGACTACAACACTTTTACTTCACTTACATTCAGTTTTCACAAATGACAGTGATCAATTTTTCATCCAATTCCCTCCAAGAAAGCTTATAAGTGTCAAAAATGTCAAACTATTTCTTTAAATACATTTTTTTCTGGTTCAATTGAATCCATTTGATAAAAAGTCATATATCAGAGAGCAAGCTCTTGAATTACCTCATGACGCTCAGAGAAAGTACAAATTAAATGTGACAATGCCTCATGATCATTGTCCTGTGCCCATGTAATGAATACATGGAGGTGAATTAATATACAGACTTTGCATGGTTTACCAGAATAAAATAAAGCCATTGGCAGTTTATCATATTTCCCATTTCCTTTTAGGGACTTTTATGATTTAGTTTGGACAAAGATTTTACTGGAGCTTCTGTTTTCAGTGACTTTCCATTTTCTCAGGACCTAAACAAACCCTGTAAAGCTTTGGTAAGAAAAAGATATTAACAGGCCAGATCTAACTCACCAGCTGCCTATTGACGATGCCTGTTCCAGGGACACAGGAACTTGTTACATCTGATGTCTGGGTGCTGTGAATTTTTATCTTTCCACTCTTCACTATTTGGTTCCTTGTAATGTGAGCCATGTGGGAATTCAAGGTTTTGTGTTTCAATATGCTCATTGGATAAAGTCTTAAATAGTATATAAAAAATATTAGCAGCTGCAAAGGATACAGGAACAAGAAGCCAGGTTTGTTTCTGCCACAGCGGCACACATAATCCCAATCGTTTCTACCTCAGTGGCTCATATGGGGATCATTCTTTGGTGAAGCAATCTTCTTTAAGCTTCACTATGTTTCAATTTTACCACAAAGAACAAATGCTTTATTCTCTCATTAATCCACATAACAAGAGCATGCATGTAATATCACTCACTAGCAGTTCATATGCTTGATTGATTAACAATTTGAAGAGAAAATAATCCATGTTTCTATATTGACAATGGATCACAATACTATACTTGAATGTTGATGGCTGAATCAAAGATGGCCGTTGGGACCTGTGTTCAGACAGAACAAAGAGTGCGTGATGCGGGAGTTTTGAGATTATCTTCGAATGTTTATGTCTGCGTTTAAAACCAATTCACATACTTAATAGTAACATATGTCAAATAATGCGCTGGGTTAGAAGAGAGTTATTGTTCATGCTTAGCCATGTGCCATCACAGTGCTAATGCTGTGATAAGCTAGGCCAAGTTACGTTTTCAAGTCCACAGAGGAAAAAGGATTCCTTTGCTGAGATAAGTTTATGCAGTGAAGCCAATCACGGCCTGTGCATGAAAGTCGCAAACCTCTCAAATTTTGTAACTAGGTACTCGCTTTACAGAGCTTGTACAAAGGAAATAACGTAGTCCATGAAAATGAGAGATTATCCATCCATCCATCCATTTTCCACCGCTTATCCGGGGTCGGGTCGCGGTGGCAGCAGGGCAAGCAGGCCGACCCAGACCTCCCTCTCACCGGCAACATGTTCCAGCTCATTCTGGGGGATCCCGAGGCGTTCCCAGGCCAGCTGGGAGATGTAATCTCTCCAGCGTGTTCTGGGTCTTCCCCGGGGTCTCTTCCCAGTTGGACGTGCCTGGAAAACCTCCAGTGGGAGGCGTCCAGGAGGCATCCTAATTAGATGCCCGAACCACCTCAGCTGACTCCTTTCGACGCGAAGGAGTAGCGGCTCGACTCCAAGCTCCCTCCTGATGACCGAGCTCCTTACCCTATCTCTAAGGCTGAGCCCGGCCACCCTACGGAGGAAACTCATTTCGGCCGCTTGTAGCCGCGACCTTGTCCTTTCGGTCACGACCCAGAGTTCGTGACCATAGGTGAGGGTAGGAACGTAGACCGAGTGGTAAATTGAGAGCTTTGCCTTCCGGCTCAGCTCCCTCTTCACCAAGAAGATCTCCCGCTCCATCTTACCCTCACTCATGAACAAGACCCCGAGATACTTGAACTCCTTCGCTTGAGGTAGGCACTCCGTCCCCACCTGGAGGGAGCAATCCACCGGTTTCCGGCAGAGCACCATGGCCTCAGATTTGGAGGTGCTAACTCTCATCCCCGCCGCTTCACACTTGGCTGCAAACCGTCCCAGTGAATGCTGGAGGTCACGATCCGAGGAGGCTAACAGGACCACATCATCTGCAAATAGGAGAGAGGCGATCCCGAGACCCCCGAAACTGACGTTCTCCGCCCCCAGGCTGCGCCTAGATATCCTGTCCATGAAAATCACGAACAGGACCGGTGACAAAGGGCAGCCCTGGCGGAGGCCAACACCCACCGGGAACGTGTCTGACTTATTGCCGAGAATGCGGACACAGCTCCTACTGCAGTCGTACAGAGACCGGATCGCCCATTGTAACGGGTCCGGCACCCCATACTCCCGCAGCACCCCCCACAAGATCCCCCGAGGGACCCGGTCGAAAGCCTTCTCCAAGTCCACAAAGCACATGTAGACTGGTTGGGCAAACTCCCAGAGCCCCTCCAGTAGTCTTGCGAGGGTAAAGAGCTGGTCCACTGTTCCACGGCCGGGACGGAATCCGCACTGCTCCTCTTGAATCTGAGGTTCGACAAGCGGTCGGAGCCTCCTTTCCAGCACCCTGGCATAAGCCTTCCCCGGGAGGCTGAGTAGTGTGATACCCCGGTAATTCGAGCACACTCTCCGGTCCCCCTTTTTGAAGATGGGAACCACCACCCCGGTCTGCCATTCCATGGGCACTGATCCCGACCCCCATGCGACATTGAAGAGGCGTGTCAGCCAGGACAGCCCAACTATGTCCAGCGCCTTCAGCATCTCAGGGCGGATCTCATCCACCCCCGGCGCCTTGCCACCAAGGAGCTTTTTAACTACCTCAGCGACCTCTGCCAGGGATATGGGTGAGCCTCCCCCTAGGTCCTCAGGCGCTGCCTCCTCTGCAGAGGACATGTTGGTCGGGTTTAGGAGTTCCTCAAAGTGCTCTTTCCACCGCCCGACGATGTCCTCCGTCCGGGTTAGCAGTTCCCCCCCCCTGCTGAGAACAGCCTGGGGTAAGCCCTGCTTTCCCTTCCTGAGCCGTCGGATGGTTTGCCAGAACCTCCTTGAGGCCAACCGAAAGTCCTTCTCCATGGCCTCCCCGAACTCCTCCCATGCCCGAGTTTTAGCATTCGCGACCACCGCAGCTGCAGCCCTTCTGGCCTGCCGATACCTGTCAGCTGCTTCAGGAGACCCCTGGGCCAACCAGGCCTTGAAGGTCTCCTTCTTCAGCTTGACGGCTTCCCTCACCTCCGGTGTCCACCACCGGGTTCTCGGGTTGCCGCCACGACAGGCACCGATGACCTTCCGGCCACAGCTCCTAGCGGCCGCGTCCACAATAGAGGCTTTGAACATGGTCCACTCGAATTCCGTGTCCCCAACCTCCCTCGGGATGTGTGAGAAGTTCTTCCGGAGGTGGGAGTTAAAGACCTCCCGGACAGGGTCCTCCGCCAGACGTTCCCAGTTTACCCTCACTACACGTTTGGGTTTACCGGGTCTTTCCAACCGGTTCCCCTGCCATCTGATCCAACTCACCACCAGGTGGTGATCAGTTGACAGCTCTGCTCCTCTCTTCACCCGACCTACCGCCCGGTCTGCATAGCACCCGACCCCAATGCGTGTCCCTGCGGGTGGTGGGTCCACAGGGTGGCTGCTCCATGATGTTTATTCGGGCTGAGCCCGACCGGGCCCCATGGGCAAAGGCCCGGCCACCAGACGCTCGCCTACGAGCTCCCCTCCTGGGTCTGGCTCCGGGAGGGTGCCCCGGTTTCCCTGGTCCGGGCGAGGTGACTGTAGTCCGTGGGCTGCTCATCATTAGGGTCGTTTTGAACCGCTCTTAGTCTGGGCTCTCCCCTGAAACCTGTTTGCCTTGGGAGACCCTACCAGGGGCTAATGCCCCGGACAACATAGCTCCCAGGATCACTGAGCCACTCAAACTCCTCCACCACGATAAGGTGGCGATTCGCGGAGGAGAATGAGAGATTAGTTTAAAGTTAATACAAATTCCTCCTCACGGTTGTTCATGGTGTCATGCCGGTAACGTTTGTTGTCTCTTTGCTTCTTCACAGTACATTTTGTTTGTACGCCCTCTGCCGTTTTGGAGAATAATGCAACAGCGGATCGAGCAAAAACGCCTTTGCGCAGGCTCGTAGCTCGTGTGCCATCTGTGGAGGCTCGCGCCACGATGCCCCGCGAATTTTCACACTAAGAGTGAAAATTTAAGGATCCTGGGAGTTAAATGGCTCTGCTGCCATTTTGAAGGGTGAGTCCCATTAATACAAAAATGATGTTTGTGCATACTGTGCATTGTTTTGTTTGCTTGTTCATGCGTTACAGATTGTGTTGCCTATATAAGATCCAAAGCTGGTGCAGAGAAATGACAAACAAATGTGAAAACTATGCTTCATGTAACCTTGTAAGCAGTACTGTGAGGCACTGTGAAAATGTGTGTGTATGTGCTGTGGGTGTATGCGTTTGTGTTGCATGACGCAGATCATCAATTGTGAGAGGCAACTTCCAGCAATCTTGTGGAGAAAGAAAAGAGAGGAGCAGTCTTTCTTGTGGTTGCAGTTACAAAATAAGTCTGGAATGTAAAGCTCTCTCTTAATCGTAAATGTGCAGTTGATTAAGCTACTGTGTTTAATAAATGCCACTGTGTTGTACACTGTGTTGTCTCATTAGTCCATATTTTACAAGGCTCATTCACAATTATTCTCTCTCAGCCGCATTGCATTTCTTTGCCTCATGATTCCTTTATTAACAGCATCTCATCAAACACACAAACGCCTAGAGGTCTTTGGGAAAGCCTTGCTTAACTGTGCTGGCAGAAATATGTGCGCAAGAGAGATCCAGTGACGTGATTCAACCCTCTGATGTCTCTCATGGAGGACATCGGCTGAGAAATTATTAATTAGTTTTGCACAAGAGTGCTAGGCAGGAAATACTATCAGCTATACTTAGGGCTGTAATATTTGGCTCCTATAGACGAGTATGGTTTCTCTCAATGGACAGGAGGTCTTGTTTACAACTTTTACATTTAAACTGTATATTACTGTACATTGTATTACCATAATGGCTTACAGTAAAATTATATATTTACATACCACTGGAACTTGAGAATGTGGTAGAAAAGACATGATACTTAACTAAGAAAGGTAAATCAATCTTCCATGTGGCAGATAAATTAATACTGCATGATAAAAGTATAAAAAAATAAGTAGGTCACCAATAGCCACATACAACTATATTAACTGTTATCTTACAATGTGTCAATAAATTGCTCCAACACAAAGAATTTTTATATTTTTGCATCTGGTTTCATCTGGATGAATAACATGCAGCAGATTGTGAAAGAATATTTACATTACCATGCGAGACAGCAACTTCTCTGCTCTGACTTGTCTTCAGTCTTGTTACCTTCTGAACTTACTGCAGTTATTCATTGTAACTTTACCAGGTAGAGATAGACAGGGGGAGGTGTATGATTGGTGCCAACACAAAAAGTCTACCTTGGTGCAAAAAAACTTGCCCTGAACCGAACTGATGATTGATGGCAAAAGTGCAGCATTCAATACTTTACTTGTTGCACATAACTAAACCCTTGTACAGTACCTGAAACTTTACTGAACTTCACTTACTAAAATAACTAGTGAAGTGCCTGTTGAAAACATGCCTATTCAGAACGGGCCTGTGGTGTTACTGCTTGCCCTTTCTTGAGAACCGCTCATACTAACAACTTCATACTCAACACTTCGCTTCCTTGGGTCCTCAGCAATACACATGCCATGACAAAGTTGCATTATACACCCAAGTCTCTGCTACTCACGGTCAGAAACGCAGGTGAAATACACTCTGGTTCACGTAAAAAAAAACACTAAGGGCAGACTTCATGGTTAGGTAGGCAACTGCCTGGAACACCAAACTAAAAGGAACCCAAATAGCTATAGATTTATTATGATGTAAAGATATGAAAAATACTGAATTATGTTACAATTCTAACTCATTATACCTCAAAATAACTTACAAATGACCCCAAAAGCACATAAAAAACATGCAACTCAACCCTATAGCTACTTACTGTTTACTTCTACTTCAGAGGAAAATATTGTAGTGCTACATTAGCCTGACAGAGAAATGTTACTGGTTAGGATGCAGATTCAGAATTTACTCGCAAACAAAGTATGATGCATTATTGTTTTTCAAACTATCCAGCATCATAGAATTGAAAGCTCCACCTTCAACAGACGTTAAAGCTACTACAAGGAACTGTCATTTTGTGTTGACTTTGGTGGTCCCTGTGGATGACACTGGTAGTGTTTCTGAGCACAAGAATCCCTTTGGAAAACCTCTCATTTTACTGCAGCAGGGTCTGACAGTCTGCCCCGATAAGTAATGGTTCTGGTTTTCCCCTGCCTCCCTTCCCTCCCTCCAGTGGTGGGCCGTCAGGGCCAGTAAACCCTTCTCTGCTGGCCTAAACAGAATCACAAAGTTATAGTTCTTTTATAATATTGCATAAATACACTACATGTATTCTAATTCTGTCTTCCTCAGTTGCTCTGCTTCCAGTGCAGCTTGTTTTAAGGAGAGCTTTTATCCAATCAGATTTCACCTCTGTGTCTCTAGGTAAGAAGAGAGGCCCGATGCCCTCTAGAGAGCCTTTGCAGTTTAAGTAAATGGGGACGATATTATTGTCATAGTCAACTATCAGATTTTTAGTTTGACATGTTGGGCGTATTCTTTGACGTGTCAGAGCTGTCTAGGTGGCCTACCAGTACATCAGCATTAACGTGCAGCTCGGCGTTTTGCTTGGTTTAGCTTTGTTTCTTTAACACTCAATGGCTGAAGGAGGTGGAGAAAATGGATTTGGAAGTTACTGGCAACGCCTTTCTGGAGAAGGACATTTCCAGAAAAACTGGACATCGTAAGAAAGGGTCGACCAACCCCACAGCAAGCAGCCCTGACTCAGCCAAGAAAAGGATTGATCGCTTACAAAAATCATGCGATTAATCGCGATTAAACATTTTAATCGTTGCCTAGCACTAGTTTTTACATCTGCAGTAGTGTTACTACTCTGTGTTAATTTGTCTATGGTGTCGTTTTTATGATATGGTTAATATTGTTCCCTCTGATGTGAATAATATTTGAATGGCTCGTGCTCTTGAGTGTGCGGCGGAATACGTGTTTTAGCGCTGCAGTGTTGCTGGATTGATTTGTCATGCTTTGTTGTCATATAAATATATGTGACTGGTTCTTGTGAGTTTGTTCTTGTCATTATGTTAATTCCGTTGATTTTGACTTTAAGCTTCTGCATTTTCCAAATGCACTAGTATTATTCAAACGTATTGTTCGGTTCGTAAGCCTCGTACCGAACGGTTTGATACGAATGCTTGTTTTGTTACACCCCTAGAAACAAATAATAAACCGTAGCTGTGGCGTCATAATGAGGTTATTATGAGGTGGTTCAACTGTAGTAGGACAGCACTGAATAAAATGGTATAAAATGCACGGCCCGCCACTGCCTCCCGTGGGCCCAGCAATATGGCCTGGGCCTCCAGCAGTGTTGTGTCAGCGTTGGCTCCCAGCGGAACAGCGAGGCGAAAAAGTTTTGAGTACTTCTTCTCCCACTGCCAATACCAACATTACCAGTCAGAGAAAGGATGAAAAGTAAAGCAAGACGGTGTTTGCCTAGGGCCCTCAAATCATTAAATCCGGCCCTGAAAAACACACCCAAGTCGCAGTTACTCGCGGTCAGGAACATTAATGAAATACACTTACTAGAGGTAATTTCCAAATAGGCATATTAGTCACTTGCTTTGACATAAGCACCGTGGTTATAAAGTAGAGCATGGATTTAAATTAGCGTAGATATTTTGCCGGCAGGAACGTTTTAACTTACTTACACAGTTCGAGATGCAATGGCAGAGTGGCGCTATTCCTGTTGGCTATCTGGTCGTGCTCATTGACTCCTGGCAGGTGAAGAAAAGTTTGGTTGCAACATTGTCAAGCATCCATGTAGTGTTGGCAGGATCCAGCACCAAAAGTGAATTGCAGTTAATGAGCCGCTGTCTGCCTACTGTAGAGTCAGATGATATGCTAGACTCAGGCTCCGCCCCCACTGCTGAACACGGCCCTTTTACCTTTTTTATTCAAAGTTTATTAAAATTTAACGTGTTGCGTGTCCAAATTACGCCAAATTTGACACTGCATGTCGTTGGAACCCCAACAATTCACCCACCAAGTGTGAAGTAGATTGGATGAACGATTCTCGACATATGCGAAGGACACACCCACATACCCAAACAGAGAGAGATACTTTATATTAAGATATACATCCATTTATTATCTAAACGCTTATTCTGTTCAGGGTGACAGGTTCTGGGGCCTATCCCATAGTGGCCCACACCCTGAACAAATGGCCAGTGTGTGATGTCACAAGGCATCAAGACATAGAAGACCTCAACAGATGATCTAAATTTTACAGTTCACCCAATCTAAATGTCTTCAGTCTGCTGGAGGAAACACACACGTGAACAAATCCACAGAGAAAGGCCCCAGCCTGCTGGCATATTTGAACACAGAACCTTCTTTCTGCAAGGCGACAGGGATAACTGCTGAGCCATCATTAACATAATGTGTTTATCATAAAGGTTAAATTGCATTAAGCAGCCAAGCCGAACTGACACATTGTGCGTAGTTAGAACAATTTGCAAATGAACAGAGATTCAGAGCTAGATTTCAGTCTACAGAAATATTATTATGCAGTGACAGGCTGCTTATTAGCAGATGAATTATATCAAATTAGCCACTTCAAACACATTTTAATGCTCCTAATTAAATTAAATTGAGTTTGGCTGGACTGTGTTGCCTCTTGCTTGTCAGTAGAAATCCAACGCCATTTTTAGATAGAAATATGGAACGCAGTTTATTAAACATCAATCTTTTCCAGGCAAATACTCTCTACGTAATGTATGCGTAATCTATACATTACTGCTGCCAGGAATTCACATGCACACACACACACACACACACACACACATAGTCTGTGTTCCTATATTTTGTTTGCTGAAAGTGCTTTAACAGCAGCGTATAAATAGGCTCAGAGGAGTCCGATTTAAACAGCTCCTTTACAAGAAAATGCTTACAGTGCTATGCTTTGTTCAAACGTTCGAGTACTTTTATTCATCTTCACATCATTAGCCAGCTGTTCAAAGTGAGCATGACTGACGCACAGTGATGTGCGAACAGCGCATGAATTGGTTGATTGCTATATTAATAGTAACATGTTTTAGGGATTGTGTCCACGTGTTTGGAGGGTGTGGTGACTCATATCTTGTTGACATGGAGACCAAAATAGCAGCCAAATGGAAGAGGACATTCAGTCTACCCTTGAGACTTTGCACGCTGGTGAAGAAAATGGGGAGAGAAAGATAGAATGAGAGGAGTGACAGAAGGAGAGAGGAGAGGAGAGGAGGACTATGAAGGTTTGAGTTGTATAAGCCAACGGTGAGTCACACTCACTGTTTGAATCTTGAGAACTAATAGAAAATCGTTTGTTTTCTCTCACTAGGGAGTGGGTTAACTCTGCAAGGACAAAAAAGGAAATAGGTTGATTTGAGAAACAAGAAGGAGTTGTCTTATGCAATGCATGTCAGGTCTTTGCAGAGTGGCACGATGATTTGGTATACCAAGTGCATTAAATGCACTTGCAGGAGGTCAGATGATGTTCTGAGTGGTAGGAATTTTACAGCTATGATGTGTCATAACACGGCAATGTATCAATACTGCAACAGATTTTGCCACGAGGGTGAACTTTAATTGTGTCATTTACAGGTCACAGGCAAAACTATTTTTACTCGATGGATGGCAATGTCGTCCTGATGGTCAATTGGTTGTTCCACCACTATGGTCCAGACTGAAATATGGCTATGTCCCCCTAATCTTTTCAAATGCATTTGATCAGATTTTTTCAAGTTTTCAGGATATGTTCCCAACCTGGGGGTTCAGCAACCCCCACAAGGGGTCCCAAAATGAATCCAAGGGCACATGATTTCATTACCAGGGTAGGAAATGGGAACAAAACTGTATTACAAATTATTTTTAGTCTTTTTCTTTTCTTTCGACTTTTCTCTAATCTTTGTTTTTCTCGTGAATCTTAAAAAATAAAGTTATCCATTTGAACTGCTCACAACTCATAGACAGTAAAGCAAGTAGATATTGATTGATTCATATTATGGGGTCACAAGCCGAAACGATTGGGAATAACGGGTCCACACCACTATAAAATATAAAGTGGATTCTTGCTTTTTATGGTATAATTTGCACACACAAGGTAACATGTTGGGAAATCCACAGTTCTGTTTGTTTGGTGTTGTTCCACTAATTAACACAACGCACCAAAAAATGTAGCAATGCACCAACAAAGGTGGAGAAAAAGGTGCCTGCAAACAAATAAACAACAGTGATTTATCCAATCAGATTTCACCCCTATTGCTCTAGGTAAGTAGAGCGGCCGGATGCCCTCTTGGTAGACTTTGCAGTTTAAGTAAATGGGGACTTGATTGTCATAGTCTTCAACCAATCAGATTTTTAGTTTGACATGTTGGGCGTATTCTTTGACATGGCAGAGCTGTCTAGGTGGCCTACAAGTACGTCAGCATTAACATGCAGCTCAGCATTAACGTGCGGCGTGATTGGTCGGTGCGTCACAGTTGTGAAGCTGAAAGCTAGCTAGCAGAACTTAGTAGTAGTCAGAGTTGAAGTTGAAAGATATGTAAGAAGTTATGACATTGACATGACATTTTTAGCGTTTCGCTACCTACCTTTTCCTGCTAAGCTAGTTTAGCATAGTGTACCTCCCAGAACAAACTTGCCTCAACGGAGTAATGTTTGTCTTCCGTGACGGGCGTGTCAGACAGCACGTTATCTGTTACGCTTGGTGGGTTGCCAGGTTGAGTGCAGTGGCTCCACCGAAAGAACATTATATTTCCCACAATTTAAGCTTCGGCATTTTCCAAACGCACTAGTATTATTCAAACGTATTGTTCGGTTCGTAAAGCCTCGTACCGAACAGTTTAATACCAATACGTGTATTGTTACACCCCTAGAAACAAATAGTAACCGTAGCTGTGGCGTCATAATGAGGTTATTAGGAGGTGGTTCAACTGTAGCAGGACAGCACTGAAGGCCCAGGTATAAAATGCACGGCCCGCCACTGGTAAACACTGAACACGGATGTAAACAATGCAGGATTTAAAATATTTTTGAAAGCATCGGCTTTGCAAATGTTTTCGAAGAAAGAAAATGTGTGACAAATTCGTTAGGCAAAAAAGATACCTATGATGCATTTTGGTGAGTAACTAAATGTAAACATACATTTGTTTGTCTACAAGACAATTCCACATGGTACCTTTAAGTTGTAGTCACCAAACTTATCGAGGATAACAGTTTTTAGCTTGTACTATTTGGTTCACACTTTCTCTGGGATTTAATTTGCGCCTTGCCAATCCGTTTTATCCCAGGCTGATCCAGGAGACATTGTTTATCCAGCAGGATCATGTCACAATTAGTCACCAAATTTAGAAGTGCCACAAAATATTTTACACACACAATCTTTGCTTCATACTATATTTACACAATGTAACCTAGCATGTAATTGCAAAAATAACAACATTAGAGATCATCCAAAAACCTTATATATGGCATTTGAATTTACACAATATGAATCTTAATGTGAGACTAATTTATGAAATCTCTACATCTTCCCCAGAAGAAACAGGAAATCCTCCACGATTTCAGCTTCAGAAAGTATATCTGACCAGTTTATTACTCATCTTTTGTTTCAATTAATTCCATCCATCAATAAAAAACAACTGACTAAGATGCCATTTGCTTTGTCAATAATTTCAGCCCAAACATGTATCAAACTTTCAACCCTTTAACTGATTTTCATTCCCCACCCCCTACTCACTGCACTGTTCAAATTGCACCACTGTTTCTTTTCATTGTCTTTAACCAGTACACGTTGTGGGCGCACAAAAGGAAAGCAGCATGGTTTTCTGGTGCGCCATCAATTGCAAATGTATCCCCACAATGAACAGGCAGGATAAGCCAAACCTCGCCATCAGCAGGACTTTCAGATTGAGAGGTTGAAAATGAATCTGACAGCATGCTTTCACAAGACAGCCTGGAGCTACGCTGGCTAATATGTGTTACTATGTTTCTCTTGCCTCTGTGGTTTTCAATTATTATGTTTTGGGTCCGTTTGGGCAGAGTTTCACACTGGGCTGCTCTTTGTGGCTAAAAAGGCCCACATTGGATTTATCATCAGCTGTTTTTTTTTTTCTAGTTGTATACTATGTATATTTACTGATAACATGTAAATGTTTTATTGCCAAGGAATGTGTCAAAGCTGATTTATTTCAAAGCACAGATACTTAACTGTAAAAACAAAAACACATCTCAACTCAAATAACAGCAAGGTGCCATGTAGTGTTAAAAACACAAATTAATAATTACAACCGACGGTCTGGTTAATTAATCTATTCGGTGGTTGATCTAATTGGCAACTACTTTGTTAATCGATTAAGTACTCTTTTAAGAAAAAGTGCAGAAAATCCACTTCTTCAGACTGCTGAAATGTTAACGATTGCTGGGTTTTGTTGTCCTCTAGGATAGTAAATTCATGTTTTGGGATTTTTGACTTTTCTGACATTTTATAGATCAAACTATTAATCTAATTTAATAGCTGTGAATCATTTAATCATCAGTTGCTGCCATATTATTAAACTTCCATTAAAGACTCTAATTATTGTTTTGTTAAGCATTGTATACCCTTCATTATCTATAGATTGCTTTGCATTGCATGGTTCCCTCCAATATGGTTACATGGATGTTGTCAAATCTTTGGAGCACCAGGGTTTGTCCTGATTATTAAAGAAATTTCATTATTTTTAATACAAGGAAAAATGATGAAAACTAGGATACATTTAGGGTCACAAAAGGGACAGCAAACTCCATCTTGTCAATGTGCTGTCAGTTCTGAACATTGACAGAAGTCAATCTGATGAAGGCACATCTTGTTCATCTGAGCGGATACTCTATATCAGACATATGTCACCAACTGGTGAGAAACAACAGTGAGCACTGTACTGACGCATGCTCAGATGCTAGAATATAGCTTGAGGGGACAGTATCACAATGAGCATTTATACAGACAGGAAGCATGAATGACAGGACCACATAGACTGATCTTGCAAGAATGCAATTACTAGACATGCATTCTGCCAGATTTTAAAGGGTAATTTGGTGATAAAACATCTTAACTTGCAGAAAATTTGTGGCACAGTGTTCTTTCGCTAAGAGCCTTTCAACTAAAGTGACAACTGAAACATATGCACTAATATGCGAGAGTGCTTAACTTATAACAACCATTCTTTGATTTAAAAACCTGGAACAATTTGCCCTCTTTTGCTGGTAAGGCATTATATCCATGAGCAACTTTTAATGAGTGGTAGCTTTAGGCCTTAAGACTTAGACGCTTCTTTAGAGCAATTTGTCCTCTATTGCTGCTGAGGAATTATATCCATGAGTAATCTTTAATATGAGAATGTTAGCTGTAGACCTTAATAGTTAACATTTCTAGGTCATCATATCCGCAAGGATCATCTATCTGAGTCGGTACAACACGATCCAGTTTCTATTTAGTTCCATGACAGCGGGGTTATAGTAAATGTAGAAGCCCTTGGTTGGGCACTATAAAATTGGTGTACATTACATTACATTACAGTCATTTAGCAGATGCTTTTATCCAAAGCAACTTACAATTACAAAGTCTTGCTCAAGGACACATCGACATGCGACTAGCAGAGCTAGAGCCGGGGATCGAACTGCAGATCCTCTGATCGAAGGACGGCCCTGCTATCCACTCCTCCACAGTCGCCCCCTGAGTGTAAATGACACTCGTGAGCAACAGCAGCACATTGAGACTTTGAATGGCCACAACTGTGTACATCATCAAAGCCCCCTTTCAAAGGCTCAAAAACACAGCTTTGTCCCAAGGTTATTTATATAATACTGTCTGCACAAAATGACAAGTGCTTCATTACCTTGAAACGTCAATGAAGACTTCATTTTCATTAGTTCACTTCACAGGCCGCTTTGTCTCTGTGGTCTCTTTGCCTGAGATAGTTCTTGTTTGTGTCAGCGATGGTCATCAGACAAAAGAAGCTTTATTATAGTCACGAAATGACGAACATCAGACATCCAAAGGCGTAGTAGAAGAAGGTGATCATTGTGACCACTGACACTCCTCCGAGGACAGACAGATAGCGTCATCTGGCGTTACGGTCACACTATCCCTTACTTGCTAATAACTAATCTGACCGTAGCATCAACTTGTCCCTCAGGGCTTGCCTTTCTTATTGAGCAGCAGAGCTAAAAGGAACAGCCTGGCGGAGAGAAACAAAAAGTGACAATCACTGACATTTTTCACAGCATACAGTGGAGCTACGTGTCTTGTATGATAACAGGACAAAGAAGTCCAACTCAACCTCAGTAGAGGAGGATAGGCATGTGTGAAAGCCAAGGTTGTGTTCTGCATTACAGGGAAATCAGAGCTGTATGAAAGAACTCGGTTAGTCATATCGAAACAATTACAGGGAACTAGATGTTAGTGATGGGAGTTATGGCTCCGTTCCTTTCATTCACCTCTTTCTTCACACAGTCATTTGACTTATTATTAATACAAAAAATGTAGATTTTATGTCAAAATGTTGCAGCTTGGTTGAGGTCGGGCTAATATACTGCAAAACTCAAAACTGTACTTAAGTACAGTGCTTTAGTAAATCTACACTGCGATTGCTTTATTCATTTATTGCAGTTCTTTCATGAACTTTTTATCCTATTTAACATTTCAATTTATGTTGCATGTGTGCTGTTCAGTGAATTCTTTCTTTTCCCACTTGTTATTTTTCTTCTGTTTCAGTCACGAGCCTTTCTGACTACAGAGATGACATTTGTTACACATGGTACCATAATGAAAGTGAGGTTTTACATTTGAATTCCTCCGTGCCTTAATCTTCTGTCATGTGAAATATATATGAAAATAGTTTGATTTCTGCTTCAGTACAATGTTATACGCCTTAGGCAACGTTCATTCACACCATTGAGTTTGAATGGAAAACAGTTTGGAGCACTGAGAAAATCTAACCACTGTGGGGTAGTATTTCTCTTCATAAGAACTTGGCTACACTCACAACTGTGTTAGGAAAGAAACTATCTAAAAAAAATATGAATGTACACTTTCGGCATTATATCGGTGTGCTTTTGCTGAAATATGAGGGTGCGCATATTAAATAGCAGTGGACCTTGAGAACTGCTTGTTGGCATAATGACTTAAAAGACCGAGAAAAACTTTTACAATCAGGTTTGTTTTCATTTACTTCCTCACTGACATATACCTTTCAACTAAATTACATATTGTTTAAACAATGACAACAATAAAGCAGAGTTTTTTTTAACCCAGACATATATGTAAAAGCATAACTCTTGAAAACAGGCTAAGTGGAAGAATTTACCATAATTAGGGTATACGATCATTCCTGACCAAAATAAGTATTGGAGGCAATCTCATATTGTTTTCTGTATTTTATTATTTCATGTCTGCACTTTACTCTCAACTCTACACAAATCTGTCTCTTTCACAAACATAAATAATAAAAACAAGGGAATAGTACTGCTAATCAGTGAGATTACGTAAAGAAACACTATCCCTCAGTGCACGTTCTGGTCCCTGTCAACAGACACATACATGATTTTAGTGGTAGCAATAATAATGCAAGAATATACTGCTGGTCCTTTTGAATATTTCAGGGAACTGGCTCATTAAAGCAAAATGGAAGGTATCTACATGATGACTTGCGTGTGGGTTAATTTTATTATTTATAGCACAATGTGCTGCAGGCACTACTACCTGGATTCAAGAATTCACTCTAGTGGATGAGTCATTGTGTTTTGACCTTTCACCTCTTGTCTCACTCAACTAGCTCACAGGAATGAGAACTCGTCCCAAAATCAGAAGCGTCATTAAATAATCTCTTTTAATTAATTTGCAATATTTTGTTCCATGTTTCGATGCTAAAAGAAAATAACTTGTTCATTTTAGTATTGCTCAAAGAAAGAGATTACACTGACTTAATGCAGTTAGGTCAAAGGTCAATAATGTTCAAATTATTACTCGTTATTCTCACCACTCACTGCTTACTGTATGTCTTGAGATATCTGACTGGAACTTTCTGAAAAATATGATTGTTTGTCACTTTGTGGGTTCACTACGGAGGTCCAGTTTGCCTTCCGCCTTGCTTACCTTCAAGGAAGAGACTGAACTTTAATTAACAGTGAAGCAACATGCATTCCCGCTCCAAATGCGTCTTGTTTGCATATCACGCGTTGTTAGCTTGCAAGCTAGTCAGCAATACATTCAAACGTCGCCTGTATTACAGCACAACGGTGTGCAAAGCTGATACCAGGACCTTTGAGGAGCTGTGTGCAATTACAATTAAATGGGTTTTACTGTAAGAAATGTTGTTTACAGAGTGTAATTGCATTATTTCCCTACTTTCAACATGAGCCAATTTAATTCAGGTAAATTGTAATATTTTCAGAAATGTGAATGTAACTCACCTTCTATACAAGACATTAGTTCATTCTTGGGAGAAGCAACACTGAGCGACTTCCGTCCACATTGGAGGTGTATGCCACAGTGGGTTGATGTGAATGGCCATGATTGATGGCATACTGTAAACCACCCCACTGATAATGTATTGCTTGTAAACCAATCCCAGTTTCCATACATGCTGCAGGTGCGCCGTATGCCTCTGGCTGCAAGAACACCAAACATAGTCACCACACCCATGTGCACCTTGTGCCCTGTCTGGTTGACTGCCCTTTCCCCCATGCACCATTGATTATCCCATAATGTCAAGGGTGGAGATGCTCTAGGTGTCAGGTGCCATAAGAGTGAATTTGCAAGTGGTGTGTTAAGAGCTCTTTATTCATGATGGAAATAATCATGGGGGAAAAAAAAGATTGAGGCAGGAGCAAGATCACTGATAGAATTGAGGTATAAGAGGAGGAATTATTGTGATGTTCATGACATGCACTAAATGTAGAGGTCTAGGTGGTGGATAGATACAAGTGTGCCTTCCCTGCTGGCTTTGTAGTTTCTTGTCCCATTGTATGTTTGCAGTCAGCACTTAACCATGATCACAATATTGTCAAATGTATCCGCAAGTGTGCATCTAATGTAATGTGCTTGCCATCTAAAGTCACAGCGTGCACAAACAGACTGCTATGATTTCATCCGGCACAACCAGAGAAAAGATTTATGCATCGGAGCAGGAGACAAACACTGAGGAGCCGTAAAACAAGTGACATATTTAAAGCAAATTCAAACATATTCAAGTATCATCTTGAAGATACGTAGCCTACACTATAAACGCTCTGCCTGATATGTTGAAGACAAATGGCTGAATTTCATCCCTCAACAGGTTACCTTCCAATGCAAAATACTCACATATGAATGTAATTCTCAAACAATTCCGTTGGTCTATTTATTCTGTGGTTCTAATTTTGGTGGTAATCGATACGGTCACTTTCACAGCAACGTCAATACATTAAGCTGTTTGTCAGACATCATGTCAGAGCCGCCAAACCTGCAAAGGATCACTGAGACTCTTCAAAGGAAGCTTCTGGTTATCAGGATCTACAAATAATTTGCAAGAAGTTCATGGATGTAAAAGACCTACATGCTTATTTAATATCTTAGTTTTTGCACCCTCATCTTGGTGTGAGCTACAGAGTCACTTTAATTAAAGAGATTATTTTATAAGCATGGAAAATTTAAAAGAACAGAATTAAGGACTATTTGACCAGTGGATGTAGCCTACATGTCCTGTTACTGAACAACACTGCTTATTTATTGCTTGATGTAATTTGCTGTTTGATGTGTGCTTTTATGTTAATTTTTTTCAATGTTGTCATCTTGGCCAGGACTCTTTTAAAGAGATTTTAAATGTCAGTGGGAAACATCCTGGTTTAATGTCTTCTTGCTAAAAGGCCTGTCATGGTAGCTGTTGATTCATCCACCTCTTCATTATTGTGCTTTCCTGTGTATTGTGCGTTAATAGGTAACCCTAAAAATAACAATATGAGGCAGGAAGTGTTAGTCCCTGCATTCTTCTACTAGCTTGTAGTATTTTGTTATTGCATCCCCACTGACACGGCATGTCTAGATACCTGGATTATCAGAGCACACTTAATGTGATCTCCGCTGAACCCTGTACATTCTACAACTAGCTTGTCACATATTCACCAAGTCAATTATCCACCTCATCAGATTAGTGAGCAACACAACTGGTTTTCAATCGTAGCATTGGAGGTGTACAGTACTGTAAGTAAAAAAGTTGTTCTTTACTTTACAATATGTGAAACTTTAAACTTTTGTTCCCTTACAGGGAACAGATAGGAATTAGTCTCCTTTTTATTCCACTTTGTGTATTGCATTCTTTTGCCTGTTACTCCTCAGATAAATATTTTACATAATCAACACATATGATAACATAATTGAATGTGATGCATTGTCCGGGTATATAAAAAGGAGTCAGACATAACAGTACGGACCAAATCGACAATTTAACTTGTACTTTTAACTTTGAAAGTTTAGTACATTTTTCTACTAATACTGCTATTTTGCTTATATAACATACTTAATGCATGTTTGTAATGCTTATACTCAAAAGCTGCTTGTTACATGTTAATGTATCAATAATGTACCACCCTGTAAACTCAGGTACACGTTGCTCGTAATACTGTACTTACTGTGATTTTTTTCATGCACAACATTAAGTTATAATTGACTATTGATTAATTTTCATTGTGATTTTGCCTAAATAGTCTGATCATCTCTGACACTGATGGAAGCTTAAATAGTATGTAAACCTGTATGAGCAAGGCTTGGTTACCAGCAGGAGAAGCAGTTAGTTGCTTTAAGGCCCCAGATATGTGTCTCTGTGATTTAATCCGTTGCTAATTTATTTAAAAATGTACTCTATTTAAGTAGTTAAATAGAAATTGTACTTAAGTACAGTACTTGGCTGAATGTACGGAGTAAGTAAGTAATTTACTCAAGTACTGTAATTAGGTATAATTGAAATGCACTTGTCCCTATGCAACTTTATTTATTTATTTATACCTCAAAGGCAAATATTGTACTTTTTAACTCTTCTAGATTTGTCAGACACCTTTAGTTAATTTTGAGATTACAATTGCATCATGCTCTTTCTGTCCAATGAAAACCATGTATTTCCAAATTTGGTGATTTTTAATTTTTCTGATAAAAAAATGTAGTTATAAATGATATAGAAAAATACGATGCATTGCTATAGATTAAACTATCCAACAGTATAAAATATTTCAAATGAGCACAACCTTAAACATCTAGAGTTGTAAAATGTAACAATAAAGTACTTTTATTTTAGTACTTCAAGTATATCTGATGAGAATCGCCTACTTTTGGGCATTTTTAAAAGTTTGAATGCATAACTTTTTTATTATAACAGAGTATCTTTCAGAGCAGGATCGCTACTATGGCTTAGTAAAATAACTATACTTCTTTCACCACTGGTAGTTTCACAGTGCGGTATTGGAACTTTAACTTAAGTAAAGGACCTGGACATTACTTCTTCCACCACCGCTTTTTTTTTTTTTTTTTTAAACCTGGTACACGTGGTTCTAAAAGAAATGCACTAACACATTACCCCCGTACGGGACCTCCATACGTGTGTGAACAGTTGTTACCTGACTTTTCTCCCCCCCTAGCTGCTCATGAGTGTGCAGCGGTAGGCTCTCTGACGTTGTGGTGCAGGTCTGGAGTGTTGCACAGGCCCAGTGCTGCAGGTTGTCCGGTAGGGTGCCCGCCGAGCTACAAGCATGCTGTTGATGTCAGGAGCAGAGGAGGGGAACGTGAGCAATAGCTGAAAACTGTCGGTGCTCTTCTGTAAGGAAACAAACCACGTTTAACTGAACGTCTCACCGCCACCGGATCAGCCCTTTAGCGACGCATTAGCAGGCACCGCTCGTTTCTCTTTTTTTGTGGTTATTTAATGGGACAGCGAAAAACGCAGAAAACGCAAGGTAGGCTACCGCTCCTGTCGCGAGCTCTGCTACTTTATTTTCATGGACTAATACGACACACGCACACACACACACACACGCACGGGGGGGTTGAGAAATGTTTCCCTGGAAGGTAAAACGCTCGTCTTCGAAGACAATGTTTGGTTGTTAACGCTAGCTGGACCGTTTACGTGGATATTTTGGGTCGGGCTCGTGAATGTATGAAGTGCTCGGACGTTGTATGTTGTTTTGAAAAGCGTCGGTCAGGCTTCATCTCTTCATGCCTCAAACCGACCAACCACATGAGAAGTCGACGTCCGGAATAAATTAAACCACAAAGAAAAAGGGCCCTCCTGTTTTCACCGCGGTCACCTGAACAGACGAGGAGGACAATGCGCGTGGATCTGTTTTGGATATGTTTGTGGTGTTTCCTCCGTCCTGGTGCCACCGGTCAAGGGCAGTCGACGGCCGTGTGTTCGCCCTCATGCAGCTGCGATGAAGATGGGGGTGCAGACTGCTCCGGGAGAGGGCTCACCGCCGTCCCAGCCGGGCTCAGTGCTTTCACCTACTACCTGTAAGTACTTGGCAACATGCACTGTGAAATACAACCTCAAAAACATGCCTGTGCACCTCAGAATGCCTCCCCGTAAAGGCCTGTGTTTACATCGCGAGTGACTGATGAACATTCAACACCATGCGGTAAACTTTCTACTGAATGGTCCCAACAGAGAAAATATGGCCTCATCAAGATGTTAAGAGTCTTTAAGGGTTTCTGGTCATCATCCAAGGTGCCAAAACGCCCAGAGTTCAGGTCAACTATGCACAGTTATAGCTGGACAACTTGTACTAACTTTTAATTGCAGCCAAAAAGTAAATCCTTCTCTGAAACAACATTAAATCAGCTTCCCATTTCTACTCTTGTTGTAATAGACATGCAAGACTGCAACTAAGTATTATATGCAATATCAGTTATTCAATCAATGATGTAAGAGTTGAATAAAATCGGTACACTCATAAATCTATAGAAGACGTATCTGCAGCTCTTTTGATAATCGAGTCATTTTTAAGGAAAAGTCACATTTTCTGATTTCCAGCATATCAAACATGTAGGTTTGATTCTTTATCGCATATGATGGTCGACTAAACTGAATATGTTTGAGGTGGTGGATCATCTTGGATTGTTTCAATGGACATGTCGCACTACTTTTTGATTATTTTTAAACTGAACAATCAAGTGAGAAAACAATCGCCACGTTCGATATCGAGAATAATTGTTAGTTGCCACGTTCAGTCTTTAAAATGTCAGAATAGTGAATAATGTCCACCACAAGTTTCAGGAGCCGACTTGCCGTCGACATGTTCGTTTGTTTCTCCAAAAACAAGTCCCTAATCAAAAATCTATTAAATTTACAATTGTATAAAACGTTTGAGCCGCTGGAACTAGTGTATGTTGAACACTTTTGTTTGATTAAAGACTAAATGATGAATCAGTAATCATAATTGTTGATGCAACTTGTTTGTTTATGAGATGTTATGTGACCGAACCGCAAAGTAAAGTTATGAGTGCTGAGTTCAAAAGCAGGGCCAGATTTAAAGTAATGCTGTGTAGATCATAACCGGCATTGTGTTTAATACAAAATAACTATGAGGGCCATTGATACATTGTCGCCACAAGTGTGATTAAGAGTCTAACTACTACTTCGTGTCAGGGCCCATGTTTCTTTTTAATAAAAAGTGAAGCGCTTGTGCACCAAGTAGGTCAGCTCTTTGTGGGGTGGCGCAGATACAGTTGATGAAGAAACTCCTCAGTTTGTTTCACAACCTCTGGGTTAATCATAAACTAAAGTAACCACCTTGGCAACAGCATTCAAAACAGCAATCTATTGTGGCATTTTGTTATTGCTACTCTCCCTCAGAAAACAAATAGAAGAAGTTATGACTTGAAGATCACACTCATCTGTTTGAAATGTGTTACTTGGTGAAGAAGTGGACCTGTGTTTCACAGCCACCGAGCCTTAAAGTTTTACAGTTTGTTCTTGTTTGGAGAAACCTTTGTGCTGTTTTGCCACCTCTTTAAGAATGGTGGCCAAAGCATCGCTACACCACAACCAATATGATGTGCAACTTTTAAATCGCCATTGGTAGGAAAGTGTTGGCTTAAGTAAACAGAGGTAGTGGATTCATATTCCAGGCTCTCAAGACATGTCACACGAAGGTCTACTGCTTACAGCTGAGACTCTCATCATACTTTCTCCTTATTATGGGCAGTCTGACATCTGGATCACAACTAAAGGATATCAAAAGCCCTTGCTGATGCTCTGCGGCCTTATTTTATGCCAAATTAGAAAACAATTTTCCAGATTGTGCTATCTTCTTGTCTGTGCTCTTCACGTGGGTATCTAAATGCTCTGTGACACATTTAAAGCACTAAACTGCCTCGTATATTCGCTTCAACCTCTTAAAAATATGTGAACGGTTGTTTGTCCCCCTCTCTGTCCCACTCTCATTTGTTCTCCTGGTCTCTTGAACTTAAGTTGTCCTCTCCCGCTCCCTTCGTCTTTTGTATGTGGAGCACTGGGGTTAGGGATCATGATGGATTAGTGAGACATATTGCAGCTGCAAGGGCTCCTTCTCTCAGGGCTAATGGCCCCACAATGGTCTGCTGATGTGGAAAGAAAAAAAAAAAAAAGAAGTGTTTTGTCATTAGAACATTTGAACTGAACTTGTACAAGTTTGTTTGCAGTCATTATGTCTTCACAATCGCTTTGATGGCAAAGAGACAATATATAGAATATATAGTCTAGTCAGCGGCAACAACTGGACGGAAGGTGCAAAGTTTGCACGTGTAGCACTGCTCAGATGTCAAGAAGTCCTCAATACAAGGACACATATTTCAGGCGATCTCTACTGTGTATTTGTACCTTTGCTCTAGTTAAATCTCATGGCAATAGAGGACCACACATTTTATAATAAATCATATGACGATGTTGGAGTGGACTCTCACCTCCAGCCCAGAGGGGCTTGAGTTTTGGCATCTGTGATGGAAACAGCCCTGTCACAGAAAAGCAGATGAGAGAAGAAGGAGGCCCCTCAGCCAGTAACAAAGCAAACACTCCTTTTGAAGGTATGTAAGCCTACCTGCCACCGAGGCTCTGCACACGACTTTAATACAGTGTGTGCATGAGCTCTTGTGCATTTTAAGGGAGCAAGACGGTGTTATTACAGATTGCGTCTCCGTTGTGTTAGCTCCTTTCATACCCTGAACAAGGTTGAGACTTAGGGGAAAAAGGAGGGGTGGCGTCAGGGGTCTTGCACTCTGCTGGTGGAGCTTCACCATTGGTGCCCTCAATCCATTTTTAACTGAATGATACTTTTGTTCTTGGTCAGCAGAGGTGAAAGGAGCCAGTCAGTGGAATATTAACGCTCTCTCCCCCCTCTCTAAGTCCCCAACACTGTCCTCCACTTATAGACCTATTCTCTCCCCCCCCCCCCCCCCATCACACACTTTCTAACTGCTAATGGCTGCCGGTTTTCTCAATCTTGTGCCAGTATTCAAAAATACAAATATTACCCCAAGCTGCGTTGGATAGACATGTATTCAACATAAATGGTTTGTATTGTAAGTAGGCTTAGTGTCTAATAGTATTAGAGAGCAAAGTCTTTGGACGTGGTAGTTTGTTTCTAACGATGACTGATTGCTTCAAAGTAAAGGCTGTCATGTCTTGTGGGACTCCAAATATGGATAAGTGGGAGAGGATGTGATGGGTTTTGGAAATGATGGCCAGATGCTTGAAAGTTAATTTGAAAAAGCAAATAATCTTTACATGCAACGTTCGTCATGTGGACTTGTAACGACTATCCTGCAGGTAATCCTCGGTAGCTGACATTTATACAGGTGGACTGTGAATCACTTTAAGTGGAGTATTGTCTGAAATGGAGCAGACGGGAGAGCGGCTAATTCTACATCCCACCGTTCAGCCATAAAATAACTGCTAAACCTCACAATCTTTCTGTTAATAATGTGGTATATGAAAGATAAGTTAATTTCTAAACGTGTACATATTTACTATGTGTTTTATTAAGAGTTGATGCATCACACACACTATATTTGATGATGCTGATTATATTTTGACTGAACTGTGTATAGTAATGCTTGTTATAGCATTGTTCCTGTCCTCACAGTGTCACGCTGAGAGGCCTGGGAGTGTGCTGCAGCAACAGTTTAATTATTGGTTACGCACAGCATCGGTGATTGTATGTTCTGAGGAAATTATGATGCATTGCACCACCGGCCTAATGTGATACAATACTTGTGAGGGGTGATGCAGCTACTCTTGTCTTGTGGAAAGAAGGAAGAAGTCTAGTTCTCAATCAGTGCCTGATTACAACAAATAAGAGAAGAGAGTGTTATGCCAGTAGACACACGATTTCCAAAATGTTACATAGAACTTAAATTAAAGGGAACTTGGTAAGATCTTGATTTTTGCAATACAGTTTATTTTCCAAAAATGTTTAAATTGTTAAATTGGGGGGGAGATAGGGGAAAGCTTGTCCACATCTGGAAATCAAGTTGTACTTGTTTAACAAAGAGATAAAGTTACATTATAAATGTAGAAGGAAGAGGATTTGAGAATAAGGATTTGGGAGTTTTTATGAAGTAGAATCGTTTGAGCTGCAGCTTGTTTCCGGGAGAAAACATGCTTTAAAAACAAATCTTTGCCAATTCAACTCAATTAAGTCCAAATGTATTGTGTTTTCCTGAACATGTTTACAATAAGGTGTTCTATGGTGTAGGACAGTGTTAGACGGATGAACGATACGGTAGCTGCATCTGCTTTCCTCTCGGCATTAAAGGTTTCATTATGGCCGAAATGCTGGATTGTAGTTTATTCAGACCACAGGGTCTTTGTTCGGGTGCATTTTTTTATTTTTCTAGGAGTGCGTTTGTTTCGTCCACTCTGCCACACAGGCTTGATTTGTGAAGTGCTTCACGGATTGTTGTCCTTCTGGTGAAACCTCCGGCAGGAGTCGATGAACTCTCAAGTTATGTCTCACTGCGGTTTCTTCCTTCTTGGCCTCAATCTAACTCCTTTCCTGGTCGTTTGGTTTTGTCAGGTGTCAAGATTTATTAAAGTCTGCCGGTGATAGCGGTGGCCGGAGGCATTATGTTGTCAGGTTGTCTGTCTGGAGGTACACTGTGGCTCACTAACGGAGGTAGATTCTTCAAATTTGGCACAAACCTCCACCTGATTAGATGTTACTGGTCAAAGGTCACTCAAACAGTCACTGTGACCTCACGTCCGTCCGACCCGTTCCCGTGAAAGCGCCGTCACAGGAAGGCCTTGAGGGAATGTCTTCAGATATGGTACACATTTCCACTTAAGGATGAACTGATTAGAATTCTGTGGTTGAAGAGGAAGGTCACTGTGACCTCACAAAACACATTTTGGGCCATAACTTAAGAATGTGTATGCTGAAGTGATGACATTTTGGACAGACATGGATCTAAACTGCAAATTGACTGATTGGCGGAGGCATGCAACTGCAAGGCAGTCATTCTAGTTTGTAATTATGAAGCTTTTTGTGCTCTTCAAAATAGTTTTACACAGATTCCCAACAAGCACTTTTTGTCAGATGAGCAGCACAACACTTACACCCAGTCATTTTGTAGATGCAAATATTTATTAACAAGTGGGCTCTTTGTAAGACTTTGTGTGGTTATTTAGTGGACGTGTCTTTCTGTAACCAGGCCAGGACTTACAAACAGCAGGTGCGACTGGCTGCAGATATGTGCTTCATTTCTGTGTTTAAGTGTTGTGGACAGCTGTTATAGTTATATATATATACAGGTGCTGGTCATATAATTAGAATATCATCAAAAAGTTGATTTATTTCACTAATTCCATTCAAAAAGTGAAACTTGTCTATTATATTCATTCATTACACACAGACTGATATATTTCAAATGTTTATTTCTTTTAATTTTGATGATTATAACTGACAACTAAGGAAAATCCCAAATTCAGTATCTCAGAAAATTTGAATATTGTGAAAAGGTTCAATATTGAAGACACCTGGTGCCACACTCTAATCAGCTAATTAACTCAAAACACCTGCAAAGGCCTTTAAATGGTCTCTCAGTCTAGTTCTGTAGGCTACACAATCATGGGGAAGACTGCTGACTTGACAGTTGTCCAAAAGACGACCATTGACACCTTGCACAAGGAGGGCAAGACACAAAAGGTCATTGCAAAAGAGGCTGGCTGTTCACAGAGCTCTGTGTCAAGCACATTAATAGAGAGGCGAAGGGAAGGAAAAGATGTGGTAGAAAAAAGTGTACAAGCAATAGAGATAACCGCACCCTGGAGAGGATTGTGAAACAAAACCGATTCAAAAATGTGGGGGAGATTCAGAAAGAGTGGACTGCAGCTGGAGTCAGTGCTTCAAGAACCACTACGCACAGACGTATGCAAGACATGGGTTTCAGCTGTCGCATTCCTTGTGTCAAGCCACTCTTGAACAACAGACAGCGTCAGAAGCATCTCGCCTGGGCTAAAGACAAAAAGGACTGGACTGCTGCTGAGTGGTCCAAAGTTATGTTCTCTGATGAAAGTAAATTTTGCATTTCCTTTGGAAATCAGGGTCCCAGAGTCTGGAGGAAGAGAGGAGAGACACACAATCCACGTTGCTTGAGGTCCAGTGTCAAGTTTCCACAGTCAGTGATGGTTTGGGGTGCCATGTCATCTGCTGGTGTTGGTCCACTGTGTTTTCTGGGGTCCAAGGTCAACGCAGCCGTATACCAGGAAGTTTTAGAGCACTTCATGCTTCCTGCTGCTGACCAACTTTATGGAGATGCAGATTTCATTTTCCAACAGGACTTGGCACCTGCACACAGTGCCAAAGCAACCAGTACCTGGTTTAAGGACCATGGTATCCCTGTTCTTAATTGGCCAGCAAACTCGCCTGACCTTAACCCCATAGAAAATCTATGGGGTATTGTGAAGAGGATGATGCGAAATGCCAGACCCAACAATGCAGAAGAGCTGAAGGCCACTATCAGAGCAACCTGGGCTCTCATAACACCTGAGCAGTGCCACAGACTGATCGACTCCACGCCGCATTGCTGCAGTAATTCAGGCAAAAGGAGCCCCAACTAAGTATTGAGTGCTGTACATGCTCATACTTTTCATGTTCATACTTTTCAGTTGGCCAAGATTTCTAAAAATCCTTTCTTTGTATTGGTCTTAAGTAATATTCAAATTTTCTGAGATACAGAATTTGGGATTTTCCTTAGTTGTCAGTTATAATCATCAAAATTAAAAGATTTGAAATATATCAGTCTGTGTGTAATGAATGAATATAATAGACAAGTTTCACTTTTTGAATGGAATTTGTGAAATATATCAACTTTTTGATTATATTATATTGTGTGTGTGTGTGTGTGTGTGTGTGTGTGTGTGTGTGTGTGTGTGTGTGTGTGTGTGTGTGTGTGTGTGTGTGTGTGTGTGTGTGTGTGTGTGTGTGCGCGCGCGCATAAATATGTATGTGTGTAAGGAAATGCTTCATATTCAAATTTCGTCCAATAAATTGTATTGGCCACAGGTCAGGACTTTCAAGTTGCTCACGCATCTTAATGATGTTTCAGGAAGAAATGTGAGTTTATTTTCTGCACATCTTTTAAATCTTATGTTGGGTTGTCGGAAGTGACGCAACACAACAGATTAGATGCATTACATGTGTAGACTAAAACCTCTTTATGCTCAACAGCAGAAATATGTTAGTTGATCTCAACAACAGATGTACAAGACCCCAGTGTATGTACCGTATTTTCCACACTATAAGGCGCACTTAAAAGCCTTTAATTTTCTCAAAAAACGACAGTGCGCCTTGTAATCCGGAGCGCCTTATATATGGATCAATTGGTTAATTGGTTGATCCATACTGGTTGTACACGGCGCTCTGTCAAAATGTTTCAGTACGACTGGTAAACTACAAAGCCGCACCGCGGTAAACACCGGTACTGTGCTTACTCCTAGTCCAACACCACTTGTGTGTATAAAGACCCCAAAATGGCACCTTTCAAGAGACACGCTTACGACGCTGAGTTAAAACTCGTTTTATACGTAAGTTAAACAATTTCAACGTTTGACTGTAGTAGCTTCTATTCTATGCGCCTTATAATCCGGTGCGCCCTATATATAAAAACAGTTCTAAAATAGGCCATTCATTGAAGGTGCGCCTTATAATCCGGTGCGCTTTATAGTGCGGAAAATACGGTACTGTTCATCTCATTCATTCTGAGCACTTTCATTATAAATTGATAGTCTAATTAAAACGCATAATTTCAGTATATGATGACTATGTACTGTTTAAAAACAAGTGTCATTGCCCCCAAGGAGACTTGATTTATACATTGTCTCCCGCATTTTCATTGTGCATTTAAATTTAACATTCAAATCAATCACACTATGCATAGTGTTTTAAAAGTTTGGTATGTAGTATAAATTTTCTGTTAACTGACTCGCACAGAAATTGCATTTTTGTATTTTGACTTGTAGAATATGTTCATACTTCACCTCAGCAGCCTTCTTTTCCTTTTCTCACAGCATGTCTGCTACCTCCTGAGATTCTCTCTGTGCTTCCTCTCTGCTAAAATAAAGCCAAATGGCACATGGGATAGAAATTTACTGATACCTGTTTGTAAAAGCGTTTAGGCTTGAAACCATTTATCACAGCTGCATTTTTAGTGTCCTCTTCAATCTATCTTAGCAGGGACAGGCCAGGGCCTTGATGAGTAAAGCAGCCACACACAGAGGGAGGGAGGAAGTGTGATAGAGTCATGCAGGCCTCCTGTTCTCCCCAGCCCTGCATGTGGTTCAGACCAGACCAGTCTGCGCAAGATTTAGTTAAACGGTTTAAAATGTGGTTAGGGATGTATCCATCTGACCACCAGTGGTGGCAGATCGGCAGCAGTGGTTGCAAAGCACCACCAGAGACATCGTCTGGGTAGAAAAGAACGATAAGGAGTGGTTGGATGTTGATGGATGTTTTGTTGTAGCTGCACAGCCTGTGTGGTAATTGGATAACCAGGTAAGTGGAGATGGGACACAGGTCGCAGGGATGATGAGGGTTCTGTCAGGGCCCGCCTTTTAAGGCTTCTGTGTGTGTGTGTAATTGGGACTGCAGCGGAAGGGCAATATGATCCTTGTAGGATTCAGGGGCCCACACACAAGGTCCTAGAGAGATCTGGCAGTGAAATTCAAGATGGCCAGTTGGAGAGTGAAAGGAGGGCAGGGGGTTGCTTAATTTGTGAATCCTGTATGTTTTTCCGGTCTTGATATGTCCCGCGTCTTCACATATGGAGGCGGGGGCAGGTTAGTGGATTCCTAATCAGATTAGGGATCCAGAGCTGAGTTTGCTCTCACTGGTCTCCAGTTGACCTGAGACAGCCTTTTGTCCTCTCTTCTAATGTGACAGTCCCTTACTTTAACACATTTAACCTATTTCCAATAGCAAATACGTATTTCTTTTTGTATTATCATAAAAATAAAACTCCTAAATTCACATTAGCTTTGTGGGGAAGCAAATCAAGTCCTGTGTGCATATCTTTCATGCTGCTACATGCCTATCTTTACTTGAAAAATGAAGATCCCTGGGGCTAAAGAGAAGGGATTTTTCAAGGAACTCATGCAGGCACAGTTAAAAGACTTATAACTGCCATAAGGGATGGGTGACACCACTACCCTGTTGGTTGTATGTCCTACGTGATGCAGCCAAACACCTTGTCATGGTAATATCTTAACTGCAGCATACTATGCAATAGCTAAGTTGATAAAGTAAGGCCTCATTCACAGATGATTATGTCAGTCAGTAAAACTTTTATACAACACTTCAAAAACCAAGGTTTAAAAAGGCTTCACAAGTACAAAAGTAATGCAATACAAATAATCAAAATGGTTAAAAAGTAAAAATACAATCTGTGTCGAGGAAGCGTCAGTGAAAAACCTTTTGAGAACAAAGTGATCTGTTGTTGGAAACCGCTTGAGGTTAACAGACTGATTTAAATGTATGAATGAATTCAGAGATTGTACTGTACTTTCTAACTTGACTTGTAGAATTTTGTTTCCACAGTGACCTGAGCATGAACAACATCACTGAGCTTCCAGCATTCGTATTCAAGAACTTCCCCTATCTGGAAGAACTGTGAGTACATGCCACGCTTTTTTTCCCCCCTTGCTAATGATGTATTTACTCTGTGCAATGTTGACATGAGGGCTTATGATATGCACCTGGGTATTTGAGTTTGGGCTGCAAAACACACAGTATTGGTGCACAACATGCCCTTCTTCTCAGCTGAAGAAGATAAGCGCAGCATTACGTGAGGCTACGAATCACTCAACCATTCATGAATTGAACAAGGGCGGTCACAAAAGGTGCAGTGGAGCTCAATTAAAAAGGTGAGGTGAGACAACATGTATTGAAGCTACGGTCACGTGACATCCTGTGTGGAGTTTTTGCTTTTAAGGGATTATCAGGGTGGCAACAGCACATCTGTGCTCTGGGGCTTTTGTTGAGTGGCGTACATCTAATCTTAGTGGGTGCTTGTTATTTCTTTACTCTTTAAACACTCCGCTGTCTGGCTCGGTGCTAGCTGGGAGTCAGAGATAAAGATCTGTCTACCTGATATCAGGTAACATGCAGCCCTGAGAAAGCCAAATGTCCAGTGAGCGGTTCCAGCTCTACTTTAACCGCTTTGCGGGTGTGTTTCTTCAGCTCTCGTGCATCTTTCAGCCGGGCCGGGTCTTCACCCTCTTCTTTTCCAAACACCGCTCCAATCTGCTTTGTCGAGAGGCAATTTACTTTTCATCGCATCGTGTGGAGGAATGCAAGGCAGGAAGGAAGAGGGCAAAACAATTGTTTCCATGGCAACAAGGCTGAACCCCCCCCCCCCCCCCCCCCCCAGCCTTGCTACCACTCCTTTCTCGTCTTAGGTCATCATAATGGATGGACTGTCGTCGGGGTGCCATTGATTGACATATGTCCTCAGTTCATGTGTGTGTTTGTTTAACCTTTTTTTTTGTTTTCTGGGAACAAATTGTCAGGCTGGTCTCAGTGGACTTTGGTAGATGACTGTCTCGCTCCAGGGCTGCAGCAATGTCAGTGAACCAGAGCATGGTCCCCGAGGGCAAAGACGAGGAGAGAAAGAGTTGACATAGAGAGAGAAAAGAGAGTGGGACGACCTCACGCAGGACAGGAGCGGAGACGAGGGAGGAATATTCCCTCCTTCGTAGTCACGCAAGCTCCTCCGCTCTCTTTCTTTCTTCACAAAGCTCCGCAGACGTGATGACAGATATTCTCTGTCTCCTCTGCAGTTTGTTTATAGTCTTGAAATAAGCTGACCGATAGGCTCTCTATATGTCTTCAGTAAAATGCGGCAATGACATCTGGGTCTAGATATGCTGCGTTTTGTTGACGGAATGATTTAAAGTGTATTGTTATTTGATATGTTTATATATATATATATATATATATATATATATATATATATATATATACTGGGTATTTACTTTATATAATAATAATTAAAGATTTGTTTTCTGTATGAATTTGACTGAAAGATATGCTAAAAAATCCATTTACCTTGATAACAATAATGTAACAATAACTATGTTTAAATAGGGCAGAGCATGACGTCCTATTTAGTGTTGGCTCAAATCTGATATGTTTGTTCTGATCAATTTTATTCTGATTATTTGAAGAGGAACTCTACACTAGGGTTTCTGGCAGTACACGTATTGCGTGTTACAACTGTTTTTTTTTTTTGCTAAAAATTAGCTTAAATGTGTCTGCTTGGGTTTTAAAGTTTGGTTCTTGCCGCTTTTCCCTAACTGGACGTAGACTCTGAGCTCCATTTCATACATTCATCTGTCCTGCATGAAAGAGACTTCAATGGCAGTAGACGCAGCACAAAGGGCCCCCGATTACTGTGCTGTATCAGAACTTAACAAGATATTTAGGGCAGGAAAGAACAATAATGTTAACATGATAAACAGCAGGGCCACAGCTATGTCCTGACACTCCCCCACAGTAACACAGACACACACACACTGTAGAGTGTCCAGTAGTGGGGCCACTAGCTCAGCTACAGCTCTGGTACACTCACAGGAACTCTCTCAAAGGAACCTAGATGTGCTTCTAGTGATCGTCAAAACTCCACCAGACACCCTAACCTTCCAGCAAAGACACTGAGACTTTGCCGTTGCATTTGGGAATAAAACACACCTGCTGATTTGATGCCAAATTAACCCAAAAGACAGAAGCTCCGTGGTCAGCTTACTCCACGGTTAACATTCTGAAATGCACCATAGGAGTGGTAGTTAACATCTACCCAAATTATTTTATGTCCACAGATACTTGAATATCTAACACACTTGATGATCTCGTGTGCTGTTGATTGAACCAGGAAAGTGACATTCTGATCCAAGCTGTAGAAGTTCTCCCACTGTGAGTCACGTTGACTGTGGGAAAGTCAAAGAGACTCTTACTTCCAGAACCAGAGGCGCCTGAAATAGCTCCTCTCACTTAGCAACTCTGTTACATGGTTATTGGAAATTGCAGTAAGTATATCTACATTGCCAACAGAGGAAATTAACCTACAGGCTTATTGTCACAGCTACCTGTACCAACGATGGTACAAAAAGGTGCGTACTACATGTGGCAGCCTGTCGTGGGGGAGTGGTGCTCATTTGCCACATGAGTTTGCCAAATCGAAAGTAAATTTATGTTGTTTCAGCAAAATTTAAATCCCGAATGCCTTTTTTTTGTTGGTGGTAAATTATGTTTGTCGCCCTTTACTGTCGGAGTGCAGAGCTCTTTGTGTGAATTTGCCATTGACAAAGGTAGACCTGTAGGAGTGGTGTTGCACAAGGAGAGGATTTAGCCTTTCCTCAACGAGATTTAGCACATTCTTCTTTCCTTGTCAAAGCCTCGGGGGACATGTACTGAATTTGTTGAAAGATGCAAGAGGAGGAGAAGCTCTTTATGTTGTGAAACCTGATGGATATCTGAATGATTTGTCAGACCATGTTTGCATGTGGTGGTTAGCGGCTTGTGACAACGATTGCATGTTCTGGGTTGTGTTTGAGTTCTTATGGAATTAAGTCGTATTGGTATTAGGCACATTGCTCACTGTATATTTGAAATCAACAAGAATGACACACCGGCTACAGGCAAGATTTGTGTCATTTTAAATTTGGAGGCGTCCATATGCGTGTCACAACTTGTACTGTAGTCGTGACTGTAAGTGCAGATTGCGGTCTTGTAATTGAAAGCTGTGGATGGTTCAGTGAGATAAGCAGCTGGTGGCTCTGATTCTCCGGTTAAGTGACATAAAGCCATTGCAGAAAAAAGAGGGCGCAACCTAATTACGTGAGTAAAAGAGTGCCAATCCTCAAAGGGTGAAAAACAATGTAAAGAATATGATGGGGAATGTGATATTTATGTTACTTTAATGTATTCATTTCAGGAAGGTTACAGTCTCCTGATCGCTCCACAGATCAGGAGATCTGTGGAGCTACACAGATCCAATGTTTTTGTTTGCTGCCATTTTCCATCCCATCTGTGGAGCGGAAGCTTTAGTGGACGATTAGGTCACGTGCTTCATGTTAGAGGTCTACCGACACAAATACGGTAAAATAACGATTGTTTGCAGCAGGAAAAAGCAAATAGCCGATTAATTGATCCGATATCGCACACGGATATCTTCAGCAAAAGTGACCTTCAAATGGACACATACGGCCCACAGATGTATTTAGGCTATATATACTGTGTATATACAGTATATATATTGGTTGAAAACTTTTGTGAGAATTATGAAAGGGAAAACTGTTTTGTTGGAGGGCTATTTGCCTACCACTGACATCAAGCTTATGGTAATTCACTGATTACTTCAGTCTCATCGGGGACTCGCAGCTATTCGTACTTGTGAACTATCAGCTTTGTTACGGAAATGTCTTCAGGTGAAGTAGCTCTGTGATTCAGGGAAATGTGTGGCACATGAGCAGTTTTGAGTCTACATGATGGGTACGCGGTCTTGAGCCTCGATTCTCAGGCTCACACCAACAGCAGCTCTTGTTGCAGGGAATTCGGTCTGGTCTGACTCACGTTGCAGAGTGATAAATCTGTTGCTAATCTCGAAGGCCAGTATACTTGGGCTATGTGTCCCAGTCAGCCAGTCCCATGCTTATTTACACCCCTGTTTCCTATAGACTTCCTGTTCCCAACAGGAAAGGGAGGCGTCCCCTCGGTCTAAAGTCATTCATGCAGGGACTGATGAAGCTTCCAACTGAAAAATGTTACAAGGAGAAGACTGTTGCAAAGCTGGACTGCTTGTGTCAGCCTCAGAGGGGTGAATCAGTTTTTCACGCACTGAATAGTAATGGTTGGGGGGCTCAGAAAGGGATCTAAAGAGGGGATATCCAGGAACAGCTCTAATCTCTTGTGAGTGACGGACTAAGTGACAACAGGCCATGGCACAGACACATGTCTTTGACACCCCAGGCCCCATGTTCAGCTTGAGAGCTGGAACCTAATCTACTGAGGCACAGGATGTGGAGGGGTTCTTTAAACACAACGCATTGCTTTATTCAGAAATGTATCTTGTAGCTTTGAAACATTTGAGAAATTTCCAAAATATATACGTGTGACTCTTTTCTCTCGCTACAGACGACTTGCAGGGAATGACCTGTCATTCATCCACCCTGAAGCCCTGTCTGGACTGCATCAGCTCAAAGTCCTGTAAGCATGCACCCTCCCTGTCACCACCACCGCCGTCAACACACACACACACACACACATGTGATGTTTTCCACACACTGGGGGAAAGAGTAAATAGTGCAGTTTGTGTTGCTGTCAGTTATTGCCACCCTAAACATAGTCATACAATTTATTTCCACCCTGGGATATACTAAATGGTTTTTTCCATCCCTTCCCCAACACTATCTGTGGCTGTGAAAACACCTAACACAGAATTGCATACAATTCCTGTGTAAAAATTAGTTCTGCGTAATTTCCATTGGGCAGCACACCCTAGGGTGCTTGCACAGACTCGGAACACATTGAACAACACACAAAGCGCTGCCCTGTTGATTCTGCAACAGGCCAAACGTTCAAAGTCCTGTTGATCGTCAGGTGAGGTCTTGGTTGCATGACTGAAAACACAAACACATGGAGGTATTTTATGTGCTTATCAAATCAAGGGATTCGTTCACATTGTTACCACACAAGTGAAAACAAAACAAGTATTTTGGCTATATTTAGCTCAAACAAACCCTATTTCTTTACAAATACTGCAACCATGTAAACATACACAATTTCACAGGCTTTTAAAAGTGAACATGAAGATGGGTACCTTCATAACTCAGTCTGTGTTTAAAGTTAAGTCATCAGCCTGGAAACGGTATCAGGAATCAGGAGAACTCCATGAAGACGGTGTCGCTCAGTGTGGAGCCACACAATCAACAACAAAACCGCACACAGGAGGCCTTCACAAAGCTCCCTCACATAGTTGGCAACAAATGTATCTGTGGATACATATTGTTTTAAATATAAAGTGCAAGAAAGTGTTGTGAGTTGAGTTGACGTCATCATTTTTGCCATTTTACCTGCAGAATGCTCCAGAATAATCAGCTGAAGACTGTGCCCAGTGCAGCCCTGAAGACTCTTCTTTCTCTCCAGTCTCTGTAAGTCATATGCCACACACACACACACACACACACACACACACACACACACACACACACACATATATATGCATTGTCTGCTCAAAGAACCTTGAGTTTCACTTTTAGGTAACTGATTTCTCGGTCTGACCGTCAGACGAGATGCGTTAAAGGTTTGTGTAAAAATGAGGTCAGTACTTGGGCTTCGACTGTCCTGATCGTTTGTGGCAGTGTTTGAAATTCTTGTGTCAAGGATGAGAGTGTTGTACTGTGTGTACTCCACCACGTCGGTCCACACTAAAATGTCTCAATGACTACCGGATTGATTGCTATGAAATTTTGTACAGACATTCATGGTCCTTTGAGGATAGATCCCAATTATTTCCCTCTAGTTCCACCATCGTGCAGTTCACATTTGTGGTTTTAAGTGAACTATCAGATGGATTGCTATTTAATTTAACTGTTCTTTGTGTCAATTTACGACCTGACAGTCTTGTTAGCATGAATGTAGACTCTTAGTCAGTTAAACATGTGCTGACTTCCTGACGAATACACTAGAAAATCACACTTTAAAATCAGGTATATTTACAGTTTTACAATTACAGTTTGTCAAACTTTACCATGCATTTAGAGTCGCATCATCTTACACCACCGTTCCTAGTGGAGTCACGTTGAGCATCAGATTGCTTCAACTGACTACATTCTGGCAGATAGTGGCCGTTCAGCAAGGTAGTTTAACATGTACCATACAGTATGTTACACTGCTGTGAGATGGGTTAGTATGAGAGTAAAGACTTCACTCTTTCTCCAAGTCGAGAATAACTGTTGAAATCTCAATTATTTGCTCAGGACTTTGTTGATGTCATGCAGGGGTGGATCCACACGTATCACATACTTTACTCTTCCTGCAGTGTTTGTTGTGCACTAAGCCCAGCCATAGCCCTGTGCAAATGTAGGTCAGTCTTATTCAGCAGATCTGTTGCTAACGTCTCTCTTCTTCTGTTGGATTGTTGAGTTTTCCAGGAACTTGTGTTTTTCCACGTGTTTACTCTTAACTGTCGGCCCTCTCACAATTTCCTGCTCCACTCGCACTCAGTTTTTGCATCGTTTTTCTGCGACTACTGAATGCCAGTTACATTGAGACCCATGATATGTACATGTCTCTATATTTGCCACCTCCAAGAACCAATGGAGGTATTAATCCAGCTGGAGAAACTTGCTGAAAGTCCAGCTTTCAACTATTATCACCCCTCTATAACCCTCCCCGTGTCCCTTGCTTCCCCTCTTCTTTTTTCACCCGCTCTTCTTTCTTTTTAACAGATGTCTTTTCTCTGTGAGGGTTTTAAGGTCTGTAGCTGAAGTAATATGCTTTGACAGAGCCAGTACTCAGTTTGTATAAAGTTTTAGAGAGCTGAATGTCAATCAAGACTGTTTTCCTTCCAGCCCAGACACTTGAGGAATTTTGAGGGAGGGCGAGACACTCAGTGAGGGAGGACGGCAGGAGAAAACAGGGTGGTGATGGTGAAAAGAACCCTTGTGCATTCATGATACTGCTTAAATATGAATGTCCTTCATACCACCAAGCTATTGGCTCCTGATCAGAATTTCATCTGTTACAATATAGCCAGCAGGTAACAGTCAACATCAGATTCCCCGAATATTCACATCATGAAACTTGAGAATATTGCTCTATTATATCACATACATTTTTGTTAGACATTGTGAAGTGAATACATCCGATTTACCGTCTGAGCTTCTACTCGTCTGTGTTGAGAGGAACCATTTTAGGTGCAAACACCATTCAGCTGCATATCTTTGGAGGTAAACAGGTTGTGACTAATGCACTTCAAAATGAGGTGCTGCTCTTTGCAATAACGGTTTTCCAAGACAGTTCAATGCCTTGAAGAAGTCCAAGTTTGGTTGAAATGATGGTGATAGAATAGAATACATGCTGCTTTGTGTGCAGCTCACTGCTTTTTAACCAACTGCGTAGAGACCAAAGGTCAAACCCAGGATAAACTAAATACACGTTAATAGATGGATTTGATGAACTTTGCGGTGCATGCTATTTGCTGCCTTGACCTAGAAAAGTGACAATAAAATGAAAGTAACGGTTGCGTTAAATGTAATATGATATTATAAAGCTTTCTTTGTTGTTTTATTTGCTGTTTGTAAGGCATTCATAGCAGCGTCATATGCCTGAGGTCAATAGCATATCATCCTTTTCCTTGTGCCTCTGTTCTGCAGTCGGCTGGATGCGAACCACATCACTACAGTTCCAGAAGACAGTTTTGAAGGCCTTCAGCAGCTGCGCCACCTCTGGTTGGATGATAACAACCTGACGGAAGTCCCGGTCAGTTCTCTGAGACACCAGGCGAACCTTCAGGCTCTGACGTTGGCACTCAACCGCATCTCGCACATACCAGACAACGCCTTCGCGAACCTTACCAGTCTAGTTGTGCTGTAAGTATATTAACCTTCTGTTCTAATTGTGGTTGGTAATATAGATCTGCTCAGTAGTGTTAAAGTACAAATATTTACTGTATATATATGTTTCACTATTGTTTTTGACCAGTCGGCCTTTGTCACAATGTGCAGGGTGAGAAAATAAAAAGGGCAATACTCACCAAATCACACAGTGCAGTCAGCTGTGTTTTACGTCGCCACTAAACAAAGCTACAAAAATACTCCGAAGGAAAACATTTGTAAAGTAGCTATATCATGAAACGATCAGTCACTTGGTTAAAAATGATTTGGACGATTACATATCATGGCATTTGATCAATTAAGGTTTTTGCTGGGACATAATTTAAAATGTTGAGTATTTGAGTAATAAACAGTCTCGGGGTCATTAAAATAAACTTCCCCACGACAGCCAGGAGGACTTTGCTTGCAGTCTTCATAGACCTATAATAACGCAGCAGGAACAACCTGCTGGATTACTTTTTTTAAAAACATTAATTAACCAGGTACACTGACTAAGAACATTCTTGTGTTGACACCTGGGGGAGTAGCTGAAGAAGTGAAAGTCAAGAGGTTTTCTCATCTGATCTCTCTGTCTGACTTTGTACCATCCAGTTAGTAAAGTCTGACTGTGCTGCTAGTTCTCTGCTCTAAATTAAAGAAGCTGTAATTCCTGTATAGTTTTTCATGTATCATATGCATTATTCTGTCACCACAAATCAATGCAAAGTACCTCTCCTTGTTTCCTGCTCTAGCTCTGAATGTATCCTCTGAGCGACTGCAAATCCGATTCCAAACACAAACATACTGTAGTATTTATTTCCACTGCTTACAGTCAATAAGTCAACAAAACGGGTAGCTACTCATGCCCTGCTGTGTTTTTGCATACACTTTTGCAGTGAAATATGCCATTGGGGTTTGAATGCTAACAACACTTTGAAAAAGTAGCTCGACTCCGAGCATTAATGTAAAATCAAGATTATCTTGATGTTTTATGCATGGAGGAGAGCTAAAGCCTTCCATTAGACTAGAGGAGCGGGTACAAATATGTGGCACATTTACAATCTGTGGGATTGTTCCAAACACACACACGCATTGAGTGGTATTGCTGCAGGGTTAGCATAAACTCGTCAGGGTAAACAGGAAGTAAAGACCTTCAACCTATTAGGCGAGGATAGCCTTCTGCATACACGCATACAGTAGAGACACCTGATTCACAAATCACACGCTACCGTTTAGAGATTATTTGTGGAACCTCTCACAAAAGCTGCAAAACAAGACTGAAATAAAACCCGTGATGAATGTCATAGATTATTTTAAAATCTGTCGTGGTATGAAAACTCACAGATGTGTGTGTAAAACTGCTTTTGCTTTTATAGACATCTTCATAACAACAGAATTAAGGAGATAGGAGACACCTGTTTTTCTGGACTCGTGAACCTGGAGACACTGTGAGTGCACAGTCATACAGTAGTTAATGTGTGTGTGTGTGTGTGTGTGTGTGTGTGTGTGTGTTTGCGCTTGTGTTTGTGTGTGCTAACAGCTCCCCCACCCACCTCTGCTCCGGTCCTTCAGACATCATTGTGTCCACTTCCTCCTTTAATTGCTCTAAGATAAATAGAGCAAAGTACATGATGCTTATCAAATCTGCCCTCCCACTGTTCACTTCCTCCTGCCACACAGCCATGAACAATCTTTAAGTGACGGCCTTACCTAATGGCAAACAGCTACTGTACAACACTCAGGCCCTTACAGGAGACTAGGGATGTCCTCATATTTTTTTTTTTATCCCAATCTCAGACATTTAATATGGAATATCTGCTACGGCTGATCCAGTCTTTACATGTTCCTACATAATAAAACAGCGCAGTGGACACTAGGCCACACATAGGCCTATATAAATATTATTAAAGGCAGTTCTGCAACGGTTCAAATGCAGTTTACGTTAACATCAGAACTTCGTAGGCGTTCACCATGCTGCCAGGATACTGCCTTATTTAATTGCTGGTTTGCAGTTTATCTGCTTGCGCTGCTTCACGTTGTGATGAAATGATAATCATTCATTGATAAGACAGAAGATTTACATTTTTAATAATGGATTATCATTTTAGCAAAAATGCCAAACATTTGCGTTTTCCGCATTCTCAAATTTGAGGATTTTCGGCTTTTCCATCACTTCATATTTTTGTACATTGATTGTATTCTGGTGTTGGACAAGAAGCAGTGTGAAGATGGACTCTTATGAATGACTAATAATATATATTTTTAAATCAACACTTTTCTATAAAACGTTGAACTGGTCATTGGGATTCTGTACATTGAGCATTGGTACTGGTTAGTTGTTCATTGGTTATTGCTGCTAAAAGAGTAAATCATTTAGCTCCGCTAGCAAGTCATTTATTTTATGAGAATGATAACGATGCTACTTGTCTTAGTTATTAGTTAGTTGTAGATTTTTTGGTTTTAATGTACCATTGATTAGTGGACTGTAGTGGAATGAATTTGTGACGTCAAAGTGCAAGAAAACAGCGCTGACGTCCTGAATCTCTCTCTGTCTCATCCTAGAGATCTTAACTTCAACAACCTGATGGTTTTTCCCAAAGCTATAGAGGCCCTGCCCAAACTCAAGGAACTGTGAGTATATCGTGCTGTTTCTCCTCCATTTTGTACCGAGACTAAAGTCAAGGACCAGTTAAATCATCAGAAAGAGAAGGACATTTCTAATGTCTTCTAGTTATTATATGATTCAAAACACACACATATCTGAGAAAGTAGCTCTGAACTAAAAAGAATAGAGCACACATGCAATGAAGCAAAACAGTTGTAACTCATTGAATTGTTGAAATCACAAATATTGTCTGTCCCTATTCACATACAGATCAGGTAAACAATGGCTCGCATCCTATTTATTTTAATATTATTACATTTTTACTAATTGGGAAAGAAATCTGAAATCTTAAGTTTCAACATCTGTGCTTTTATTTTGAAGGCAAAACAGCTCAAGTCTTATTTCCTTGTTTTCCTGAAGAGTGCGTTGTTTAGTTAATGAAAGGATTATCAATTGACAGACCTTGATTTCTGTAGCAGACAGTGATAGTCAATTCACACCTTTTTGTTTGTGCTTTTTTTTTGGTTGAACTGTGCAGTTTGCCTTATGCGGCATAACGTTTTGCATTTCTTGAAGCATACGTCAACTTAACTTACACATTATGTCAGGGTTTCATATTGAGCAAAGTGTCTTCACGCCGTGTCCTTGATATTCTTCCTGCAGCGGGTTTCACAGCAATGATATTGCCTCCATCCCTGAAGGGGCCTTCCATAACAACCCCCTGCTGCGAACCATGTAAGGTCAAACTCACTGACACTACTCAGAAACAGACGTAGCACACTAATAACTCACTTTTGCACAAATGCTTCCATGGACTGTGTACAGAAGGCTTTCTGGTAAGCACAAATACAGTATTAGCTGACCGCGTGAGGCTTCAGTAGATGAATGTCCAGAAGATGGTGCCATTCTCGCATAGTAAATGATTTTGGTTTGAACTTTCCCCCTCTGCTCTTGCTGCCCTCCCAGACATCTGTATGACAACCCGCTGTCCTTCGTGGGCGCTTCGGCTTTCCAGAATCTGTCTGACCTGCACTCTCTGTAAGTCCCGCAGTTAGGCACGACTCCTGACAAATCAGTGTGGAAAGGTTTTGTCTGAACTTGGTGACTTAAACACTTAAAAAAAAAACATACAACTTAAGTGTGTTTTGAATCCATTACGACTCACGCTTTGATGTTCTGACTTTGTGATGCTACTGTTCGTCACCATGTGTGTTTCAGGATGCTGCGTGGGGCCAGCATGATGCAGGACTTCCCCATCCTTACGTGGACTAATAACCTGGAGAGTCTGTAAGTGAACTTGGATGCAGCATCGTTTCATGCTTGTGCTTTTTGTGTGTCTCAGGATTGACTGATTCGACTTTTCATTTTCAGGACCCTGTCGGGAACCCAGATATCGTTCATCCCCGCTGATCTGTGTGAGAACCTCAAGTTGCTTCGGACGCTGTAAGAGACCTTTTCCTTTTCCTTAGACTTTTGTCCTGCAGTAGTGCTCAAAATATATCTTCTGCAAATAATTGTACGAACCGAAGATCATTAGGAATTTAGCGGGACAGTAGAAATTGTCCCAGTATAGTTTGATGGGTGAACTATAGTTTTAACACCGCTACAGACTGGATTTTAATCATTCGTTCAAAAAATGTGGCATTTTAGGAAAGGGGGCATACTGAGGTATCAGGGAATTCTTTGTAGACCAATTGTATCTTACAGAGTGGAGCATGACTAACAATCCAACTTTCTGTTCTTCATTCCTCCATTTGAAATAGTCCCATTTATCTGATGAAGCTGTTTGTTTTCCTCCATCAGAGACCTGTCCTACAATGAGCTCAAGGAGCTGCCATCCCTCCAGGGCTGCATCCGACTGCAGGAGATGTGAGTGTTGAACATGTAGCTGTCAGTTCACAAAGCTTAGACGACAGATTAGGATTCAAGATCAAAAGATTATAATATAATAACACAGAATTTAAGTATTAACGGTAATCGTGCTTGTTTTATAATCGGTTCAAATCTTGTTTTCAATCTACAGAAGCTTTCAACACAACCGTATTCAACAGATAGACAGGGACACTTTCCAGGGGCTCTCTGGACTCCGTTTACTGTAAGTGCACTCGGTCACACGCGCTGGAGGCTGTAGAAACAAATATTTGTGCGTGGATTGTGAGTTCACTGCGTTGTTGTTGTTTTACACAGGGACCTGAGTAGAAATGAAATCCGAGTTATCCACAGAGATGCTTTCCTCTCCCTCACTGCGCTCACCAACCTGTGAGTATGACTGATGAGTATTATTGTTATTATTGAGTTGTAGTATTTTACCACTTCCGATCAGGATGAGTACAGAACTCTCCAGTCACATATCACTCAATGTTACTGTTGTGTACAGAATTAAACTGCTGATGTCTTTTCTTTTCTTTTGCAGAGATCTGAGTCTGAACTCTCTGACTGTGATTCCAACAACTGGACTGAGCGCACTCAGTCAGTTGAAACTCTCGGGGAACCCGCAGATGAAAAATGTCTTGACTGCAAAAAACCTGCCCAAACTCAGGTGAGGAAGAACTTCTGTGGTCCACTGGCAAGTTCTGTTATCTGAAGTGTTTTGTGTTTGGTGCTGACTTTGTAATTGAAATTCTATTCACTCACTAAGGTCACAAGATGCCAATGACTCATAGAAAATGTTTAAGGACAATGTGATTTGTAAAGTTGTAAACCACGAAATTGTACACGGTTTAGCTACACGTTTGGAATAAATCGCTGAAATCTAATTTTCCCAAATAAAGATCACATCATTACAGTAAGTAGCCCATTCACAGATAGACAATCTTTTTTAGATCTTTTCCCTTTTACCTCAAATGATTGATATATACATATGAATATAAATTGTACAAATACAAATATTAACTCTGCAGGTCTGTCAAATATATTTGCAGTTATATATGCTAATGTGATGTTAAGATTCTGGACAGTCTGTATGTTCAACACAGGATGCTCACAGCCTCTCTGAATGATGGTTATTTATCTGTAGGTCCATCTCTGTCCCGTATGCCTACCAATGCTGTGCTTTCGTTGGATGTGACTCATCGACGGGTTCATATGAGGAAAACGACGTCAAGAAATCTGCAGGTGGGAATGCTGCAGTCAGGCTTTTTCCTTGGAGCACTTTACATGTTAGCTAAACAATTTTTGTTTTATATACGTACATGAAAGCGACTAAAAATATCAAAGAAGGGTGTTTTACATTAGCCTCCAGGTGCATGAGCATATTAACAGCATTCTTTCTTGCCAAACCATCAGATGTGAATGTTGGACATGTGCCAGTTTTGCTTTGTTTTACTTTTCTACCTGCTCTGGCATTAGCCTGCATGTTTTTGTTTAACTGTTCACAGATTGTGTAGTACAGTATTTCTATGTGCATCGGTTACAATGTTCTGTTGCATTCAGTAACTGAATGCAACGTTAACAGCAGCAGGAGCTGAAATGACAACTAACAGCAGCAGAGAGGAGAACATTTTTTTAAAGTTTGACGGCAACGGTGTGATTGGCTTAAAGAAATCTGGTTGGTTAATTTAAAGTGAACGCCCACAATCAGCTGATGGAGTAATCACAGGGAGAGAGAGACTGAGAGATAAAGTAAAGAGTCTTCCTGACTGAACTTCTGCTTAGGCTTCATTTTGTTAACATACTTCCTGCTGTATACATCCCACTTTTGAATTAAGATCACCTTTTTAACATTTGCATTTTTTTAATTTATTTTTTTTTTAGGACGGGAGGATGTGGAAAGAATTTCAATGCTTATGCATTGCTCTCCTTCCCCAGGTAAGCAACAAACCGCTTTTAATATCTTTTGTTATGCGTCTGTGTATCAATTTTGAAGAGCTTTGAAATAATCTAAAAGATAAATTGCAAAATGAACTTAACTTTTGAGCAACCACATTGTTTCCTGTCTTCAGGAGCCTTCAAGCCTTGTGAACACTTGCTGGGTAACTGGATGATTCGTCTGACGGTCTGGTTCATCTGTCTGGTGTCGTTGGTCTTCAACAGCCTGGTGCTGGTGGCCACCTTCTCCCCCCCACACAGAGCCGCAGGCCATTCCCACTCCCTAGCTCCGTCTCTTTCCCCAGCCCGGCTTCTGATGGGGCTACTGGCCCTGGCCAACCTGCTAACAGGCATGTATGTCGGCGTGCTGACCGTGCTCGACGTTGCCACCTGGGGCTCGTTTGCTGAGTTCGGTGTGTGGTGGGAGATGGGACCCGGCTGTCAGGTCACAGGAGCTCTGGCCGTCTTCTCGTCAGAGTGGGCGGTCTTGTTACTCTCACTGGCGGCCGTGGAGCGCAGCGTGGCCGTGCGTACGATACTCGGCAAGGTAATGATGTCACCCAGGAGGAACGTCGGCAGCCATCGCGGGTGCTGGAGAGGACATCGACGCTTCAGCCTTGCTGCGGGACTACTGGGGCTGCTGGCTGCTGCTGGAGCCTGCCTGCCTCTCCTGACTTTAAGTGACCAATCGGCCTCTCCTCTCTGCCTGCCCTTTGCTGGTGGAGAGAGTCCAGCTCTGAGTGTTACAGTTGTTCTGGTGCTGCTCAATGCGCTGGCTTACTTGTTCACTGCAGCCGTGTACACCCAGCTGTACTGCCACCTGGGCAGGGTGGAGCTGGCCGATCCGGAGCAAACGGGTGCCCTGCGACACGTGGCCTGGCTCATCTTCACCAACTGCATCTTCTTCTGCCCCGTGGCAGCTTTCTCCTTCGCCCCGCTCTTAACTGGCTCTACAGCCGGCGGCCCAGAGATCGCCAAGTCTGTCATCCTCATTTTTTTCCCGCTGCCGGCCTGCCTGAACCCAGTGCTGTATGTGTTCTTCAGCCCGGCCTTCAGGGAGGACTGGCTGAAACTACGCGGCTGTGGAGGATTGACCAGGGAGGTGAAGGCTGGTGCTGAAATTCACGTAGATGCTGGTGGCGGAGGGTCGGAGCTCACAGACAGTGGCTCCTCCACCCACCTGGGCTTTGACTGTGGGATGTACTCCCAGCTTTGTGGAGAGACTGTTGTATGCGAGCAGTGTGAGGCTGCACTGCATGCCAGGACCTGCTCCTCTCCCTCGTCCTCCACAGTCTGTAGACACTTGATGAAGTCTCACAGCTGTCCCACCCTCCTGGCGGGAGCTGCAGTCTGCCAGCGTGCTGAGGGGTTTTGGGCAGACAGCAGCACACCCTCTGCTCAGTCTGAGTACGCAGACGAGGGGGACTCGTTTGTGTCGGACAGTTCAGACCAGGTTCAGGCCTGTGGCAGAGCCTGCTTCTGTCAGAGCAGAGGCCTTCCGCTGGTACACTACTCATACAACATACCTCGAGTCAAGGACTGAGGACGCTTCAGAGCTCCATTACGTCTGTGCACAGATCTCTCTGTCATGTGAATTTAGATTCTACAAGAATATATAAACATTTTTATATCGAACAACAAAATGTGCCAACTACCCTGCTAAAAGACTTTTCAGCAAGCACTTACGTTTGTAATTACTGTGTAAACGGATGCAACCAATCATTTAAAGGGAACTTGGTGTGCTTTTGGAACTTGGAGACCATTTCTACTTGAGCTGAACTGAGCACATCATGTTACAAACTGGTCAGCAAAGGATCTTGCAAAGGAAAATCTTGCCACCAGTGCCTGCATCTTGCTTTCGATTGGATCTCATTATGTCGCCAGCCTCAATGTACGTGTCAAAGATGTTGTGATTTCTCTGTTTTACCTGTGCTTATAAGCTTTTTCAATTTGAATTGTTACACATCTTGTCAATTTTTAGGGTTTCTTCACAGCTACTGTTGATTTTATACTTTGATTTTATTTTATTTTTTTACATAAATGTAGCAAATGTAATAATCATCCTAGACTTTTCTGTGTGAATGTAACTTTCAGGTGGTCTTCACCTACCAGAGGGGAATAATGTAACGTCGGCAATAACCTCTGCCCCGCCTGCCTGTGATCGTGATCTATCGGCGTGAGGATGGTATAACTAAGCGCCAGTCTATAATAAACATGTCTTTGCTTTAATTTACTCAGACTAAGAATGTGATCAAAGTAGCAGATATCCCTGTTATAGCAACAGCTGTGCTTGGTGGCGGTGAACAATGTTATTTATTGTTTGAGCAGCAGGAGGGTGGAGATGATTTCAGGTGGCCTTTGAATGATGAATATACAATATCACCCAAGCATTCACCAAAACAACAGCACTTCTCTTTGTTAACTTCTTAACCAAAAACTATTCCACACATGAAGTTTTAGGTCATTATTGTCATTGGTTCATTTTTACATCATTTTCTGAGTTTTGGCCGTCGTGCTGTTTGATTATCAATCTTTTACTTTATTTTTCTTACCTGCAGAGCTTCATCAAACCCAACAAGCATTTCGTTTTCATAACAGTAGCGTCTCAATAATTAGATAATACCTGCTTTCATCAGATGGTCAGATTAATGTTGTAGAGTCATTGCTCTGTTGAGTGCGGTGTGTTTAATGAGCATACATAGTTTACTTTCAATAAAACCTTCCAATTGATGTTAAAAAGTTCACATCAATCAAAGGATTCATTTATTTTGGGAGATGCATGTACTCCCTGTCTTGCTGACAGTAGGGTGAGAACATCAGTGCCACTCGTCACATATCTGTATGTGAACTATTAAGCTACAGCTAGCTGCTGGTTAGCTTAGCTAAGTATAAAGACGTGAAGCAGAGAAACAGTCATTTTAATCTATTCAAAAACTGAAGGATTAAACAACTTTTTAAATGTGCTAGTTTGTTACCTTTGGACAGAGTAAGGCTAGCGGCTCCCGCTTGTTATCAGACTTTATGCTAAGATGAGCTAACCTGCTGCTAGCTTTAGCTCCATATTTCGCTACAGATAACACAGTGGTATGGCTTTTCTCATGTAACTCAAAGAGAATATTTCCCTAATGTTACAAAAGAAAAATACAGTAAACTTTGGATTTATTTTTCTTCAATATATGTTGGAAGTTTGGCGACCAACAAAAAGGAAATCCCCCAAAATCTTAATGAACTGTGTGATAGCTGACGTACATTTGTTGTTGGTTTAAAACGTATCATTAAACATAATTTGGCTTGTGAGTGCCAAGTTAAACATATGAACACCGTCCAAGTCAAACACGTGAATATAATCCCGCTCTTCCACTTCTTCCAACATGAAGTGAAAGCAGCACAAGACTGGCAGCCAGCTGAGTCAACAGGAATGTTTTTAAGCAGTGCCAAGAAGTACAAAATGGACTATTATAGCTTAAATGTGCGTGATTATATTCAACCACAGACATTTAAAGACAAGTATCTGCAGTGTGGATCTTTACAGCTCTACAGTGCAGTCATTTTGACCAGAATAAAGTGTCCTATTGGTATAATAGTGTGAAAATAAGGCATATGTTAAAAATAAGAGGAATTATTGTTAAACTAATTTACTGCCTTCTGTGTCTTTCCAATCATTTACATTATAGACACTTACTGTATGTACATGTCACTCTAGATGATTGTACGGCCTTATGATTATATAGTATATTAACGTGGACATCTTTTCACCCTGAGAGTGGACCTGAGTGAAACTGCGTGTGACGAGGGATTGACTGACGTTTGGTGTGCTGGAGCATGACCGTACACATCCAAGGTGGATACACCCTCAGAGCGTGTATCCACAAGTGCACGTCGTGTGAGTGCTCAGGAATTTAGGCAATGTAGGGAAACGTTTTCTTCCACCAACAAGACATTCTTGTGTACTTATAATGCACCATTTACTTTTGATCTTTTTAATCTTATTTTCGGTTTCCCATGTAGCCATTTTTCTCGACCGGGTGTGAACATTTTTGCACCAAACAAAATGTCCGTTGATTGTTTGAGATTTCCCATCTGGTGAAAATGTACAATTTCTTTTGTGAGTAGGCTGGTTATTGTTTTTTTGTATTTGTAAATTATTTGAAACGAAAACAAGTAACCAAGAATGGGATGCTAACTAAGGAAGCTACCTCCTCGACTGTAGTGGCTGCCAGCAGTGCTTTGTAAAAGAAATGTCTGTTTTCTGTTTTTTCTCTTTGTTTGCATTCTTAGCTTTGTGTTGACACGTGGTTGTACATCATCCTTTTAGATAAGTGCAAATTGTGGGAGGAATCTATGTACTGTATACTGTGATTTATTTTTAACCAAACTATAAACTATGACATTTTTTATTTTATCTTTTATAGATACAAACTTGCAGAATAATACGGATTATCGAAAATAATCTCCCTTAATTTCAGTTCAAAATAAAATCTCATTGTAGTTTTTCATGTGAGATCTCCCGGAGTTATTTTATTCTGTTCAACTAGAATAATTCTATAAAATTGTGAATGAATAAAATTGGAAAAACGCAACCTTTTTTATTTACCTTTTGTGTTAAAATTTCAATTACAGCAACCATTATCGTCAAGTATTTTATCATATCTGAAATGATTGTACTTTGTACCAGCACAGATTGATTTGGGGATTGGAGATAATATAGAAAATTCTCTTCATTGCAATATGTCATAGAAAGGTCAGGTCCCCTGAAAATGAAAATATTGACTTAAATCGTACATATTCTTCTCCCGGCAGAGTTCCACATTGAACTCTGAACATCAGTCTGACAGGCTGCACGACGGCCTCATGGGAAGGCAGGTCGTTCTTTAACCGCACTGCTGGAAGTGTCTTAAACCAGCTGTCCAATCAAAGATAACAAAGTGTCTCATCTCGGCTCAGAAAAATGTCCAGAGACAGTCCAGCACTTTGGTCAAGACTGATTATTGGATGGATCCCCATGACATTTTGGACAGACAGTCACAGTCTCCAGAGAATAGATTAGTCTTTTAATTTCTTGCTATGACACTTTTTACTCCACTACTGTTAGTGTGAATACATTAGTTGCTGGTTATTTTACAGATTCAAATCTGATATAAAAATCAACAAATCGGTCATGATGTATTTATCTGCAGCACCTTTACTAGCTGCAATATGTAAATGTTTACATGAATGCATAAAGAGTACTTTAAGGTTTGGTACTTTTAGGATATGATGATGCTAACACTTTTACTCAAGACATATTTTGACTGTATGACTTTAAGTTGTGTTACTTGTAGAGTTCTTCTGCACCACTGCTCACTTTAGCATTTAGCTAAAAGCACCGCTGTGCCTCAGAGAGCTGCTGGCGGTAGACTTAGACTTGCTGAAGTGTTTTCAGCTGAAATTGCCCATGCAAGACGGTAACCTGGTGGTAAGTGAAAAATAACCTCAGGGATTGTATCAAAAAACAGACGTGCAATTTGAGAAGTCCTGTTTAGCTTTGGACCGTGTAGGTTTTTCACTTGTAATTTGTGGATTTTGGTGAAACCCCACGTCAAAACACCTGGCAAAAAGTGGAGGCCCTGTAAGGCGTTCGTCATGTATGTTCATAGTGGCCTGGTGACATGTACAAAGGCTCACTGGATCTTTTGCAGCTGTACGTTGAGAAATCACAGGAAATATTTACATTGAGGGCATCAAAGGAATATCTGTCGAGTGATGTCACAGCAGCTCCCGCTCGTCCAACACCAACATGTGTTCGTCTTCATTTACACGTCCTCAGTCGTAAAAAGGACTTCATAGCTATTCCAGACCTTCACACACACACACCCCTCTGTGGCACATTGCTGACTACCATGGCTGCCACAGTTACCATGATGGCAATTTTGGGACCTGGTTTCCACTAGTACACCATTACTTAATACACTAATGCCCCAACTTCATAATATGACTGAATGAAATCACTCACTTATGACATTTTTATGATGTAGTATACTATGAAATTACATGACATGACTTTATAGGGCATACTATACTGACTTTTATGGCATATTGAACTGTGACTTTTTTTAGGACATACTATAGGCCTACTATGGTTTGTTATGGTATACATACTATTATTTTTTTACAACACACTGTAAGCCAGTATTTTTATGCCGTATTATACTGTTCCTTTTGTACGAAATTCCATATTAAAATGCTATTTAGTATGCTAAATCTGTAGAAAAGATTTTTCAATAAGTCCAAAACCGTAGTATGAAACCAATAGTGAGTGGATTGCATACTATTTCTGGTGAAATATTACAGTACACAAACTGGAAACTACAATGGCATAAATATCCCACAATGCCATGCGGTAGTGACGACAATGTTCATAACGGGCAAAGGCGGACAGCTCTGTAAAGTCAGTAACGCTTCGATGTTTTACAACATACTATTCTAAACCTTCTGACTTTTTTCACATCTAACATACTATAATATGACTTTTTAATGAATTTTCATGACATACTGTATAATACATTTTTTCAACATACTAAAGTTTGACGTGTTAATGTCTTTTTGCAACATGCTATACCATGCTTTTTCATTGACTTTGTTTAACATACTATGCTATGACTTTTTTCGATATGCTATATTTTGATTACTTTTTTTTCGGCATGCTATACTTTTTTCATGACAACATACTATGCTATGATGTTTTTATCACTTTTTTGACATTCTATAGTGTGACTTTATATTTACTTTTTTTTCAACGTACTATACGATGACTCTTTTCCACATAGTATATTATGCCTTTTGATGACTTTTTAATGACTTTTTTTGGACATTCTATGCTATGAATTTTTTGCTTATGTGTTTTTGCGACATGCATTACTGTAACTGAAATGCTAAGATATTACTTTTTTGTTACTTTTCGACATACGATACTATGACTTTTTTAGATATTGTATACTGTGACTTTTCCATGACTTTTTTCAACATAACCTTTTCTGTGTTTTCGCGTCATGCTATACTATAATTGTTATGACTTATGTCGACATACTGTAATATGACATTGTGTGACTTTTTGTACATACGATACTATGATTTTATGACATTTTATGGCATACTATACTTTAACTTATTTCGACACAGTATACTCAGACTCTTATAGGACTTCTTTCGTCATACTATACTTTGACTTTTTTCTGTGACTATTATTACTATGTGCTATAAAATGTTTGTTTATACGGCCTACTTTATTATGAATTTTCTATGACTTCTTTTGCACACTATATTATGACTTTTTATGGCGTACAATACTATAACTTTTGTCATGACATACTATACTTTGACTTTTTTATGGCATACAATAAGTTGACTGATTTATTGCATTTTATTGCTATGACTTTTTGTTTTACTACATCGTGGCTGCTACAGCTATCATGATGGCAATTTCCAGAACTGGTCTCCACTTGTACACCATTACTTACTACACCGTAGAATAATTCCACTACTTGAAAGTATGACGGAATGAAATCACTCACTTGTGTTTTTATTGCATTTATATTGACCTTTCCAAGCACACAAACAAATCCAAACACTGCAATACATTTCTTTAGAGCAGCTGAAATAAATGACACGCAAGATGGGAAATTATAAATTAATTTCATAAATATTTCCACCTTCTCTGACTATTATGTCCATTTACTTAAGTAATCCAGAATTACACATGATACTAACACAACAGCAAGTATGGTGATATGCAAGATGATTTCAGTTTGTAGTGCAGGTGAAGAGTTTCTCGTGACACAAAAGTCAACATGCGGGAGACAAATATAGAATCTCTTCAGTCAGCAGCCCGAACCTCTTTATTTCGTTTCTTCTTTCGCAATTTGAGCTGTAGGCCAGGAACACAACAGAAGTCAAGATACATGTGCCTTCATAAGTTAATGGCACAAAGTGAAATTGGTAGCAACATTTTTTAAAACAAATACAAGCTACAAATCATTATTTTGGGATTTTGAAAATGATTTTGTGTAAAAAAGAATCTAAATATTAAGACGTATTTAATCACATGATATCACATGACTTTATTATGCCAAAATATGCCAAATTACTTTTTTAATGGAAAACATTTTCATGAAATTGTCATAGCATACTATACTACAGCATGTTTATGGCATAGTACACTATCGCTTTTTAGGGCATACAATACTATAATTTTGTAAGGAATAGTATACTGTGACATTTTTATGACATACTATGCTGAGATTTTTTATAGCACACTTTACAATGATATTGTTATGGCATACACTACTCTGACTTTGGCATACATCCTACTCCTTTGTGATATTTTTAAAGTATACAATACTATGGATTTTTTTAAAGCCATTAGCCAGTATGACTTTTTTATGGCATACTATACCATAGAAATTTATTTAAATTCATATACTACCCCCTGCACCTTAATGGCTCATTTGTTTTTCAGAAAGATTTCTTCTTGAATCAAAAACTTTTAGCTCATTCAAACTACATACCACTTATCTGCGTTCTCTGTGAAGAATAATATTTTGAGAAAGAAGTTGTAATATTATCGGAAATATGTCGTAATTGAATGCAGTAATACATCATAAAAATCGACCCACTCTATAGTCTGCTGTGCATTACTTTATGGCTCTGTATCCCCTTCAGACCATTTGACAGACACAGCACCCCGTTAAGGAATCTCTGTATAAGAAAGGTTTAGGGAAGTGGCTGCGTGCTGCTTCTTATCAGAAGTGGAAAACAAACTGAAAACACTTTTGATCAGGCATAAATCTCACGATTGTGTATCTTATTGTCCACACAAATATTAACTTAACCACCTCTAATAAGTAGCAGCTCACAGCTGCTTGTCCAAGGTTTTCAGTGGGACGCACACAAAGCGATACAGAGACACTGGTCAAAGGAAGATGCCACACTGCAGTCCAAACTATTTAAAGAGTCAAAATAACTGTAGAAAATGTTTAAACATCCATATATGACTTGAAACAAGCTATTCTATTTTCTTAAAATATGACGTATTATTATCACTTATTTCTCAAAAATTCTGATTATTTTAGTTGCCCTCATACTGCGTCGTAATTGATGGACTAGAATATAGACATTTAAATGTATCTTTCGCTCGCTAATTTTTGGCTGTATAAGGGAATATTTTAAGGTTTTTTTTCAATTTATTTGGGTTTGCTGTAAATTCTGCAATTATTTGGGGGACATTTCTATTTTTCCTATAATCATAAATATATAGTTCTTTCTAGGACTCCAGAAAATCATATATTGAATCAGTTTTAGAGAATCTACTACAGGAACAATTATAACCTGTTGATCATTTTTATTAGTTATAAACATGTTTTGTTTGTTTTTTAACAAAAAGATAGGGGAAAGGACGAGAGATGGGATGGAATGTCAAGTCAGTCAAGAAAAAGAGGACACATGCGTTGCTGTCTTTGTATAGGATACTTACGGCGGACCTCCACTTTACACTCCACTATGTCTTCTCCGTTGACGTTGACTGCTTTGCACATATACACTCCTCCATCAAAAGAGCAGGGCTTACGGATCTCCAGTGTCAGAACACCTTGTTTACTGAGCATCCGGAACTTGGCCTCATTTGAGATGTCCATCTTGTTTTTGTACCAGGTCACTTTGGGCTAATAAGGTAGGACAAAGTATTAAAGTAATACTTTTCACAATCTGCAATACTGCTCAAGTGTTAGTGTCAGAGGATTATGGGTAAGTTTCTGTTGGTTTGGGAGTAATTTTCCCTTGCTTTTATTCCTGTTGTATTTTACTCAGTTATTCCGTATTTGTGAATGATAAAAACATTTAGGCATGAAAGTTCATTCTTGACTCTGAACTGTATTGTTAAAAACTCCAGAAAAAGCAGGTGACTGGAACTTAAGTTTGGATTGTTTTGCTATTTTCTAAGTCAGGAGTGAACTTTCATGCTTAAATATTTTCATTTAGCTTTTCCTAAAAGTGCTCTAAATGAACTGCTAACATCTACAGTGTTCGGGTTGAAAGCTTTGGAAAAAGCTAGAAAGTGGACCTCAAGTAGGAATTGTTTTGTCAGAATTTAATTTAAATTGTCTTACTTTTTTTGTTACAATAAAAGATGACAGGGTGTCTTTTTCTGGGTGTGATTAAATCTGATTGAATTCGGTCACAAGCATCTTTTGCATAACATGTGATGACCCTACTGACCTTTGGCATGCCTCTGACTGAGCAGCTGAGGGTCGTGCTGTAACCTGCTATGATAGAACGGTTCACCAACGGATGTGTGAACTTGGGAGCCTGTGAGAAGTCATGATCCTTGTAGGTGGGCGGCTTGTACTCGATACCTGGGAAGAGAGACAGACAGCCAATTGGGTAATTGGGTATTGTTCTCTTCGTGACATTCAAACGGAACCATAACTGCTTTGTAGCAGTTATTTATGTGCAGCAACAGCCCACCTGTTTTCTGGATGTAAGCGCTGTCTGTTGTGGTGCAGGGCTCTAGGCTGAGGCCCACCAGGTTGATGGCAAAGACTCGGAAGACATACTCATTCCCCATGATGAGGTCAGATGCGACGCAGTGGGTTCGCCTGTACTGCTCATAGACTGTAAACCACTCCTTCACATGAATCACAAAAACATGGTTCAGAATCAGTATTTTCCAATTCAGTATAGTGTTTCTGTTGATTTGTATGATCATATGGTTTTGCCTTCACAGTCACCAGATCTCAACCCAAGTAAACACTAATGGGTGATTTTGGATTGATGCGTTTGCAGCCCTTTACAACACAAATGTAAGTAGTCTAAACTGAATCCAGTTGTTTACTGTGACCAATAATATTAGCTAAAAATAGATTTGAAAATACCTTTATAATCTACCTGAAACTAAAGGAGCTGTGTAATTGTGCAGAGTTTATATGTATGTATTTAGGTACAAGAATGAAATAGGATATGGGCAGATTTAATTTGATTTGAATTTAATCTAACAGGTACACAGTTCATTGTTATTAATAGCATGATAATCGGCATCTCCAAGCATACTATAAAGAGATACAACTGTCGTTAATTTGATCTAATAATGACTGCAGTGAAACATGAACCATCAGCCGAGCCAGGCAGGAGAACAAGGGCCCTGCGTCACGGTACGGACAATCCGGACCAGGTCAAGGCTAAGAGGATAAGATTAGGACATTCCTGGCCGACATCGTTCCTGGCAGCTCGAGGTGGAGGACGGTGCCAGATGGAGGTCTTGCCAGCCCATAATGCAACACTCCTGGCCCACAGATGCTCAGTATTTGCTGATTACAGTTCATGTGTCACGAGGGAGGCTAAAATATCCCCCTGTGTCCATGAAGCATTCCTCCTCACACGTACATGCACACTCATTCATGTCAATAGAAAGAGCAAATGTGGCTTCACTGCACTAAAACTGGTACATTGCATGTTGGACTTCTTGAGGGTTTCTTCTGGCTAATAGTTGTAAAATAATTTGACTGGTTACAATCAACATCAGAAGCTTGTATTCAGTTTCATTCAAATGTAATATAAAGTAGGCTCTGCTGCCAGCACCTCAGCATGTAGAGTCTCACCATGGTCTTCTTCTCAGCTTTCTGAATGTTGTAACCAGTTATTTCACTGTTACCGTTGTCCCTCGGCGGCTTCCACTCGAGTGCCACATTAAAGCCCCAGACATCCATGATCTTCAGTGCGTCAGGGGGCCCTGGGAGATCTACAGAGGAGAAATATGAATTGTGAGTAACTGCCCACAACAGACATTGTATTCATTCCTAATAATACTACTCTAGTTAATATACCCTCCACCAGCTCTGTGTTCAGTCCTGCTTACCAACAACCTGCAGTTCGATACTTGCTGTGTCTTCCATATTCTCAATCTGCACCTGGACATCATACTTCCCTGAGTGTTTTTTCTCCGTCTTGCGAATGAAGAAAATTGTATCCGTATCGCTGTTCCTCACACTAGCCAATTTGGGGCTCAGAGGCTCCCCGTCTTTGCTCCATGTGACCTTCGGCCTGGGCTTACCCTGCACGACCAGAAAAGACAATGGAAGGGTTTCACTTCAACATGCTATGTGTCAGGTCACAAATTACAGAAGATTTCAGAGGGTGATTTCTAAAGGTCATTGTCGTAGAAACATTTCCATATTGTGCCACCAACAGGTCAGGATTTTCCCTGGCCAAATACTTAATTATTAAGAGATTCATGTTAATATGAAAGCAAGCAGGACTATGTTAGCATGTTAGCATGCCAGGTAAAAAACATGACCTTTTCTCTGTCACCTTCAGAACAAACTATAGCCTACATGTTTTACCTCACTTCTGGTAAGCATCTAACAACACTGAAGGGGCCTTTTTGATTTTTTGTGTAGATACAGATATGACAATACATTAAATGAGAGTGTAGACACTTGTCAGCCAGTTGGTCAAGAAAAATAAAATTAGATTTAAAGATTTTATCCAAATCAACAACTGCTACAGGTACACCCATTTTTTATGATGTTTTATGATGTGTAATCAGTCTCATGCTGCATCTCTCTTCAACAGCGTTATACACCATAACATTACAAAGACAATCCTACTGTCCTCTTTTGATGATTTTGAAGACAAACATCAAAAATCCAACATGACATCTTCTTGGTAGCACATATACATACAAAGCCAAATGAAATACACACATCAAACATTATGTGTATCAACATCATTTCAGTTAATATATTAATGAAAAACGTTTGCTATGATCCCGATTGTTTCATCATGATGAATTATGATTTTTTTTTTTAGTTAATGGTTAATTTGGTGTATGAATGAAGATTTAAGAAGGTACACTGTATACTGCACCTGGAATTTAATCACAAGGTTGACAGTTTCTCCAACTATCTTGACGAGAGTCTGGCGGAGATTTCTAGGGAGCCAAACTTTAGGGCGTTCTGTGAAAGAAAAAAACACAAGAAGAATGACGGGAAATGAAAAATGGAGGAAACTCAAGACTCAAGGGTGAATTTAAACTGAAGGACAGTCAGTTATATGAGATGTATTGGTTGAAACTAAAGGAGCAGAGAGTCGACAAAAGTCATCAAATCTATAAATACTCACGCATTATCTCTCTGATGGTGACAGCTTGAGCCAGAGTGGTGGGAGCACTGGGTCCCGCCATGTTGTAGGCCCGCACACGGAACTGCAGCTTGTCTCCGGTGGTGAGATGTTTGATGACCATTGATGTCCGGTCAGTCAGACCCTGCATGGCTGGTATCCATTCATCCGCTGCGACCAGGAAACACACAACAAGGGGGGAAAAAACAGTTCATGACAGCAAGTAACGTAATTCCAGTCATTACCAAGATTAATTTCATCATATATTCATCAAGCTGACAGCCAAGAGGCATCCCTTAAGCAAAGAATTACAAGAAAAGGGGTTCATGCATACATCTAAACTGACTTGTTTATATGTTACTTTTTGCAGCAAGAAAATAACTCAAATTGGCCAATTGTATGATAGGTAAATGGATATTTGGCCATACACTACGATGAACTGCTGTCGCAGATTCTTTTATTTATTTTAAATATTTCTTTCTGGGTGCATTTCCTTAGTTGGATAGCTGATAGTATAGAGGCAGGCATGACACAACGTGTGAGAGAGAAGAATGACATATGCAACAGGGTTTGTTGCAATTGTATGATATAAACCATAACCATTTGGCTAGCAGGGTGCCTTCTGTCAGAGATTTTGTCATTCTTCTCCTAACTGACGACAGTTTGTGGTAATCTAAAAGTCCTGTGTGGGCTGTTTGGACGTTTGGAGATCACAGTTGCTGCCCTTCACTGTGATTAACTGATTGATGTATATAAACTCTGTTGATATGTGCTATTAACAAAACGCTCCTTATCAAAAGCATGCAGGTGGTTGTGTCCAGCACTTACTTCCCTCCTTGCAGTACTCAACTCCATAACCCTCGAGTTCAGCTGAGCCAATCCTCTCAGGCGGCCGCCACTTCAGCGAGATGGAAGTGTCACTGACGTCGTCAAGGCTGAGTCCGATGGGCTCACTTGTGGGGGCTGAGAGTGAGGTAGAGGGCAGATAAATGGCTCTGTTAGTCAGTTAGAGCATTAAAGAAATAAATACAGAATTAATTACTAAACAAGTGGATGAACCTGATCAGGAATTAGCGAATTAAAAAAACTGCATCAAGTTGTTTTAACCCTTACATACTGTTAGGGTCAAATTTGACCCGTTTTGACATTTGACAGCAGTAAAAATACCCTAAACGTCATTCTTTTAGCCTGAAATTTGATGACTTTTCCTAAAGTGACCCAAAATACACAAAAATAAAAGTATTTTAAAATGTTATACTTTTGAACAGGTGCTACAAGTTTTTGTACACTGAGGCTGTTTCGGGTCAAATTTGACCCGTATCTATTGAGATGGATTTTAGACCTACCAGTGTGGGTCAAATCAAGGAAAATGGTGTTTTTAGGGAATCTTATAACTGTACAGGCCACGTCTGTGTGTATTTTTTATGGGACAGTGGGTTCATAACATTATAAAAGGTACCTGAGCTGCCATTTCAGTGACTGACATCATGGCAGCAAGATTTAATGTTCAACAGGCCCTCGATATGTTCCTCCAAGATGAGGAGGTTGATAGTGATTTGATAGTGATTACATGCTTATATTATAAATCCATACAGTTCCAGAATGTTCATGCCATTTTCAAATTCAATAAAATATATTTAAATCATTATGGCTTTTATATTTGTATGTCTTATGTAAAACAGGACATGATAATGTGTAATAGTAGATGTTTTTGTCCAAAAACGAATGTTGTAAAACTTAAAAAATACACTCTCCCTGCTCTCAGAAACATATATTAAGGATTAATCATACATTTATTAATGAGACATAGGCTATTTAGACATTCTAAATAGATCTGTAGTTTAAAATTTGGTATAGACACATGAGGGAATTCTTGGTCTGGGTCAAAATTGACCCGGACCATACTGTGAAGGCATTCCATATGAACAGTATGGGGTTAAGGTAGAATGAGGAATGAACATACATTTTTGGTGGCTCCCCACATTCAATTGAACTTTTACTTACCTATGGGTAACAGAATGCTACCAAGGCAGCAAGTTAGTTGATTTGTTTGATCTTTGAGCCAATTAAAGGGGAATTAGTTTGTGTATGTGGTTATATGGGGCTGGTGTTGACTGTTTCTGTCTATATAATCTTAAGTTTGCAATAATTACAAGTATGGTTGTGAGATATTGTAGCTGTTTGTCATATATGGTTAAGAAAATCATTGGCATAGCTACTGTATATGTTATGCATTAGAAATGTGAACCTGTGGTGCCTGGTTGTGTGCGAAACTAGTTCCACTTAACATTTAATTTGCTACCATCGCGACCTGGCCACAGATAAACGAAAGAAAATAGATGGATGTATTTAATTACTTAGAGTGAAGTCCATGAGTACATATGTAATCTAACAACAGACCATGATCCTGGCCATGATCCAAATTCATATAACAGCAAAAACAATATCAATTTCAGTATCAGATATTTGTGGTTGTGTTATCAGTTATCAAAACAGTCTATTAGCCTGTAAGCTTGTGTACGCCATCGCAGGAAAGATGAGCTGTCTGACTGACCTGGAGTTCACAGCAGGTCTGAAGTCTCAGTGCCTGCTGTGCTTTCTGTCCCGCAGGGATGAAATGACATGATTGAAATTTGCATTAAAAGACTTTGGTTTATCAGCTACGTCCCACGCATTGCTTTCACCACAGAAGTGCCAAAAGCAAACAGCCAGAGACATAACAAGTTTTAGCTGCAGAGACTAAAAGGCTCTGTTTTCAAGAAATAAAGAAAATGACAAAGCAATATTCATTTTTACAGTGTATAGCATTGAGATTTAGGGTCTAATCGCTCATTTACAAGCATATTTTTGTCTGCTCATAGAGATGAATAATGATCATAGAATACTAAATGCCCATTTATTTTTTGTGTGAGACTGAAGAGAAATGAATCTAGTTGTTTTAAATTTCACAGAATAAAGCCTGATGAAACACTGAAAATATTACTACTGATTCATCATGTCAAACACAGTCAATTAAATGGCTACTTTAGCATCTGGAGCAGTGACCTCCACCAACGATTCACACACTTTTGCCTAAAGATTCACTGCCAAGACATCCCAAATATGCAATATCAGCTACTAATATTGGAAGTATGATGATTTGGGGTAAGTAACAAACACTACGAGTAAAGAATACTCCAAATAACAACAGACTGGAACATCTTTTTATCTTTCCGAGGTCATTTTTAGTCAACCATATATTTCCATGTTGTTGCAACAACTTGTTGACAACTTGTGATCTGACTGAAAGATAATGAATTTCAGTTGCGGTCTTGTCATCACTAAGGCCAGGACTCCATGTCAAATGGCAGAGGCTAAGTATTCAGTACAAGCGAATGATGGGAGCACATGTCAGAGGTCAAGGGCTTCCTTGTGTGTAGAAAGTCACAGCAGCGGGGATTGTTTCAAAAGTAGCTCAGGGTCGTCTGGACAAAAGGTGCAGCGTGCAGAGTAAGAATCTCATTCCGATGTGTTTTAAAAGCAAATCATCACCAGCATGATATCTAAAACGGTGTTTAACACTATCAAACATGTACTCCAATGAAAGAAATGAGCTGCTGGAATATGCCGCCAAATTTTCCATTACTGTCACACACATACAAACAAAATTAAGTTTCATTTCTAATTCTAAAAACCTGCATGAAATGCACCATCTTAAAGTGAATAATGCCTACTACCAACAGGTTCCGGCTCTGGTTCAGCAGCAGGAACGGGCTCCACAGGGATGACCTCTGCTGGGGTTACACCCTCTGCTGGTGGTGTCTCATTGTCAGCTGGAGCTCCATCTTCCCTACTAGGGTCTGCCTCTGCAGGGGAGGCTGCTGGTGGTGGTTCGCTGCTGGCTTCTGGTTCCTGTTCCACCACAGCAGGTGGAGGATTCTCTGTCTCAGGCTTTATGTCTTCCACCTCTGCTGGTGCCGCCACTGGAGCATCTATTTCTTCTTCTTCAGGTTTCTCTTCTGCCACTGGCTTCTTCTCAGCTGTCTTTGGAAGTTTAGGTTTTGTCATCCTTTCTCAGTGTTTAGCAGTCCTGCAGCTGATTCAAGCTGATGATTGTGCGTGTCCGCCTCGTCTGCCAGATGCCTTGCTCCAACCTATGTTCTCATTCTCTCTCTCTCACGCGCGTACTGGCTCTCGTTCTCTTCGCTGTAGTGACAACAATGCAGCAGCCTCTACAGTAGCGTGAAGCCCTCTGTGTTAAGCAGCTGGTCCAAGCAGAGACGCTCGCTGCCAGGCCATTATTTATAGAGAGGAATGCCATGGATAGTTTCCTAATCGGCTGTCTTACAGACAAGTGGCCATCTGGATACAATGATGTTCCCTCTTAAATCAACAAATCAAGACAATCCAAACCTGAGCCTCTGCCTTACAGGATACTGTCAGGATAGTAAGGTAGTACATTGCAATTGATATGCAAGGAAGTGAAACAATATGGCAGTCTGACTCTTATGTCCTACTTTGTTCCCCTCATGTTTGTATGTTCAGTCGCAACACGAAGAATGTCCACGTTGTTGTATGTTACTGTTGCCTGCTGCATAGCATACTGTCTTTGAATTTACACGAGGAATATACATGAGAGAATCCTAAACAAGAAAGTCACAGATGTACAGTAGAGCCTGAGTATGTGATCAATAGCCTACAAAAACATAAACTCTTCATTGAAAAGGACCTAAAGCCCTTGAAAACTTGGCTTCAAATCTTAAGTAACTCTCTCAAACAATAAATATTCATGGCTAAACAAGCAACAATTAAAATGTATCAAATATCTTGAGGAATTATCTATTAGGAGTTTAACATTTAAAAACTCAGTTCATCTGCTTCATCAAGACTCTGCGGGTGTGCTTTGATTTCATTGAGAATTTGATCACATTTCAGAAAACTAATTAGCAAATGGTCATGTGATTTGGGTAATGCTATAACTATTCAGTGCGGTTCAGCCTTTACATGGATGTAATACTGTGAATGCTATGGCAGAGAGGAAAGGTTCATTCACCCATGTATGCAAGAAATGTAACTTATCAGACCTCTGGAGCCCGCTCTTCATCTGCTACATGAGCTGCTACTACCAGAACACAACTGAATCTCCGACCAAACTGTAGACAATCAAGTTTTTTTAAATGTAGGTGGCAGGTTTTGACCACAAAGAAGAATGCATAAAATAAAAAAAGACAATATCTCTAGTTATGATCGATCCTTTTTAAAAACTGTTGATTTGAGAGTCCAACAATGTAATGCTGTATGAGTGCAATGGTGCGTAAATTGCTGCTCTTTTAATCATCAGAAACAATAGAGGTTCAGTATCTAGCTCAAGGACACCTCGACATGCGGACAGGAGGAGCCAAGGATCAAATCATCAACCCTGCCCATCTGAGCCACAGAAACCCTTATTAAACAAGCGACATTGTAAGACCTGGGTGTAATATTTCCTCATCATCTTGTCCATGTGGTGATGTAACAGACATACACACCGTCATGAGTGACATTACTCAGAAAGGACCTGTGAGTCGCATGTGATCCTATGTGCAACATATATTTTTGTTACACAGACAATCCACAGGCTTCTCGGATTACAACAAACATGACCCCGTCCTGTCTTGACCACAAATCAACCAGGCCCCGTGACCAGAGTGAAACCTTAGTCTGAGCAAACCAGGCATGAAACAACCCCGGACTCATCAAAAGACTGACATGTCATCTTCATCGCCCTCTGCCGTCACTCATTCAGATCAGTCATCGTCCTCGTGTTACTGTAGTGTGGCGAGTGTAACAAAATGTACCTTTTTTTTTGTTTTCATTTGATCTACAAATGCATGATCTCTGTCATAGAAGAGTTTTAACAATAACAAATGTCTGAAAATGATTCATTGAATGCACAAAGTGGGACAGGAGCTGGTATAAACCTGTTGGTGAAGACTCACCGACTGGCACAAAAGGCTGTGAAGCTGGACTGTGACGAGACATGCCGATGCCGTTGACAGCATATATTCGCATCTCGTACTCCATTCCTTCAATCATCCGCTTGGCTTCATAGGTTGTTTCACAATAAGGGTCAAAGTTCAGTCTCATCCACCTGTAGCTCTTCTTCTTCTTTCTCTCCATCACGTAGCCTTAGAAATAAATGTTGTCATCGACTGGGCTAGTCAGAACAATAAAGGAGGAGAAGACTTCCACATAATGAAGCATTTTGATATGTTTTACCAATAACTGGCTGTCCACCATCAAACAGAGGGGGATCCCACTGGACCACACAGGAGTCCTCTCCCACACTGAGGATTCTGGGAGCCTGGGGAGGATCTGGAACATCTGGGGGAAACATGACTCGTGTTCAGAAATAAAAAAAACCCGTATATTTACACATACAGGTGATGCACTGATTTTCCAAACAGATTTAGAGTGTATTTGTCTACACTGTGATGACAATAAAAATCCAACTTTTTTTTTGACAAATGAATGTCGCTCTTACCGACAACTTTCACATTGATATCTGCAGTGTCCTCCCCAGCGGGGTTTCGAACCACAACAGAATAGATCCCCTCGTCCTGCCTCTCAGCCCCCTCGATGGTGAAGATACAGTGTCCCTTGGTGGTTTCAACATGGACCCGACTGTCTCCCTCTGTGACAACCTTCAGCGCACGATGAGAACCAGAGGTAGGTAAAGATGCTGCATGGTACAATCCATGTATTACATAAACATCATGTCAGAATTTGGAGAGGTAATAAACACAACACTTTCCATCTCAAAGTTCATTGAAGTATTTGGGCAAATCATGCTTTTAAAAGCCAACAATATGATATGAACACACAACTCCAGACGTCACCATGCAAATGCAGGACCAGCTTCTGAAATGAAAGTCTAATGAGTTGTTTAAAAGGGCAGTTGTGTCCATGTACTGATTTCTTGTAGTTTGAACTAAATATTGTTCACTCAAAGCTCTTTTCTTGGCTACAGAAGTGTCTTTTATTTGATTTTACCATCCCAAAATGTAAAGTAATTTTGCACAACTTCAGAATATTTATCATTTTTAATCCAAGGATTAATCCAAGGATTATTTCACAGAGTCCTTTTATAAAGTTGCCATACAAAAACATACTTACTGCCCAGTGTCTTTAGGGAGATTCAGGACATGCTCTTACCTTATTGATGTGGACGGATTCTGACCACATGCAGTATTTTTTACCATGCTCTTAATGCTATGTAAAGGGGAGACATAAAAGTGAAACACATATGTACACCGATAGCCACTAGAGAAGTTGTTTTTCATGTATTTGTCTGTATCTTACTGTGATTGTTACTGCTGCAGCTTGTTCTTTCTTCAGGGTTGTAAAGCAGTAAATCAATATAACACACAACCTGATGAGTCAAGTAGCTGCAGGATCAATTCTTTGTTGTCTTCAACTGGTAATGGTAACACATTTGCAAGTTTACATAGAGTGAAATGCACATAGACTGCAACTTCTCTACTGGCTGTATTTGTACATCCAATACACTACAGGTGAGCCTATTGTTTTCTTTAGAGACAAAGAGGTTGTAAGCTTATTGTCCAAAGACACACATGGGTTAGAGATACTGTTGACTAACTTGGATTTCAATCTACCACAAACAGTTATAGTTGTGTGAAAAAGTGTTTGCTCCCTTCCTGATTTCTTATTTTTTTGCATGTTTGTCACACTTATTAAATGTTTCAGATCATCAAACAAATTTAAATATTAGACAAAGATAACACAAGTAAACACAAAATGCAGTTTTTAAATGAAGGTTTTTATTATTAAGGGGAAAAAACAAATCCAAACCTACATGGCCCTGTGTGAAAAAGTGATTGCCCCCCCCTGTTAAAACATAAATTAACTGTGGTTTATCACATCTTTGGAAAGCTGTTTACTTGTGTTATCTTTGTCTAATATTTAAATTTGTTTGATGATCTGAAACATTTAAGTGTGACAAACATGCAAAAAAATAAGAAATCAGGAAAGGGGCAAACACTTTTTCACACAACTGTATATACTCATACGGGACATGCATGCTTACTTCCCCATCCGTCAAGGTCCAAGAGGATGCCGGCCCTTCTTTCTCTTCTCCATCAGGTTTTACAGAACTAGCCTACATTTGAGCAGAGCAAAGCGGTAAAAGTCGAAGAGAACAGAGAGGGCGTGAACACCTCTCTTTCTCCTCAACTCAAAGAAACCGCCAGCAGGGTGGCATCGTTGAATTAAGCTGTTATTAGCTTTGCACTACTTCAGCTTGGTTAAAACATCTCAGTACTCCAGACACATTTATTAGCAGGGAGGAATGCATTAGTTATCACAGTATCAGTGAGTCTTGACGAGTGATATGAGAGTGATATCAGAATTCAGGCCAATGCTGACTCAAATAGCTGGATCGGGTATCTACGACAATGGTGCCGATTCAATTCAATTCTATGTTATGTACTATACTACATCATGTACTGGCATTTTACTTCCTATTTGAAGTAAAATGTTTTTTTAACAATTTTCTTCTGCAATTAAAAGGTTTACAGTCAAATTGCAATTCCTGTTAATTATGAAGATTCTTTACCCACTTGCTGGTGTACAATTTATAAATAATAAAGAATAAATCAGTGAATACCTTATTTGTTAGATTTTTTTTTTTTTTACAAAGTTATGAAAGTAATGTTCAAGTCAAGCCTGATGTTGCCTTTTACATAAAAGAATGATCCCAATCTCTTCCACATCAGCCGATACCTAAAGCCTGGATATCGGGACGGAAAAAGTAAGATTGGTGCATCGCTAATCTAGAGCTAACCTGTGCGCCTCCAAATAGTAGTAAAAAGAGAGTAATCTCCTATTAAAACTGCACTACATGTTGTTTAAATATGCCGAAATTGTTTTTGAATTTTATATTGCAGCGTTAGTACAGCTTCAAAGTTTAATTTTGAATGTGAATTAGGCTTTGCTTTCACAGCAAGCCTCAGATTTCAGATGATACCCACTGTGCTCTGGACCGACATTAGATGTCAGACGATCGGTGTGTTGCTGATTAATAAGACAAGTCTATTTTACCTTCCCTCCTTTGGTCCAGATCACTGTGGGAGCAGGGTCTCCAGTGATGGGGACATCCAAACGCAGCTTGTTGCCAGCCACCACCACGATGGTTGACTCAGTGGTGCGACCCATACAGTCCAGGTGGATCTTCGGAGGATCTTGTAGAGGAAGAGAGTAATGGTTAAAATGAACAGACCCTTGCGTTTCATCTGGCTTCCTACAAGAGAATAAGTTTGTGGTACCTTGGCGTGGCACGTAATCAATCTTCACCTCTAGGACACAGAGGAAAAAAAAGGGTGTTAGAAATCGTTTTAAGTCAAATTTAGCTTGTGAAACTACGAATAATGTTAAAATGATAAAAGCAAAAAGCATCAATATTACCCAGGAAATTGAGTTTAGCAGAAAGGTTGAAAGCATGGCCATCTGGCACAAAAGTGTAGTCTCCCTCATCCTCTGGTTTGACCTCATCTATGGTCAGTTTGTGGATCCTAAAATGGTAAAAATGTTCATTTCAGTTCATGTTGTCATGGGATATGTAGCCTACAGCATATTTAACGCACGTGTCCTCACCTGCCAACATGTGTGATATTTACTCTGGCATCCGGCTTGACTTCGGCACCATTCTTGTACCAGGTTCCTCTCACATTCTCATCCGACACCTCACACTTAAACACCGCCTGATCCTCTGCCTTCACTGTGAGGTCTGCGATGCTCTGGTAGACCTCCAGGTCTTTTTCTACCCAATCAGAGAAAACAAGAGCTCAGAGTTCAGATCATGTAAACTATTGAGGCTTTCAGACTTCAGAGGAAGTGCTACTGTACGAGACGGTGAAATAAGATGCAATAAGATGATGATGCATGATGATATTATAGTAAAAAAATGAGATGCAGCTATTCTATGTGAGGATAATATAGTAATAATATCTTCGAGCGTAGGGTGTTCATTATGTGTGCAGCCTTTGTGTGTTGTATCTTAGCAACAGGCACAAGGAGACTAGTTAATTGGATTGAGGACAGACAATGAAGTGGGAGGATATGAAGACCAGATGAAGGAGCTTCAGGCTATTACTGTAAACCACGAGAAATAATGTACATGGGAGTTATTAAGGGTATCCCTAAGAAATTGTTATCTGTGCGAGATAACAATTTATCTCTATTTCGTCACACCACGCTCCTTGTAAACGTTATAAAGGAGTTCCTCGTCAGCTCGCTGCCAGGAACTGCAAATAAGGTGGTTATAGTACTGTGATGGGAGTTCTGCCAAGGACTGAGGTGTTGGGCGCGCACATACGCCCACACACACACACACACACATATATCACACATGAATATTTTTTTGGGGGGGGTTCATGAATAGTTCTGCTCTGTGAGCTAATGGTACTAAGATGAAATGGTTACCGGGTGGTTAAATAAAAAAAGAGGGTGAAACTAGCTAGGGTTTATATTTTGCCTACGTCCGTGTACGGATGAGTTTGAACCGTCCGCATCCATCATTTTTAGATCACCTGTGGATTGAAATTAAGCATATTTATCCACCTGTAACCTTCGTGTGCAAAACATGCCATGTCTTAAATACACTAAAAGTCATCATATTTAAAATAATAAATAAAAAAACATCAAAAAACATCAAAATCTGACTCAGAATCAGACTTACAAATATCAGAGGGGCCCAGTGCAGATCTTTCATCAGCATCACCGGGCTGTTGTGACTTGGTACTAGAGGCAATTCTATCATCTAGCAACAAAACATACTTTAAAAGCATAACTTATATTTTATATACAATAAAGACAATGAAAAATTCCCACGGTGATATTGAGAAATTTTAAAAGTGTTGCATTTCAAAGATCACCATAGTTTTGGATGTCTTTTTGCTATAAACTATCGAAATGCGAGGCTTTATTTTGCCTGATTCCACATGGTTATAAAGCTATTTTGCCTTTTGAAAAAGTGGGACATTAAATCAACACAATCAAACAACAACACAAAAAAAAAACAAAGACCAGAGAGAGAAACGGGCTAACTTGTGCAAACTCGTGCCCTTCAGGTGAAATATGTTTGACGTCTTCTAACTTTAGCTTGCGTGTGGACTTCTTGGCAGTAACCTTGGCAGAATAATGCGGGCAAATGGCAAGAGTCACTATACCCCAAAGATAGACAGCATGCCGGGAGTGGCGTGACTGTTGGTAGGGTATGAGAATGTAGACTTGGAGCATTCATCACTGACAAAAGTGACTCATACTGTACACCGCTCACATGACTGACACTCACCCTGCACCATGAGTTCAGCCATAGACTCGCCACCGTTCGTTTTAACCTTGTAGTGGCCGCAGTCTTCTTTCGTGGCCTCATTAATGATCAGGACATGTTTGCAGCCGTCTTTCTTGAAGCGATACTTGAAAGACTCGTCTCTCGTCAATTCCACACCGTCTTTTTCCCTGCACAGAAATTCACAGCAACAAAAAATATCGTGATTATTAGTCATGATGAAAAGTATCGTAACAAAACGTACCTTTAACAGATGGTTCAACACTCAACCTTTCATTTTGACGCTTTCAACCACATCTCATCTCTTGCCCATACAATAAATGGCCACTTGTTTTTCGGTCCACATTTAGGTGTTAGGTGTTGTAAGGTGTAACTAAGTTAGATTCATTTTCTGAATGAGATTTGGGCCAAAAGCTCAGAAAAGTATACATGGACCTTGGAGCTCAGCCAACATATCATAGAAAGAACACTGTGTCACACTGAAATGTTGCTTTGATTCAAAGACATTCTACTTGTTTTGATTTAGTAATCTGGCAACATCCGTTTATCCATCAAACCATGACTCACGGATGTTTTAGCTTTAGCTATGTTTGTTTTGCCTGTCAGCAGCAACAGGTTTACCTTTAGGATTTATGATCCAACAGCATGAACACGTGACTCAGATTTGTGTGTGTAAAGAAGAATATCTAACCATTTAACATTGGCTCCTTCCTCCGAGACTTCACACTCTAGCTCCACCCTCTCACCCTTCATGACCATCTGATCCTCCAGATTCTTCACAATCACAATGGGAGGCTCTGCAGGAATCAGAGAAGAATGAGAGGTTGAACTGAAAATCTCGAACATCTTCTGTACTCATTATGTTGTAAATTTCCTCTAAATCTTGAATACCTTTAACAAAGAGCTCAGTGGTGCATTTCTCCTCTCCCGCCACACAGCAATATGCGGCATCATCTGCCAAGGAGCAGTGGTTGATGGTGAGGTAGCGCATGTTGCCAACACTCTCAAAGATGTACCTTCATAAAGACCAGGGAGACTTTTAAACATTGTACTTTGGTTGAGAGTTATAACTTGAAAACTTGAAGTTGATGAAATGGCAAACTAGTTGGGGAAAGAGCTCATATGCAGTTGTTTTGTAAAATCCAAAAAGAATATTAACACATTTTTTATTGCCCTTTGACACTTACTTGCTATGGATGTAATGAAGGACGAGTTTATCCATATATTGATGAAAGCAGAAGCAAAGGAGATACAGAGAGAATTTAATTGAAAGAAATGTTATGTTCACCAACATAATTTAGGATTGCTACTGTATTATTTGAATGTGTCATGATGTTTTATTGAGTTTAGGTGACTAGTTTAGGTCTCCTCTCTAAATTCTAACCTTGCTGATGGTTGAATTTCTTGTCCGTTCTTAAGCCATTTCACCTCAGCATCTGCATTGGCCACCTCAATGGCCAGTTTCATTTTATGTCCCTTTGACACTTGGTAAGCTGGATCCAACTTTTTGAGGAAAGCTAAGTTTCAGAGAAAGTAAACATACAATTACAAAGTTAGAATTAGGTTCTAACTTTACATTGGGTCGGAATTAGACCAAGTACAACCTAAGACGTCTGCACAAACCTTCACTTTTCTTCTCTTCTTTCTTCATCTTCTTCAGCCTCTTGAGCATGCCTCTCAGGTCGGTAATGCCGTGCTGAAAAGCAATCTTCTCATATTCTGAAGAAGGAGCATGGCTAAGAACGTTCCAGACATCCGTGTCCAGCTCTGCGTTCATCTGCACGGCTCTAATACACCAACCAGAGGAGGATGTTCAAAACACAGAGTTTAAAATTAATATTGTGAAGGAAGTAGGCAATAACAGAAGCACAGTACTACTGACATGATGGTAATACCTCAGAAATAGATTACTACGATAACTTACTTTATTCAGGATTAATTCACTTTTAACTATTAATGAATCATTTTAGTCAACTTCATACATTGTTTACTTCCTTATTGCATATAAAATGGTGTAATAAAGATAAGAAGTGTTTTCTATTTAAAAATGATGAATTCTTGCATTGCCAAAAAATTGCTACACACAAAATAAAAAAAAACTAGTATCAAATCCAAGCAATTATACAGTGTGCTTGGATTAATGATATGATCAATGCATATTCAAAGCCCTCTTGTTAATTCATTCAACCAAATTTTCTATTCATGATTTCTGTATGGCCCAGCTGAAAGCTGCCTACCTTCTTCCTTCATGGGAGTTGTACTGGTAATATTTGTGATATACTTGCTAAAACGATGAGGTATTTGAATTTTACAAGCAAGTAAAATCTCAATTTAGTCTAAAATATGGACAGAAAAAAGGTGAAAGAAGAACTAATGGAAGTAGGAACACAATCTGCGCTGTCCTCCCCTTCCTCCTTCCTCTCTCTACCTCTCATTAGTCTGCATGTCTTTACCTCACCTGTCCACTAGATGCCCTCAGCAACTTTTCTAGCTCAGCCAATCACCCGGCAGCCTTCGTGAGCAGCCGTGTGCCTGCAGCTTCTTTTCTTGTGTTCAAGCTGTCTGTCTTTAATTTATGTAAATATTTTCCTGTTGCATATTTGTTGCTGATATTTGACTTGCTGCAAGTTGCTGGCTTTTGTCCCGATTGCCCAAGTGAGTAAAATGCTGTTTACAACTATTGTGAGCACCTTGTTGCACCTCAATAACAAAGATTACAAATATGGTTAGCAAACTATTATTGGCTTATGCTATTTAATCAACACTTAGGGTACAACATAGTGTAACAAATTAGTAAATTAATACATAACTTTAGATAACTGACAGCTGAATGTATGCAAAACAACATTTTCCTACGATACGCAGCAGTTTCTTACCGATTTGAGGATTTTAAGAAACTGCTGCTCATTCAAAGGAACAACCCAAGAGTCAAATATGGCAAAACAAACCAGACACGTTAAAACACAGCATATCAACAGTAACATATCCGCATATTAGAAACATGCATTTAACAGTAGTTAAATATCATAGGAGTTGTTAAACTGCAGGTAAGCACGCATGAATAAATAAGGACTAACTAATGTAATTCTGTGTTTGGGGTTGGATATGGTGTCCAAATTTTTTGTGCACAAAGGACAATGAGTGTTTCGAGATTTTTGACTGAGTGTTGTGAAAGTGACTTGTGTTTCTGAGTGAAGACTGCAAAGAATGTTCATAATGTCAGAGAAAACCAACATGTAACGTAAAGAGAAGTGTTGCTGTGTGAGTTGTTGTGGTAGAAACGAAAAGAAAAAGAATCTATAAGTGTGATAGTGAAAGTGAGATAAGATAGGGTGACTAGATAGTGGAAGTGGAAAATCAGGACTGTTATTGCTGCATGTGTATTTAATTGTATTTTCACTGGCAGATAATTTAAATTATTTGAAGAAGCTTTTGCAAAGTGCAAAACCTCCTTTTCAAGTTAAATTCCTGAGACAATGGACACATCAAATCACGCTAATGTATCATTGTCCTCGGGCGTTTTTGCATGCAGTTAAGTTATCAGGCTATCATTCCAGCTTTTAGTGCAAATGCCGAAGTAGCTTACTCTCTGAAGATGCAGGACGAATGAGAAAGAATGAGACAGAAAAAGATTATAAAAAGCTGAGTATCTACTGTTACCTTATTCTGAAAGTATGCAAATTGCTGACACTATTTTGTAACTGCTTACCTCTTTTTTAATAAGGTCCTGAAGTCCAGCTCTCCTAAGTCTTCCTTTCCATCTTTACTACTGCAGAAATATCAGCCAACAGCAGCAAAGCATCAACAGCACAGTATAAAACAAATCCACGTTTCTAGACTTTTATACAATATGAATCATTTCCTGTTAACTCATGCTCCAATATGTAAAAACAATGCAGAATGATACTGTACAATGCAAATATCCAAATAATAAAATTAAGCTTGGGTTAAAAAAGACAATTTGGATTGGTCATTCTGTAAACTGAAAAGGAGATCAGTGCATTGATGGATAAAACAAGTGCATATACAGGCAGACGTTTTGCTGGAGAGACAAGTGTTGCCATGTTTAATCAACTCATAGGTATTCCACATTTGGATTACTTATGGTGAGTCACGACGGGTGACATACAAAGTCTACAAAGTCACAAAGATCTGTTGGTCTAGAAACACCAGACTTTCACCAAAGAGATGGTTTGTGTCTTATGCAGAACCAGAAGTCAACGTTGACTTATTTGTCACGTCATTTTCACACTTTAGCAACGCCACTTCCGTTCTTATTTTCCGAAACCTACCCAAGTAGTTTTGTTACCTAAACACAGCAGGAGCTTTCACAAGCACACTGATCACTCATATTTTTGGACATTTATAGGAAAATTCACACAAAAACAACAAAATAACATTTGTAAGACATCACGCTATTGCTGCTATTTAGCCTACAAACTGACGTTAACTGTGAAAAACATGAAAAATATAAATGTAATTATTTTTTTCTCGATGGGAGACATTTACAGAGCAGATATGATGTATCATGCAATTTAAGTTCAGTTGGAAAAAAATAGGCCAGTACCTCTAAAGCTCACTAATGAACCCATTGTATCGTAACAAAAATGTAAAAAATAGAATGAGATGTCTGTTTAAAAGGAGTTTGCTACATGGTGTAACGTGCTAGGCTGTTGTTGGGGCTCCCCATAAAACCAGAACATTTTTGAATGGATTTGACAAATGAGTTATAATGTCCTGGTAGCAGATATTTTAACTTTGGTGAGAGCCAAGCTGGCTGTTTCACCCTCTTCCAGTCTTTATGTGTATCTAATACTCTCTCAGCTCTGGTTCTATAGCTGACACACAAACATAAGAGTGTAATAAATAAATAGTGTATTTCCCAAAGTGCTGTTCCTTTAAGTGGGTTACATGGTTACATATAGTGCATTTTCTTATAGGTATAGCTACGAACAGGGTATGAGAACAGCCGGTCTGTTTAAATGTCACCAACACACCCCTCCAGCTGCTGAGTGGAAAAGGAGCATTTATGATATTTCCCGCAAAGATCATTTTCTTCTTCCTTCTAATAATAATAAAACAAAAGTACTATCAATTCAGAAATACATTATTTTTGACTTAAGGGTGACTAAATGTGATTTCCGTTGGCCATTAAGCTAGTTGTATTTGCAATTTTGTCCTTATTGGAGAGTTTACAGTGAAGAGGCAGACAGGAAACAAGGGGGAAGAGAGAGAAAGGGGTATGATGGAAGGGGGATGTTGTGGTTATGTGCTCTGCACCTTTGCAACCATTACCTTACCGTGGGTTACCCGTTAACTAGGCTAGTTGTTCACCCCTGCCTCCAGTCCTGCTACGTTAAATGAATCACCTCCTGGCTCAAGCTTCAAACTTAACACACACACATTTGACAGTGGTCTCAATTTTCTCTTCTTAACTCTCAGAAAGAAAATGTTAGCGAGCAAATTCATATTTCCCAAAATGTCCAATTATTCCGTTAAGCCATGAGCAGCAGCATCCATCCACGCAAGAACGTCACAAAACACTCAAGGTTAAAGACAACAACAGCCTCCATAGGATCTGCTCGACTCTAATCAGTGGGATGAAAGGTAAAGACAAGGGCAGATATTTGACTGTGTGCTTGTCTCCTGTCTCTCCGACAGCAGGATTAGAAGCTGAGTCTCTGGTTTATGTGGTGAAGTTACAACACAGCATAGCTGCACTTCCTCTATGTGGCAACCCTGTGGAAGAGCTCATTTACTGAAAAGCCTGTGTGTCTTAGCACATCCTGCCCTTTCAGTACGATCAAACCACCGTCAAAGCTCACTCTGCCGGGAAGCTGTTTGTGCAGCTGGCTCTGCTGTTTTGATCGAGGCCCAGGAGTAGATCAGAGAGAGCTGATGGCTGCAACCAGTGCTTGATACTCAGTGGCTTAATAACCAAATCTCAACGTATCAAAATCTGCCTGAGTCAAAGGTTAACACAATGACAGCTAGTTAGCGCCTACATCAAAGATTTATTTTAATTTCGGTCCTCTCAGGTCTCTCTGGTCTTCGTTCTGTGGTCCATCTCTCAAAATTCAGCAGATTGGAGGCTGCACCATCCACAACACTGGTTCTGTTTGACTTGATTCAGAGAAGAAACAGTCCACAGGAGAGAGACAGAGCCTCTTATCCTGGTCCTGGTTTCTCTCTGCTTCAACAACCAGAATCCTCAGAGTTTGAATACGAGCCACCATTGTTGCAACAAACCCCCTTTACTACCTTGATTGTGGTCCACTTCTCTTTTTACCGGCTTCGTTCCTAATAGGTTAGCATTTACACAGTCACTTGTTACACAAAACATGGTAATATTCTACCGAGGGTCACTGAACTGAAGTTGCCAATTGTATTAATCTCTTACAGTATTAAATAGCAGAATATGGATAATGTTGCTGCTATGTTTTACTGTACATGATTTTGGTTTGTTTTTTATCACATGATCTCTATCTCATTTGAAAAAGAAACTTCATATTAAATCAACTTCAGATTGGCAGGTATTAGTTGAGCACTGGAGCAGAATATGGTCTAATTCATCAGAGTTTGTTATATAAAGCTTTTTATCATAAAAAAACTGTTTTGATCTTAACACTTCAAATATGACTAAATATGAGCTGTTTGTTTTTAGTTTTTAAACACAATAACTATAAGGCAGAATAGCATTTATTTTAGGTACATCATTTCACTGAGGGCATGAATCAACACGTATAAAATGATTAGTTAAAATGACTTTTGTTTGTAACTGATCAAGTTTTTCAGTACCTAAGGTACAACGTTTTGCTTAAGACTTGTAAGCTCAAGAAAGAAGCTATATGACACTATTAATGAAACTTGTCTGGGGACCAGCGGCCAAAACCTTAATGTGAAACTAATAAAGGAAAAAGTAAACTAATCAATCAGCATATAATCGATTTCAATGTGACCAAACATCCTTTTTACAAAGACTTAAAAAACTTACGTGCGCCTAAAAGCTGCTCTTATGTCGAAACTTTCAGCAGCACAAGCCTCTGAAATTCAAGAGAATCATTTTATTGACTGAAATTATATTTGAAACAATTCTGATGAGTGTCAGAAACAAACAACAGGCTCACTCACCATGTACAGTCAAGTCAAAATTGCAGCTGTCAAACTTGTCCCTGGATGAAACCTCACATCTGTAAGCTCCAGCAAAGTTTGGCTTGGCCTCGATGACTTGCATCTCAAACGTATAGACCTGCAACCACACGCACGAGGAGAGACGTGAGAAGGATTACACGACAGGAGTAACATCTTCGGTTCAAAACCTTGTTGTCCGTATGCTTCATGTGTGTAACATTAGTGAGTTTCAGATTTGGCATCTTTATAGAGTGTAAAAGTTTGTTTTGGCGTCTTGTTCTGAAATTCTTAAACAAAATCTGTTGGGTTAACATGTCTTTCAGTTTCCCCATAACATAGCATCTGAGGTAGCGTGCCTGCGATCCATCATGTCATAAGGATGAGGGACTGAGGCAAGAGCTTGCAAAACTAAGGGTGAGAAGGGCAATACTTGCAAAACACCTTTGTTGCCTGAAAGAAAAAATTCTACATATTGCAGTTTTTTTGACTAATGATGTTGTCGAAATACATACGTATAATGGGAAGTTGCTTGTTTGCTCTTGAAACAAAGTAAGAAAATAGGACATATATTGTGTGTCTCAAGATCTCAAAATACGATGTCTCTGTTTTTGTTTTGGTGTCTGCAGCATTAGTCTACAGTACCTTACTGCTGCGGTCATACGTCTCCTTAAGCTGCAGGTGTTTTCCAGACTTGCTGGCGAGGTCCATCCACTTCCCTTTGAACCATTTGATGTTGGGTTTCTTCAGCAACGACTCAGCATTCACTTTAGCCACAAACGTAATGTTTTCACCTGCACAAAAGATGAATTTACCATGTGGCTTACCACATTATCCTTCAGATTCCTATATTCAATGCAGCATGTCATGTTATCTCTATGCACATAAATACCCATATAGTCTCTCACTTGGATCTAGGATGTACATATAAGTTTGGCAAATAAAAAAAAAAATTTAAAATAATCAACAATTTGGGAGTTAGGGATTAGTTTTGAATTAAAAGCACCATTAACATGTATATAACTTTAATTTTATTTCCATCAACTTTCCTTCTTTTCACATTTCACAATATCTTGCCGAGCTCAGAGTTTGAACTGAAACAATGTGATAATAAAAGTGTAAATAAATACTCATATTAAACCTTGTTAAGACAGTTTATTCAACATAATGTAACACACGTACTTCCTGTACTTGAAGCCACTCACCTACAGTGACCTCCCCACTCTGGGGTTTTTCTATGAAGAGTCCAGTCAGCGCCTGTCTGGTGTCCGGAGGCTGTCCCTCTAAATAAAGAACAACCACAAGGTCAGAGCAGAATACCACAACATGACACAAGTTGAGGGATCAGAATCAAACAATGTTAATTTAAAATATACAAATGTGTTGCATGGAATTACAGGATGCAAAACCTTTCATTTTAAATTGCATTATTTGCAATATTATTCAAGGTCGACAAATTGAGTGTATGACATTTGAATAAAAGTATTTTTTTAGTTTAAATACATTAATTTAACACCCAAAGGTTCTCAGGCTTACACATGCTCAGACACTATCAAAAAGAAAACCAAGCAAATATATGCTACTGTATGCATATGGTTCAAAACATAGAATATGAGACACAAACTTGAAGGCAGCTAAGCCCAATGCCTGTGGCCAATGCCAAAATACATATGTCCTGTAATGTACATGTATTTGTCATATCAAACAGACGTTTGACATTTCCAGGAAAAGCTTAAGTCAATGATTAAGATATCATGATGAGCAGCATGGTGTACATCAGTGACTGAACAAAGGAAAGGGGTTAAGTAACTCACCCTCAGCTTGAGGAGCATCATGTGCCGGGGCAGCGGTCTGGTCCTCAGTGGGTGCTGCTGCAGGTGGAGCAGGAGCCTGTTCCGGTTCGACAACAGTCTCCCCAGGTGCATCAGCAGGGGCCTCAACTGGAGCTTCTGTGTTACCAAAGAGATGACAAGTCACAAGTTAGAGGTACAATGAAAAATATTGGATCCGTACATTGCACATCTATCAACAAGCAGTCAGCTACAAAAAGGCCAATGACCGATCTGTCAAACTTCATTTGTAATCATAGAAAATGTGTTTAACCAGCAAAATGTTCAGTGAAACTTTGAGAAGCACTTAACATGACACTATTTTGTGTACCAAGGCCAATAATCAGTTAAATGTATACAGTTGAATCTATTTGATACTTAAACTCTTTTATGACGTGTGAAAAAAATGTCTCTGCTGAACAAATATTTCGAATGTCTTATCATCTTTGAATGGCTGAACGATTTTCCATGTGTTATCAGCTGCCTCTCATGCCTATCCTGAGCACCAGTCAAGTGGTGGTTACTCATGAGGAAATAATGTGCCGGTGTGAGGGTCAAGGTCTCCGTGCAGACAGAGTAAGGGTGGCTATGATGTGGGCCACGGACAGCTGTGGGACGTCTCTTGTAGCACACTGGGCCATTAGTCTGCTGCCTTTCTTCAAGATTCGTTTCCACCTTATCAAATCCAAACAAACGACCTCAGCGGGTCACAATGACAGACTAATGGCACAAACGTTGATGTTTGACACACTTAGCACACAGTCATTGCAGCATGCAGAACAGTGCTCAGTAGATGTGATAAAGTGCTGGACAAAATGATTGTGATTGAGCCAGTGAATGGAAATATCCAGATCCTTTGAGGAATAGTTTGACATTTTAAGTGCATGTTGTATCTCGTTTGTTTAGTATATAACGTCAAGCCCCAAAAAGCTTTCTTGTTTTACACTTTGCGATATAACATGTTAATTAGTGATCTTTAGAAGTGCTGGTATGTGGATTTTGTTACCTTCGGACAGAGCCAGGCTAGCTGTTTTCATTTGCTTTCTGTCTTTATGCTAAGCTAGCTTGCTGTCAAAGCTATGGACCGCTGCGGACGGGGGCAGCTGCAAAACATATTTTAACCACTTAAAAGAAAGGCCAACCTAAAGAAATAATTTCAAGTGTTCAGTTTGTACTCCTGTCTGCTTCTCCAAACTCAGGGCGTGCCGATTGTCATCTTCTGTAGGTAAAACACTCACTATGGGTAAGTTGAATCTATTTGATACATCTAACTCTCTGCAACAAAGGTAATAAGAGTATTTCCTAAAATGTCGAACTATTCCTATGAGAGCAAATACTTCTTAAAGATAGACCTTACAAAGATGTTTCAGAGGCTTGTCGCTGAGCAGCTGTCAGAGTGTGCAGAATGTGAGTTCATGTGCAGAAACATCAAGTGCATGCAGTGCATCAAGTATTTACTGCCTCAGTGGTTTTCTGCATTGAGTGCTATATTTTGCTTTGTGCTCTGTGACGACACAGCCTGTAGGTGAGCAAGCAGAGACCTCAAACGCACAGCTGCAGCATCAAAGTCTCCCACCTGGCTTTGATAAAACCTTCAGGTCAAACTTGACCTTTGACCCCCCAGCGATCACTCCGTAGACATTGGCATCTTCCTTGGTAATAGCTTTTAAAGCGAGGGAGTGCTTGTTTCCGTCTGCTGTGATCAAATATTTGCCGCCACTGGCGATGTCCTTTGAGTTGCACTGCCATTTCACTTTAGCATCAGGCTTCCCGGTCTCTGCTTCAAAGACCACAGAGGACCCCTCCTCTGCCTCCTGAGACTTTGGTTTCTTGGCAAACGCTGAAACTGAGGAGGGAATGTGGGTTCAAAATGAATAAGCCCTGTTGAGTGTAACTTTGTTTAAACATATCTGCTTTAAGGGTGTAATCAAATAATTTAAGGAGAAAACATGGATATGATAATTGTTGAGTGGACATTGAAAATGATTTTGTGACATTGTGAGAAAAAAACAAAACAAGTAACAGGTAACTGTGGTTACTCTTTGCACCTTGAATACATTGTCAATTCAATTAAAGACCCCAAATACTGTTCTTGTTATTTTAAGCTATAATCTTGGAAGTTTCCATCGACAAACAAACATCACACCTGAAAAAAGATCAACACACATACTATAACTCATTGCAGCGAGAGTGAACAAGTAAGAGAGAGAAGTGTGTGTGCGTGTGTGTGTGTGTGTGTGTGTGTGGGGGGGGGGGGGGGGGGGGGGGGGGCATTCATATTTTAGCACAAGACGAAGAAGAAAGCTCATGAGCTGAGCGGAGCTGCTCATGAGCTGAAAACGTACAGTGTTGTACAGTCTGCAGCACACTGGGTGGGGCTAGCTGAAAACTAATACATTTGCCCTTTCCCAGTCAACACATAGTGTCTTAAAGCAGCAACATCTGGCTCCATAATAAGTCTTATTTGTGCAATCTTGGTATTCACTTTCATAGTTTCTGTACTAACAAGAGAATAGTGAATGTGGGGAGTCATGAAAGAGTAAATGTAAATATTAGAAATTAGATAGTTATAAAGAACCTAAAGGTTATTCAACATGAACACCAATAAATCAGGTTGCTGAAAAATGTAAAGGTGTTCGTTCGAATGCCAACTCAGTAGTGGTGTCCTTGTAGAGTGTCCTTGTAGAGTGTCCTTGTGTTTGTAATGTGACCTCAGGAGCACATTCACATTGTTACTGTGTTAAGCATTCTCATCTTTCACAAAAGTAAAAGAAAACTATTCAAAAATAAAGTAAAAGTCCTTCATTTGAAATGTTATATTAGTAAGTACAAAGTGTCATCAGCTTTAAGTTAAGAGTACTCATTACGCAGATTTGATTATATATATATTATATTATTATTACTGATACATAAGCAGCATTTTAATGGCAAGAGTGGAACTTATTTTAGGTAATGTTTATATTCTATGGTAGTTCAATCTATAATAAGGCATTATACCATATAAACTGATTATATGTTTTGTATGTAAAATATTAATCCGCAAAGTAACTACAGCTGTTAGAAGAAAGTCAAAAGTACAATATTTCCCCATAGAATGTAGTAGAAGTACAAATTAGCATAAAATAAAGTTAAGTACAATAACCTTACATTCCAGCACAGAAGATGTATGGTATCCATCCGGTGAATTAAAGTCCAATTACTTTCATTAATTAACATTCAATCAAAACATTAACTTGCTTTTGATTGTGGTGTTGAGTGGAACTAAACTGGACAAATGTCTGAGGAAATTGAACCCCACTGGGACACATCTGGAACGTCTATAACAAACTGAACATCAGCACACAATTAAAACGCGATCTATACTTATTAGTAACAGTAACAGGCATGGGATCCTAAATGTGTAAAAAAAATCAATACATGGTGTCAAGGGTCCGTCTATTAATTGTAGGTGTTACACTCATTGTGTAAAACACCAGCTGTTGCCTTTCATGCTGTGCAGGGAGGTCGTTTTATCTTTTGAAAAGTTTTAAAAACATGCATAGCAACGTCACCCTCCAACACTTGTCATCTTCAAAAAGGACCTAAAAATAGTGAGTGACATGAGAGTAGACATGTGTCCAACAGTAACGCCAGGTGCTTAGAATCATGAAATGTATGGAGGCCTAATTCAGATACATATCCAGAGTCCTTTAACAGTTCAATGTACTGAGCAAAAAAAAAAAAAAAAACATGTGTTGCAAGATGACCTTATGCGTTTATATATAGGATACATATGTACTGGACTAATACATGAGGCTGGCAGACTTCAGCTGCAACAGGGGCGCAGGTATCACAGTCGAGGGATTAACTGGACTCTATTTTTGTGACTCTGGGGCCACAGAATGATTGGTGTGCCCTCAGTCTGTCTGCAGCCAGCGACCGCTTGTCACGCCGTCAATCACTCATGCTGCCAGCTTTACCTTTCACATACTCTTATCACATTTAGAGTAAAAGGACTCTCCTTTTATTTCAGTTAATATAAAATACTAAATTAAGGTTCAAAAATATTTAGTGGGTATACTTTCAAAAACTTTGTTTAGAAGAAAGAATATTTAATAACATAAGTTTAGAGTAAAGTTTATCGTAGCCGTTAAGTGACCATAATATCTGAAATCTGTTGATTGAAGTGTCTTTGTTTGTCTAAATACAAGATACTGTTTTACAGAGCTCTGACTAAGCTCTTTACTCATTTATAATCAGGAGTTAACAATAATACGATCAATTCAGGGATGACTTTTGGGTTGGTTGGCACTTATACCTTCAAAAGTAAATCAAAGTCTGAGCTTTTAATGATTTACTGTTGTTTTCAAGACATTCTTTTATGAAATCATGCTTTTATTTTAATTCACTTTCACCGCATACATACTATGTATTCATGTATTATTTTGTACATGTTTTATCTGAACATAATCATTTATCAGTGGATTGCTTCAGTTAGTTGCTTGTTTTATAGTACCTTGTGGTATTTTTACCACTAGTGTTGCCATGGGTCACTGTTTACAAGTTTTGTTTGTATAATGCACGTAGGAATTCACCTTTAATTAAAATGTGTCTCAAACCTGCAATAACAGAATTTTTTGGCCGCTTGGGGGCAGCAAAAGTTGTGAACACAGCATTGACATATCGTTGCTTTTTAAGTTGATATGGTGAACTTTTACTTTTTCACAGCCAGCAATAAAAGAGCTAATTTATCAGTAACTTAGAGTTACTAACTGATGAATTAAGTCCAACACCAACTCTCTTTTAGGTCCTTCTTTGGTCCCCTGACGAAAATACCTGGCTGTGCTCACCGTCGTTTGGTGCTGAGCAGGTAGTGTACAGTGGGTTTTAAGATCTTTTTCACTGAAAACGATGCTATGAGAGCGCTGAAAGTGAACCAAAACTGTAAAGTTGCGTGTCGGACAGCTAAACAATGAGGTTGAATTTACGGCACCGAGGCGATCTGCAGATTCAGGTGATGATTATCTCTAGGTTCATCATTACAAGTAACCCCTTTCACATTGTCACATTGTCGTTTAAGACACTGTTATTTGAAAAATATTAATTATAGATGCTATAATATACATATTTTTTACTTTAAAGTAGACAAAGCAAACCATGTTTATTGCAATACTTCAAAACTCTGAGTTGAAAACACTGAAAAGCATCCTGTTTATTGCAGAGTGTTGATCATGATTGATAATAATGTCACCTGCAGGCGCAAGACGATCCTAACTGTTATTTTCCTGAACAAATCCACGGCACTAAAAGTCTTAGCACACACAAGCTGGCCATTTGGGCTGCAATGTGTCATCTGATATGTGATATGTCGTCACTCCACAAACAACAAACCCTTCCCACCTAAGAGGGGAGGGGGGGGGGGGGGAACAAACTGTGGAAACTCATTTGTCAACTTGGAATTTTTTGGAACATTTTTGGATCAGTGATGCATTTTATGAATGCAGTGATGTGACAGAAATGTGACAGTGTCGAATTCACGTTACACAATGTTTCCACCTGAATCACACGATGTGTAACTGAGTTCCTGACACGTCCAAAAAGGGCTTAGAGTAACTATCATGCCACTGGCAAACACTTTGAACTAAGCATGGATAATTACACGTAGTATGTTGTGATTTTAGCCACTGGCTACATTAGCATTTGTACTAAGCTACTTTATTAAGCCGTGGTATTATGTGTTGGAAGTGTAGATCTACAGTATTGTTATCACATTCACTAGTATCTGCATGACATTTTACCAATCACCCTATTTCATTTTTGTCTCAATACACGTCATAGTTATAGAAGTCTTCATAGCACAATGCCTCGTTTGAATAGAGAAGAGTTTCACAGTTTTAAAGGTACATAACAAATCTATTATCTGCTACTGTTACTTCAGTGTCCCTGTGTGGAGTCAAAAAAGTAAATTTTATTCTGTCTTGTTGTAAAAATGTATTAAACAAATTAAATGTCTCTATTTTACAGATTGTATAGTCTGTTGATAAACCTGTAAATTCAAATGATATACTACTTTTACACAAATGTAGAATATATACTTGTAAATGGCAAAAATTTGCTTTTAATTGTGACAAAATGGCACAATTGTGACTTAAAGAACACTGTGGTAATACAATTAAACAGCATAATATAAACTTTTTTTTTCTTTTTTTTAAGTAATGTTATTATTCCGTGAACAGTCTAACAGTGCAGTTCTCAAGTGATCTTGAGTTTGTTTGTGGTTTACAGTTGGGGGCGTGGCCCAACACAGCAGAATATTTTTTCACACATATTGTAATATCACATAGTTGGTTTCTCAGAAGAAGTTTGTGTTTCAGGAGAATATTGCACAGAGGAAGTAAAACATACATCTAGACTTTCAGTTGCAACATGTTGATAAATTCACAGTTTTCTATAACAGGTCATATCTATTGTAGACTTTCTTACACATTTGGTCTGACAACAGGATTAAGCTAATATTAAACAATGTAATGTTAGTTTTTTCCATGTTCCTTTGTTAAGGAAACAGTGTGACAAAACTTTCAAAAGTAGCTGAATAAGCACGTTTACCTGCTTTTTTGACTGGCTCTGGCATCCTGAATGATCTTCTCTCCTCCACAGTGTGACTCGCTGTTCCTAAACAATCTGCCGTCTATCTCGACCCTGTGCCTTTAATAGTGGTGCTGCTGCCAAAAAAGCCCCCCCCATTTTCCTTTCATGAACCATCCCACCTCTCTTGCCATGTTTTTTTTCTCCAAGGCCCAACACAATGTCCAAACGAACATCAACTCCCCCGCCCCGTGCTCCCCATCCCATCCCAGCAGCAACCCGGCCCCCAGCCCATCCCCCGCTCACGTCTGACCTCGGGCTATATTTCAACCATCCTTTCCTCCAACACCTCGGCTGAATGACAGGGCTTGAGAGGGAGGGGAAGGGACGCATGTCGGTGGTTAAATTTAGAAACATCTATGCTGCATTAAGTCACCCTGTAAATCTAACAACGAATATGAGAGGATGGTTGAGACTATGAGATGTATAGGTTTGTTTTATCACCATACTATACTACTACTGTATACATACAGTATATAAATCTACTATAACCACCTCTCACAAGCTTTTTAGTGTTGCAGCCTCAATTTAAAATGGCAACTGGACCAGTCATCAAATTGTGAGATGTGGTTTAATAAGTTGACCACAGTGCTGACTCAGTGCTGTATTCAGAGAGCCACATCTGTTGCTTAAGTTGGTTCATCGTGGAGTCCTTGTTGTGACCCTTACTTCTGTTAATGTGTTTTTCTTTTCTCACTTAGTTTCCTAACACACTCAGAACTCATCTGATCCTGCCGTAATAAGATTATCCAGCACTGGTTAAGTTATATAGCATTGCATTTTATTGTTTTCTATTATATTATATCTCTTTTCGTCTTCTCACGTATTACTTCTGGGCATTAATTACAACTTGACCATTGAGGGGAGCTGTTGGCCCTTGGGACACCAGCTGCTGTAGTATTTTTACATTTACACACTGCACATTACATTTTAGCAAATTACTCCCTTGTATTACAGTGTTTTTGTATCGTGTTATATATTATTTAATTTTCTTTGATGTCTTTAAAACAGTTTTATTATTATGTATTTAACTACATTTAATCTGCAAAAGTGGTTTTGAAATGTGGTGAATAAATATTGTTAAGTTCCTATTTTTCTGTTCAAAGCGAGGTGTGAGGTAGTGACATCGATAAGCATTGCATAAGCATCGCTGCAGTGTTCCGGCAGTTTCCTAAAAACTATTTTGTTTAGAAAAATGATGAATAAAACTACGATAACTAAACAAAAACAGAGACACGATATCATTGCATGGCATTCAAGAAAAACGACACCAGTCAATGCAGGGGAAAACAACTGGATGCACAGCTGCTTTGCATACTTGGATGCAATGTATTAACCACATAGTCACCAGTGATCTCTACAGCTGTAGTGAAATTTGACAGCTCATCTTCTTCTTCTTTGTGTTTTATCTCTGCTGTGAAATGTTATCTCTTAAAAACACCATACACATATGTTTGTGATGAATTTATTTTTTTACAAGCAGTTCCTCATTAGAACATACAGAGTTTCATGTACAAAACCTTTGTCATGTAAGTATACCATAGTAATGATCTTGTAATTGTCCTAATGGGATAGATTAATCTTAAGGTTAGTCTATCCCATTTATTACTTATTTGTGTCTTCTTGTTTTAAATATGAATTTGCAATTCTATATACATGGAGTAGTACACATAGTATTACCCACAAGAGAACCTAAGCCTGTTCAACACACAAAGAGTCAAAGACATTAGAAAGAAGGCTCAGGGCCTACGGGATATTTCAACTCTCACTAGTTGTCAAACAAAATATTTGTCCCTTAACATTGAAAATCTATAAACAGAAGTTTCCAAAAAGAAAATGCACTGATATGTGTGTGTGCACCCACATTTAAAAATGCATACTGGGCATCAAAGTGACCCAGGGTCTAGGATCCATAAAGTGAAACTGCAACGCCCTCCTCTCTCTTTCCACTTTTTGCCTTTATGACTGTACACTACCAATCTATTGGTCCCACTGTACAGCAGTAATGGTGCTATTCACAAAATGCAATTTCCAGAACAGCAAGTTTGATTAAGCATCGAAGCATCTAACACTTTTCATGTGTAAATCTTGACATTTCAGGATCCCTCCTGCCTACATGTATTTTCTCTCCAGATGAGTCTTCCCCAGCACCTCATCACTGAACTGGTACGTCAGCTTCTTCTTTATTTTTTTCACCTCTCCAGTTTTGCCATAGTTGCGTAAGGCACGAGCCATCTTCTGATAGGTCATTTTTTTGCGGTTTCCCTTCTGGATTCCCCAGCGGTGTGCGAGAGCCTCCTTGTGTTTGGAGGAAAACTGGAATGTCCCTTTGTCTCTGTCCACCCACCAGATACTGTCTTTCATATCGCCGTTCCTCAAAAGGTCTAACAGGAACTGGTACAATCGGATCTTCTTTTTATTGCCTGTTGGAAACATCAGTGTTGCACCGTTACTAACTGATATTTACTGTAGAAGAAATAAGATATAAAATATAATGTATAAAAACCTTGTGATTCTAAAAAAACAACATAAAGCCCTATTTTTTTTTTAGCTGTGGCACAGTGACACCACAGATGGGGTGAGTCAATTGTTTTTTCTGAGTTTCAACCTGTCAACCACATCTGTTATATGAATTGTATAAGATAATTCAGACATTAGGCTAATTAGCAATAACATAAGAGCAGAGACACAACATATGTTTTTCTAGGTCCTGTTTCTTAATCTTTAATACAACGTTGCAAGACAACAATGACTACAAACAATTTAAAGAAATACTGGCAGATGTAATCCTCCTTGAGTCACTGTTTTAGTGTTTTCCACATTGTCATGGTGCTGCGTGGAAAACCTAGTTCATGACATATTAACTGTTTTTTGAAATATAATAAGATAAGACATTTGGTGATGTGTACATTTTTCACATCGTTTAACAAATGTCTGTACCAGTACAATCAATTATCAAAGTCAATGTTTGAGTGCTGAACTTCAAAGAGATACCTAAGAGAAAAATTAAAGACACTGTATGTTTCCCATAACAGAAAATCGTATCATTATCTTTTTAATATTGGTGCTTACAAAATTCTTGCATTTAATAAATTACCATCAAACTGTCCTCAAATACAATCCTGTAACCACTTTGTAAACAGGCTAAAGACAAAGTCTGATTCTAGTTATCAGAAAGGTTACTTTACAGTCAAACTGTCATTGACAGTAACCACAGTTCTCTGAGTATGGAAACTTCCCACGCTACTTGCTCAATATATTTGTGGTGTGCAGTCAAGGTGGGTACTCTTCAGGACACCTTACGGTTGCCATTAGTAAGTTGCAATACATGGTAATTAATAGACCATACATGTTGTCCTTGTTTGAAACAGGGACTCTGTGAGGGACTCTGTGAGGCCATGATTAGGTTAAAAATAGCATTACATTAACAAAAATACAAAAGGCTGCCTTGATGTGGGCAAGGTACAATAAGTATCACTAAAGCTGATGGCGTACTATCACTGTCGCCGAAGTGCTCACAAAGCTACTTGGACAAAAACAAACCTCATTTTCCCAAAAGCATTCAGCTACAGGCAGTGCAGGTACTGCCAGACACGACTAGCACTCAGCTGGTCCTACACTGGCCAAAAGAGGAAGTGGAGAGCAAGCATGTAATTTGAGTGGGACACGTCCCCCGACAAATGGAAACTGTTCCCCCACAGTATTTGTAATGAGCAGTCATCAAGTGCCTCCAAAAAATGAAAAGAAAGCTCATTTTCTCCACTTAATATTCAGTGATAAAGCAACTGGACTGCACACTGGATGCTCACTGAACTCCTCCTGCCTCATGTTCGTGTTCATGTTACCCAGAAATACTGAACACCAACAGCTGTGCTCACGGACATGCACAGTTGATTACTCTCAGGTCTACTACACAAGTAAAACATGTTAAATATAAACCAGTGTTTTACTGCTCTTGTTGTATACAAACATGAGCTAGTACAGACACAGCCTCATTCCCCAGACCAGCAACCTATGAGTCATTAGTGCTTTATGTTAATGTGCTGGTGACTGTTCACATTTCTGCAGAAGGGCTTAGACCAAAACATCACTCAATACAATCTTTGACAAGGGGTTGCCTCTTCAGAAAGCCAAAATGGGAATTATTGGGGATAGCCAGACATTCTTTTAGTGCACCTGCTGGATTATTTGCACAATACATTATAAAAATCCAGCCTTGGAGACCAAGAACATTGAAGTTTATAACAGACAAACAACCAGTCTGTCTTTTTGTGAGCCCACTTCCGTTAAAGATGCATAACCAGCAGTGTAAAAGCAGTTGTGCAACTAGTAGCTCATCCTAAAAGTGCATCTTAAATTGTCAGCAGAATACAAAGCTGACATGACTCAATGTCAGACCTCCACCATCTCAATGCGAGGAACCCAACACTGGCCTGCTGCCACACTGATTTAGATTCTTGAGACTGAAGAATCTGAAGCAGGAGTCTCAAAGTCATTTTAGTTCATGGGCCAAACCATTGCATATACATCTATAAATAACAAGACCTCCATTGTTTACCCTCTCTTTTAGTGCAAAGAAGTACAAGCACATTCTGCAATTATTCACAGTTCAAAAACAATCCATTTACAAAACAGATGATGAACAGCCTAAAAGGTTTCACTGATCTCGTGGTTACCAATTAAAACAGACTAGTGTTTCCTCAAACCTGACGACAATTCGTTTATCTTCTCTGCTCTCAGTTGTCCTGAAAGAAATAGCAACTGGGCCAAACTCTGTCACTTCACTTTTCTCCTTTTTGACATTTTCCACCGGTGGCTCCTACATGAACAGTAGTCTACGCTTGACAATGTTGTGGCACGTAGCCTTACGTAAGCCCGCGGGATCTATAATATTATATCCACAATTTTCACACTTTGCAAAGTCATTCAGTGAGCTGGATTGGACCCTTTGGCGTGCCCGTTCTGGCCCTCGGGCCGTATGTCTGACACCCCTTATCTAAAGCAAGTCAAGTGACTTAGCACCTCTAGATATATCATGACCTGGATGATTGAGAATCCTCACATGGCAAGCACAGCTGGTTTTGTGTCCGTGTTAACTGCTCAGTAGAGAAATGGAGTGTTCCCCAACTGCACACATGAAATGGCCTGTACATCTTTATCCTTACCCAGCTCTCCTGGTGTGACATAAGAGACTCGATCTCTCAGACACTCCTCATCAGACACCTCCAGTGGGGGACTTCGTGCTCCGTGCTCCTCATCATCAGAGCTGCGCTGGGACACATGTGGTGGATACAATGCCCGAGGGAAGAACGCCACCTAAAACCCAGGAGTCAAAGTTAATTAGACTGAAATCAACACATCTGTAATGGCTAACTTATTGATCATATTCAAATTTGCTTCATGTTGCCTTTAGGTTTTAGAAGAAATACAGCTTTTCAAACTGTATGAGAATGTTACATATGTCATCCGTATTTCTTTGGTTACACAATTGCGCAAAAAAAAAAGCATAATTTTATGGACTACAGCGTGACATATTTGGAAATGTTGGGATCCTTCACTTGGGTACTTGGGTATTTCCGTAGTCGCTCACTTTCAAAGTGATAGCTCGGTCCGTATACTCGGCACACAGTTGCACACGTTTCCAGTGGGTGTTACACAAAGTTTGTCCATAGTCAGAGTGTCCGGATTGGGGACCTCAGAATTGTGTCTCTGCCCTTTGCAGATGATGCACTGTGGCGGTTTGCAAACAACTGTGAAACGGTCAGAATGAGAGTCAAAGTCTGAGGTCATGTTTTTCTTCCGGAAAACGATGGATTGTGCCCTCGGGGTTGGGAGTGAGTCACTGCCTCAAGCTAGGGAGTTCAAGTATCTCGGGATCTTGTTCACGAGTGAGGGTAAAAAACAGCGGCAGATGGACAGGCGGTTCGGTGCGGCGTCAGCCAACCCAATCTCACTCCCAACTCGTCAAATACCGATGCTTAGTCAGTCAAGTTAACGTCAACGCACACCTTTCCTAAACCTAACTAGATGGTTTTGTTACCTAAACCTCCTGTGAAGACAGACGTTTTTTTGAAAAGACACTATGCCGGTAACGACTGGAAACTGACATGGCCACATCACAAACTAACGTTACAGGGGTACCTAGAGCGTCATAGTTTGAAGCATAGGGCCACAGACTAAGTGATGGTAATTGATAAGTTGGGAGGGAGAATGTCTTCTTTTGAATGCAGAAATTTCACTTATAATAAAATATTTTTCGTGTGGTTTTGATACTTTTACTTCAGTAAATTAACTGAATACTAAATCCACCTATTTACACCTCATCCCCGACATTTTCAAAGAAATACATTTTATTTAGATTCTCCCAAAACCCCTTTCAAACAACCATGTCTGACACTTTAAGTGTGTTGGGATGTGATTTATGGCATATTATTATTATTATTTCAAACTACAGTTTGGCCATTCATAGAGATTACATTGCTACAGATATATTATAATATACCTAACATCAGACATATTCTGACATGTAGGTTTGCAGTAACATCTTCTCAATGTGAGTGAAAGAGGTGACATCTCTCTGCATGAGCTGCGATCTGTGGATGCCGCTTTAGCGAACCATCATCATGTGACCTAAAAGCACACATGCTTTGTGGCTTCTTTGTAATGGATACAAACAGCAAAAACACAAATTGTGTAGTTGAAATAAACATGTCTTGTGTTTTAGTAGATAGGTCCTTGTGTATGTATGTTATATATCTGTGCCTCATGCTTAAGAAACACTGAACACTGGAATATAAAGTCTTCCAGTGTTTTCACTCAATCCTATTTAATTGTGAATATCTTTCACATTATGTTTTTATCATTATTACAATCCTACCCATCCAATCAAATTCAGGTTTACCTGTGAGCAGTGCTAGATGCACGGAAGAAAAATAAAATTACATTTCCATAGACTCTATGTCTGTGGAAATCATTCTTTGTCTTTAGATATCTAAAACCACTAAGACCAAAGCAACTAGACGTGATGACGAGCTACTTACTCACTGTGCTTGAGTTTGCATAAACCAAATGAAATGCGGAGAATAATAATTCAGCATGAAGCCCTTTCCTGTTTGTTGCCACAGCCGTTAGCTTGAGATTTGCACTCTTTCATGTTTTGTCTTTTTCTCAGAATGGATTGAATAATCAAACAAGATAGTTAAAGCTTTCAAGTTCAAGTGTAACTATGAACACAGAGGAGAGCCAAACATTAAGTGAACCAGTATTTAGCATGCAAACTATTGCAACTACTACAACTATACTACTGTATACTCTTAAAAGTAATGAATCAAGCCATATAATAAAGCCGTGCTAGATGCACGGAATAAAATAAAATTACATGAAATTAAATGCAGTTTTGGTTGAAAATATTATTTCAAAATGAATAATCAGTTGTTATTATCATCATATATTCCTGGAAAGAACAATAGGTGTGTGAACACAAAGATGCCCCAGTATTTCTAAAGATTCAAGTATATCTGAAAATCTGCTGGTTTTTTTGTCATATGGAATATACTTTGTGTTGGATTTTTCACTACTTTACATGTACTGTATCTGCTTGTTCCAGCACGTTACTGAGCTGCATCACACAGTGGGAAATATTTAAATCTCTGCCACCTTTGGCCTCACAGTGACCTCAGATGGAAAAATTGTAGATGCGTTCAGCCAGATGTATTTGGCATGTAAGCATGTGATTTTGACAATATTTTTATTGAACAAATAAAATAATCCTGTGAATTTGGTACGTACCTAAGTTTACATTTTCTTTTAGATTCACTCTTTTAAAGTCTATATTTATTTTAATTTTATTTTAGATACATACAAAGCACCTTAGAATTGCCTTAAGTGTTTGAATTGTGCCATATCAATATTTTATTCTTGTCTGCACAACAAGAGCTTGTAATGATAGACCCAACAAATGGAACGTGGAAGTGAAGAGGTTTACAATTTAAAAATGTTGACTTGGTAAGCGATACTGCAACTTAATGCTGCTATCTCTGTTCTGGTTCACTGGTTCACAACTGGAGGGGTGGAGTGTGTAGTTGTGACACTGAGTGAGCTTAACTAAGCGTTCAGACTCTATTAGAAGAAATTATTCTTTTTATACTGAAATTTTAAAAAAGCAAAAACCCCAAAATGTAAGTTTTTTTTGTAACTCAAAGATTCACTTCCTGATTTTTGTCACAGGACCCTAAAAGGCCTCCAGCTCCCTGAATGTTCTCTCTAATTTGAAACTAAACTGTGAATTATGTAGAGTTTGAAGATGGCTGCAGTGAGCTAGAAGGATAGTTGAAGATTTAGAGGTGTGTATGAAGGTCATAAAGCCTCTGACATTTCTGAACAATCAACAGTTGTCTGATCCTTGGAATTATATTTTAATGGCATTAGCGTTGCGGAAAGTCTTTCTCACTGAACACAACAAAACAGCCATTTTTAGTTTTCTTGATGTTAATAAGATTTAAATTTATATCTTTTGTATGCAACATGCGCCCATGTGTGCTGATGTACTTTTCATTCCTTTAATGTGTGCTTTTGTTGGATGACAGGTGGACTTACTGGTTGCTGTAACACGTGAGGATGTGCCCCAAGATTTGGATCCAGCAGGTTTTCTGCGTCGTACCGTATGCCGTCGTGTCGTAACAGACTGGGCCCGTGCAGAGTCTGCACACTCTGAAGCTCTGTGAAGTTAGCCCCTTGGAGGTTCTCAAACTCTACAGGGTGTACGTGAGGGTGAGTGTGGTACTCCCAGTGTTCTGAAGAGAGAGAGAGAGAGAGAGAGAGAGAGAGAGAGAAACAGCATAATGACCACTGCGTTTTGTTGACTGTATAACTCCAAAACAAGACAGAAATGAACCTCAGTGGTTAACTGGAACACACGGCTTCATATAAAAGTCATAAACATGCCTTTAAAGTGAAGCGGAAACCCATGTTTAAACAGTTTGAGATGACTCATGAAAGAAGCCAGACTGTATGTCTATGGAAATCAATCTTTGTCATTAGATATCTAAAACCATTAAGTCAAAAGCAACTAGACTTGATGACGAGCTACTTACTCATTGTGCTTGAGTTTGCATAAAGCAAATGAAATGAGGAGAATAATAGAGAATTCAGCATGAAGCCCTTTCCTGTTTGTTGCCACAGCCGTTGACTTGAGATTTGCACTCTTTTTCATGTTTTGTCTTTTTCTCAGAATGGATTGAATAATCAAACAAGATAGTTAAAGCTTTCAGGTTCAAGTGTAACTATGAACACAGAGGAGAGCCAAACATTAAGTGAACCAGTATTTAGCATGCAAACTATTGCAACTACTACAACTATACTACTGTATACTCTTAAAAGTAATGAATCAAGCCATATAATGAAGCCATATCACACATCCACTGTAACACTGTCAGATTACACTTTATGGTGTTCTTATTTGTATTTTCTAAGTATTTTGGAGATAAATATGAGATATTTGTATCACAATGACAACTGGCACATTCTCATTGGGGGCGTTTTTTGCTATAAGGTCAGGAATAGATTTTCCCACCCCAATTTATATTGTTTTGGTGCAATATGCAAAACTGTTGATTACAAGAGAAAGTAAAGCCCCTGTCTTGTATCCACAAAACCCCATGGGGCGAAGGTTTGTTCTATGTCTGTAAATTGTAGCGGCCGAAAGAAATGGCATCTGTTTCCTGTGTTCCATACACCCTGATGTGGTGCGCTCCAGCTGCACACTGCAGGCGTTTTACGTATAATGCACCAGAAAAAGACAGTGTTACCACATAAAGTTATGGTGATTAATTTGAAGATTAGCAGAATAAAATTACTATTTTGAGTATTTTCTTTTAATTGAAAATTGAAACAAGATTCATGTCATTTGATCTTTCCCCCCCCCCACCACCACCATCATCATCTATTTGCATTCTAAAATGTTTTTAATTTAAACATCACTCACAGTAATTTAATAGAACAAGTGACAGTTTCAATTGAAACTGTGTTCGTATGAGACAAAACACATGTTGGAGTAAAACTCACCTGCCTGCATATCTGCATCTAGGACATATGGATTATAATATTCTGCAATTTGATGTCTGTAGATCTCAGAATCGTACATTTCTTCTGAGTGCTGAGAGAGCAAATAAAAACATTTTCAGTCACAAGAATTCACGAAAGTAAAATCTTTAACTGGATATTGACGCAAATAACTCACATTAAATAATAAAACACACCATTTGTAATTGGTAAGTCAGATAAAGCATTAGTAATAGCTGTGTTATCATTATGACTTTTTTCTTGCCACTACTGTTCTGAAACTCTGAAGAAGTTTTGAGTTTCATTTTCATGTCGCCCGTAGTATGAAAGACTTACAGCTTGTGTGCTGTATTCAAATTGAAGTAGACTCACATTAAGTCATTTAATTTGAAATAACACTTGTTGTCCATCCTCTTAACTAACAAATGTGTTTCTGTTTACTGCTGCATTCAAAAAAGAAAACTACTCAAGGAACTCCTCTAAGCTTTAGAGCTTCCTCAGAGTTTAGATAATGATATAAAATAAATAAATGATACTTACAGGCGGGATGAGGTAGCTCTCCATTCTGTATGGATGCAACATGGAGACCTCTTCTCCAACGGACCGAGTCTCAGATGCTTTGCAGGATAAAAAGCTCTCACAACCTTTCAAAACCTTTGCGGCACCATTGCACAATGTTTCAAAATTTCCTCTCACTCAACGAAAACCAAAAGATGTCTCTCCCTCTCTCTTATTGTATAGCATAGAGTTATAACCTGAGTTACTCTCGGAGGCCTTCAGCTGGAGTCAAATAAAGTGAAATAAACAAGGCCCGCTGTTTGACTCTAAATTGAAAAAGGAACTTTTGACTTCTGCAAAATGTGTGTGGGTGGGAGCAATAGTGTGTGTCTGTTGAAGGTTCCTGGCCATTGATGATTTGTCAGGGGAGACCATGAAGCTTCACATTTATCAGGGTCTACATACTGTCCCCTCCCTTAGCAGCCAATCATCATCAAGTGTTGTCCTCACTGTCAGTTTCTCCTGACAGTGAGTCTCTTAACGTTTTAAGTTTGCTTGACTTTGTTTGTTTTAATTCTAATTATGGCATGCTTTGGTCTCAACAGCAGTAGAGTCATACTGTAAAAAATAGTGGTTGTTGCCTTTCAGGTCATTTATAAGCAGCATATAAGCTTTTAATAAACGGTTTATTGCACACTATAATATAGTTCTAAGCAGATATAAGGACATCTTTAAGTGCTTATTGATATTTTTGCTGATGTAATATAAATATGTCTTAATTGGAGGAAGTTATCATATATTTTGACATATACTGTACATTAATGAATACAAAAATGTCCTTATATTTGTGAACAACTATTACTGGCTCATAAATGCTAAATTAGGGGGGTTCAAGTAAAGTGTTACCAAATTCAAGACTATACAAACTTATTATGTTTACTAATATATAATTTACTATGACTATATGATGTACTGTACCTTAAAGTAGAATCAATATAAGCTTTATTGAACATGTATGTTCAAGCATACAATGAGATTGTATCTGATTTGCAGTAGCTTTCAGCTTACTTACAAACAGTTCCGATAAAAAACACCATCAGCTTAAGATGATTCTAAATCATATAAAACAAACAAACGTTTGTTTAAAAGATATACTGGAATTTACAGCTCAACAACGACAGGCTTTACTGGATATAATGGATATTATTTTTAGTTTTGAGTGTCACACTAACAGTCACGCGTCCGGGTTCTGACTGCAGACCTGAAACTGACGGACTGAAAGCTCACACTGTAGAGAAATGACTGAAACATGCTGTTTGATGATGTAAACAGGAGTTTGTTGAGGAGGAAAATCGACACGCACACACACACACACACACACACACACACACACACACACACACACGCACACACACACGCACACAGCTGGAAGATAAGATGAAGGTTCAGTATCTGTGTTGTAACCACAATGGAGCCAAATGGAGATTATCATTATCACAGAGGAGATACTGTAACAACTCCTCAGTGGGAATTGAGTCCCTCTGCAACTAAGAAACTGCATAAGTCTGTTTGTTGGGTTCAGTAATGCATTGTTATGCATTATATCAGGTTGTAACCCCAGGTGAATTGGTTTTCTGAAACTGTAGGTTTAAATATGCACATGAGGCATTATCTAATGGTTGCTTTTGGTGAATTTAAGAGAAATCTATAGATGCAAGTGTCGTTTATTAAACACCTAATTGAATATGTTGAATGTTTTCTTTCCACTAGTCTGTAAAAAGAAAAGCTCTAAATTGACCAGTGATTGAAAAACAATGTTTTTGCCTGCGGTGTCTGGCCTCATTTGGTCTAAATGTTCATGAGGCCTTAAGGCAAAATAAAAATTAAATATGTTGGTTTTGACAACTGTAAAAACTAAAGATACTGCATATTTCCTAGATGCAGAGATAACAGTTAAAGAGAACAGTTACACTGCAGCACAAATCTGTGTGTATATTGTTAGCGCTGCCTGTTTAAGAGGAAGACTGCAGCATTGTGATAAGGCAATGCGCTGAAAATATTACTTTCTGTGAGATTAAAATACTGAGGTTAAGTTTGTCTTCTCACCGAGGTCAGTGTGTTTATTCCCACGAGCACGAAGAGCTCAGCTACACATTACAAACATGGTCAAATCGTGTTTCAAAAACTGCTTTTGTACTTTATGCAACATAGTCAGGTACAGTAATCACACAGGAAGGACTTATCAGAAGCTGCAAAATATAGTGATTATCGTTGGACATAATACTCACAATAGTTGTACTGCGTGCAGATCTATCGACAACATTAATCTTCTGATGCACATTCAATGTTACATGCTGCTTGACAAAACTAAAATAGTTGCTTTCGATATATATTTCTGTCTTCTTGTCGGTTGTATTTTCCTTGTTGACTGATGGAAGACCATAATGGCCAGAGTCTCTGTTTGAGGAGCTGTTAAAACCACAGACTGTGGGCAACCTCGACAGGCCCCATTTTAATCACAGCTGGCTGAGCAAAACTGATGACATATAGCCGACAGTAGCATTTTCCGAGAGTATTAATACACAGAGTGAGCTGCAGCACGCCACGCACTATTTCCATCACAACTATTTTCAGTAAAGCCAAAGGATAATTCTTTTTCTGGTGACTTTTTGTTCATGTCGTGAAAGAAAATGACTGAAAAGTGTCTCGTTTAAAACACATTCTATGTTCAACCTAAATTTTGTTAAAGTTTTACTGAGTAAAATCCACCTTGATTAAATTAAATACTAAGTCAAGTTTATAATAATAAGGTATGTGTTAACATTGATTCAAATCTAAAACTGAAGTTTTAGTTGATCTATCGTAGTACTGTATCGTATGTAGTGGAGCTAAAAATGTTGGAGAAATATAAAGTTGCACAGAACCAAAACACTCAAGTTAAGTACAGGTACATCAAAACTGTGCTGAAGTACAGCTCTACTGATCATTTTATACGAAACACGTTATTTAAAAGAGCAAAGCAAAGCCATCCGGTGAGTCAAAGAGTTATGTCAACTGTTTTTTGTTGCCACGTTACTTTAAGTGCAGATTGATCTGGAAAAGGACAAAAACAAACGTATACACTGTCGATCACCTGTACTCATTTTAGTGAAGATGTTGTGAACATTTATACAGGTAAACAGCACCGGCACCAGTGTGTGCTGGATTTTTGGGTTCCTTCACAGTCAGGCTTTTTGATCCAACGCACCTGTCTTCAAGGCAAGAACTTTGTGAAAACTGAACAAAATTAGAAATAAATGAAGTTATTATTTAACAAGACTGGATCTGATTTTCACTTTTCACTGATTGTGTTGTCCGGGTTTGATTGTTAGGCAGTAGGACTGAGGAGCTGCTTTTGTATAACATGCTTGTGTGCAGTACTTTAATTGAGAAATGCAATAAATATTTCAAAACAGCTTAAAAGAATGATTCAGTTGAGAAAATGCCTTCCTTTACCCAGCGTGGGTCAGTAGAGGTATTGATTAAAGTCAAAATAAAATATTGATTCAATCACTGCTGTATCTGCTAGCGTGTAATTAAACTGTATTTAATTCAAGTGATGTTCAGTTCAGATGTAATTTAGTATTCGATTTACAGAGCTAGACATTGACTGAACATTAACATTTAAATCTGAAATAACAATTTTTAAAATGGTATTTCTGGTTTTGTCCTCTTCTTTGATTCCGTGAAGTCTGTTTTTATACACAGATATGAACTAGTTGCAGTCTGTTTGTCTTCCTTGTGGCCTGAGAGATGAGGTACATGCAGAATACAGGACATGCAGTGACATATTATTAAATGAGGAACTGGGAACTTGTCTTTCAGATTCAGTTCCTTGAAGGTCGCCTTTAAATGAATCCATTTATGTGATTTATGGTCAGGATTATCCAGACCTCCATACGGTCGGTTGCCTTGTTGCCATCCTCTGTAGGAAAGAGCCTTTAAATGTTGCACTGGATGGTTACAAGAAGAAGATAAAGAGACATTGTTGAAGAATGTTAGTGTCAGTATAAAACAAAGCTGTGTATACTGACATAATTAACTGAATTTGTGTGACACATTTGACGTTATTGTGTAAAACATTGGAAACTACAGGAAACAGAAGAAGGCAGATAATACTTTTGGCTTTATTACATCTAAATAATTTCCACAAAACTTCCAAAAATCAATTAGAACGTACTGTCACAAACTGACTGTCTTGTATAGTTAAAAGTAATTGATTCATGTTAAGGCCAGAGTGTGTTTAGTCAGCCCTTTCACTGGTCTCTTTCACATTCTGCAAGTAGATTACAACATCATAAAAAGACCATAAAACCTGACAGATCACGTGCAGTGCATTGTTTTCCAAAGTGTTTCCATTGGTCGTGTGCATAGGATTTTACAGTGACTGTATAACTGTAGTGACAACTGTATTGCCAACATACACTCAGTGAGCGCTTTATTAAGTACTCCTATAACATCTAATGCATTCCAATACAACAAGTCAGCCATAGATTCTACCTTTACAAAGATGCTACTGTTCAGTTTTGATTGCTACTGTCAGAGAGGTATTCATTTAACTATATGGTTATCACAGAGGTTGTAGTGTATCTAATGTTTTGCCCATACCATTTACAAACATACAAGACCAAGACCACTAAATATAACTACACAGTTATATTCAACACTTAGTTGAATTTACACCTTTCTGGCAGAAAAAACGGAACATTATAATCTTCACATATGCAGATCCATTAGATTGTATATAATATTATACGTGTACAGGTGTTCAGACTCCTTAAACCATGGTAACAGGGATCCAGCTTCCCATGTGTACTCATAATACAGTGGTGGATACAGTAACATGAGTACGCTTGCTAAATATTGTGAAATCCAAAACAATGGGCCTGAAAACATGTGACTCTTAAAATGCTGTTTTAGCTAAGTCTGTTTCTTTTCAACTCTGTTATGTTGACAGAAAAGCCTCATGATGTAAGCACTAAGCAGTGGTGGAATGTAACTTAGTACATTTACTCAAGTACTGCAAGGTTTAGGTACTTGCACTTTATTTGGGTATTTCCACGTGATGCCTCTGTATACTTCTATTCCATAACAATTCAGGTGAAATATTTATACTTTTAAATCGAGATTTAGTCTTCGCTTATAGTAACAGGTTTCTAAACAGACTAAGACTCGACATAAAACATACAAAGCTCACGATGAGCTTATAAAATACAAAACATTGTGATTAAATAGATTAAACTCAGAAATATATGAAATACTTCAAATTAGTTCTACCTCGACTACTACTACAATACTAGAATGCTACTTACACATGCATCAGTCAGGGCCACTTTTCTGCATTGAGTACTACTTTTATGATCATTTTACTACAGTTTGCCAATAATATTTACATACTTTTACTAAAAGCAAACTTTTGCTAATCAGTGGCAACTATTGCAACGAGTTTCAGGTATTGCATAATGTAGCACAAGAATCATAAAGTCAGCAATCTAGCTAAGTAATGTGGGTCTTTCCCAGAGCTCGATGAGGAGATCGATACCACTTTCATTTCTCTACAATAAATATGAAGCTACAGCTAGCAGATAATTAGGTTAGCTTAGCACAAAGAATAGAAACAGCTAGCCTGGCTCTGTTTAAAGTTAACAGAATCTGTCAACCAGCAGCTATAAAGCTAACTTACTAACATGTCATATCTAAATCGTTCATCATTTGTAAAATAATCAAACTAAAAACAGCATGTTGTGGTATAATGCCTGGCGCACATCATGTAAAACGTGTTAGTGAGCTTTAAAGGTGTTGGTAGACACATTTTGAACAGAGCCAGGCTAGCTGTTTCCCCTATTTCCAATCTTTGTGCTAAGCTAAGCTAACCGATGCAAAATAACAAGCCAGTATAAAAAACACTAACTATGGCCAGAAAAACTATAAAGTGCTAAGGCAATGGATTGCCTTACGCTGAGCAGGTGTCCATGTTATTGTGTCCACCAGCAGTTACTGAATGGACCACTCTCATAAACAACACGTCTGACGAGATATACAGTTTAAAATAAAGTTGGCAGCGTTATTATATTTGTTTTGAAGTGTGACACACTGTGAAGTTCCATACATGTGTCCTGCAGCAGCGCTGGCCGAGTGCTGCTTTCTTGTTTGGTACCACCACAGGGTGTAACTAAGCACTTCACAGTTTTCTATCAGAAAGCAGTCACAAGATACATATCTTTGATGGCTGAAGCCCTCACAGGCACGCAAACCGTTACATTGGCACCTCTTACTACACAGTCACATACTGTGGTCCCTCGAGTCTGTGGGCCTGCTGTGTGGAGGTGTCAATGTTCTCATCAGTATCTTTGTATGCACTTATTTTGAGAGGCTACACACATTCAGAAGGAAGCACTGCTCATACTGCTACTTAACATTTCAAAAACAGGGATTATAGAATGAAAAACGTTGGTTATTTACTGTGGTCTTCCTTATTAACTGTCAGCAAGACAGACCAAAGCCAGAGTCATTTCTCAACAGTCCTGGATACATTTATTGTGCTGTTATACATATTTTTCTGCTGACATTCAGGGTTTTTCTCAGACATGTGGAGTCTCCCTCGATTCAGTATCATAAGATTCACAGTGCAGGGTCACGAGATTGTGCCAGCAAAGCCTCACAGAGGGGAATGACGCGCATGACCACTGACTGTGGAAAACAGGATACAGGCTACGTCGCAACAGGATGTGTTGCACTCCTCCTCTGCAGAACATCAGTTTGACCAGAATGACTGCAGGTTGATGTCCACACTCTGTAACTCCTGTGGCAGTATGGAAATTTCGTAATCGTCTTCGCTCACCATTCCTTCTGAGCTAGTTGAGTAATTCAGTTAAAAAAGAAAGGTTTTTTTTTTTTATCCGAAAAGCAACATGTAGACTGTACTATTCTTCACATTAGATGCATAGATACAGATACTAACTTACTTTGTTAATTGTGTATAGCAACCAGTAACCAACCAAAAGATAACTGAAACATTTCTTGTTGTCTGTGCATTTTAAGTAAACACAATATGTTTCAGCCTTGCACAGGGAAAAAAATGTAACGATTTAAATTGCTTTACATTAAAGATATAACATTTGAGGACCAAATTCATATCAGCAGAATCTCTATCTGTCTGTCTGTCTATTTATCTATCTGTTTATATCTATGGTTGAGTTAAGCAGACTATTAGTAATAAACTAATCTAATTGAAGACTTGCATGAATTCTTACAAAAGTTAACACAAAAGCAAACAAACGAATGCATTACTCGAAATAAATATAAGTAAATACTGTAAGTAAACTGTAACACCGATTTATCAGCACAAAAACTCAACACTGTATACCTACAATACACAAAGTAACACTAAAACACCATCTCGTGTCAGTGTGCTTGTATAAGGAAAGTCAGGAAACGCCCACAATCTCACTCAACAACCGTCTTACCGTCGCCGTCTGTACAACATCCAGTGATGAGGAGTAATGGTGTCCACAGGGGAGTTGTTGAACTACTGGAAGCAAATTGCCAAAGGTGGTTGAAAAATGCAGGCTTTCTATATATCTCTGAATTAACAGGGGAACTAAAAACTTCCTTAATTCTACCAATTTAGGTTGGTACCATGAGCTTCTTCTTCTCCTTCTTCTTCTTCCTTATTAAAACAAGAAGGTGACAAACATTTCCTACAAACCAAGTTTTTAAGGCAGTGAATCTAGTGTGAACTCCTGACGCTGATGAGTTCAGTGCATTCGGTCAGATCTTTACATCTTCAGTCCAAAGACGGTGGCCGCCATAAGACTTAAGTGCTGAACGTATATCACTATTTTTAATTTGCCGTATATTAATTACCAAACTCTCAATGACACAATGAAACTGACGTCATTGTGTCAACAATGCATGTCCACTAACACTTTATATGACGCCCATATCTATAACGCATTATAAACATATTTATAATGCGTTCCAATCCACTAATTGCACATTACAATACATTGTAATATTTTCATAATGTATTATAACCACTGGTATACTGCATTATAAATTTGGGGTTTTAAGTGAAGTAATGAAATTTGTGAGGATTAGGCAGATAAAATATATTACAAGCTTGTTATATAGTAAATCACTATACTGTAGTTTAAGTAAAGTGGAAACAATATCATTGAATCTAAAACGTCAGTAAGTGACCAGAAGTTAGGAAGTATTAATAAACTTGACCTTATAAGTCATTATACAATGTTTTATAATGTTATGAAGAACTATGGATATTTGAGTCCTTATAGCTATAATGATACAGTGAAATAAGCATAATACAATGCATTATAAGTATGTGTGTAATGTATTTTAGACATGGGCATCATAGAAAGTGTTACACAATCTTTATATTTTCATTAGAGTATAATGTATCATGCTGTTTCTCAACAGAAGGTACTTGTTATAATTTATGAACTATATTTAAAAAAGCAGAGTGATAGAACATGCTATATTTCATTATGTATTTACAGAATTGTGAAACGAGGCATGCATTTGGGTGTGACTAACACATCCTATTTTGATAATATTGTGACAAGGAGTGTCACAGTAGATGTAGCACCCCTGTGATATACAAAGCTACAAATAAATAACAAGCATTCAGATCCGCTCATTCATTTCCACTGGATCTCACTGAACGAATGAGACAAGCTCATTGTAACAACGGAACATGCCGCTACAGTACCATGGTACCACTTTGTGTCCAGACAACTTACACAAAATAAAACCACCTTTCATCTGCAGGAGCTGCAGGGAGACAACATGTATGTTTTTAAAGATACTGAAATGTTTGCTGAAACATAATACATTGCAAAGAGTTTTTAGAAGTATGCACTATAACTCATGATCATGTAAACAAATAAGCAAACGTTTTAAGTTAACAACAAAACGTGCATGCTGTATGTTGTAAAATGACTGAAAAATAAACTGTTATTAAGAACTAAAGTGAGCTTGGTAAACATTATCTCATGGGATTGTGTGAGAAGGTTTGCTATATATATGCATATGAAATTGGCCAGCTAACAATGAAAACAGTTGAATTCCAGTGCAGCGATGAATGCAAATTGTATCTAATTCAAAAAACCAGAAAGACATGTGTCAGATGATTTATTGCATATTGGCACTTCTGCAGGCCTCATAACAGTGTGAGCCTTAAATTACCACAATAAATTGTCACTTTGACATGCAATGCAATTTTGCGGTGCACGATCTGAGCTGTCAACGGGCACAACATCATCAGTGAGCCTGACAAGCAATCCAGCAGCATCTACATGGTTCTATTAGGCTAAAGTTGGATCCACGAGTGGGCTTTTAACTAAATGCATTCTGGTTGACGTCCGATTCTTATGAAGTTTGCAAAAACAAGAGCTATTTACTTTGAACATTTCAGTTCTGTGGAAGGACTGTCCACAGAATGGGCCCATGCTTCCTGGCTGATAGTCACCAGAGGTTTCAGTGGCCATACTGTGTTTCACAATGACATGGAACGGTGGCTTGACATGCCTGCGAGGGGACATCCAGCCCTCTCACTTCTTATTCCTGATTCCTCATTTTCTCTGGACTCCACAAGATTCAACTATCAGACAAGGCTGTGGGTATTATTAGACAAGGGTGAATCACAAGGCACATGGACACACACACACGGTTCACATGCGAAAGATACTTTTTTCAATTTTTTTACACAATGCAGCTCAACAGTAGGCCTAATCTGTTGTCTCAATCTATTCTAATAACATCTGAGTTTTATAATATCTTTACTCACAAACAACACGCACTTAAAAACGCACATTTACCCATATACACCCATATAAGGCTTTGGGTCCCTATCCCACCAAACAACCAAGTTCCTCTTTCTTTTTGTATTGCTCAAGTCAGACGAGGATGACTCAGTGCAGATATTAATCATGTTTTTTTTCCCGTTATCTTCACATCTGACTCTGCTAAGTTTGCTTGTCAGAAACACAGTCAACAAGTCTATTTTTTTTAAATCTGAGAACTTAAAGATTGGGTAGACTTCTTAAATGTTAAAAACAACATGCCTCGAGAACACCGTTTTCCTCCGACAATGTTGCTGAACGGAGTTAAGAGTGTTAATTATCATACATTTGTACATTTAAAACAATTCATCTTATCTTTATGTCAGTTTTTTATAGTTGATCTAGAATGTGTCAAGTAGTCTTACTTTAACTCAGGAGAGACTGCTGACCTATGTGTGTTTAGCTACAAGTACAAAACTAATTTAAAAAGCAGATGGATTGTAATTGCTGTGGTAATATAATGATTTGTTTTCTTGACTTTTGTCAGGGCAAAATGTCACATGATAATTTATGCAGTGAACTCCTGTCAAATGCACCACCTGCTGGTCAAGCCGTTAATTAAGGAAATGTATTGTACTGTTGGACCTTGGGTGCTCTACTACAGGTGAGGTGGGGATATGGTCCTGAGCACATCGGGACCATAACATGGGAGCAAAGTGCTTGTTGTGGACCTTGACAGACTGTATATTCAAAAACAGTTACTTTTACAGTTTTGCTTTTACAGTTACTTTGAATGATTGACCATTTTCAAACTGTTTTTGTTTAAAAGACAAATTAAGAGAAGAAGATGAAAGAAGAACTACCAATACATAATTCATAAAACTGCTGCACTCGAAGTAAATGTCTTGCATTCATTCAAAATCCGACCTCAGTAAAAGTACAGAAGTAATGTAAAATTCACGCAGGGGAGCAAGATGAATCTGATGGGTTGTGAGATTATCAATGGGGCAGGATGGAAGACAAAACAACGTTCTAATACACAAATATATATTCATTTTTTTTTTTACTTTTCTCTGATATTTTCCTTTTTTTGACACATTAAATAAGCTGGATCAGTTATTTAAAGTTACTTCAAGGAACTTTCATTTTGTGTTGATTTTGGCGGTCCCTGTGGACAAAAGTGGTAGTGTTTCCGAGCGTCAAAGTCCCTTTGGAAAACCTTAAATTTTACTGCAGCAGGGTCTGGCAGTCTGACCCGCTCAGTTCTGGTCCTCCCTTCCCTCCACAGGCCCAGCAATGAAGCCTACACTTCCAGCAGCGTGGTGTCGGTGTTGGGTCCCAGAGGAGCAGCGAGGCAAAGCTCTGCTCCTGGCAGGAGGAGGAGAGGCTGCTGTCGGGCGCTGAGCTCTCCTCCTCCCACCGGAGCTCCTGACAGCAGGCCAGAGGCCCCGCTGGAGCCTGAGCTGAAGGAGTGTCTTGGGAACCTGCATGATTTTGTCTAATTTCACAGAGAAGCCGACCCGATGGCACCAATTACAAGCAATACGATTACTATATAGAAAAAAACAACATTCTAGCTGATGGTCTTGTTTACTTACGTAGGCCATAGAGGCTTCAGTGTTACATTGGCACTGTTTCACAACCAGTTACAATTTCCTCACAGTAACTTTAAATGAAACCAACTGAAAAGGTCAGAGGATAAATGTCTCTTTAGTGGAACTCCTAATAACGTACAGACATCTGAAACATGACCAGAAGCACCAAGTAAACAGGGTATGTTTTTATGGGGTCACAACCCATAAAAGGTTGCAAACCAGCGGTTCAGTCTTTGTCAATGCATTGTTTTGTAAGCTTACCATATGTTTCTTTATGTAACATCTTAATCTGTGATGTAACTAACAACTCCAGCTGTCAAAAATATGTAATGGAGTAAAAAACATAATATTTGCCTCTGAAATGTGGTACAGTAAAAGTATGAACTGTAACTATTAAAGTACAAGCATACTTTAAAATTGTTCTTTACTACAGTACTTGTGTAAATGTACTTTTCACTTGTGATAAAATCTCTTAGTGTCTATACATGAAACATGTTATATAATATTTTTTTTGGGGGGGTGGTGTCTCACTTGATGGTAAATTGGTCTTGTGATTTATGTATTTTTTATGTCTAACCAGTATTTCTCTGAGCCAAAGAAGATTCCACATTGAGACAGTGATGTATATCATATGAAATACCTCAAATCTGACGAGAAGAGGTCTGTAATGAAGTCCAGCATGGATTCATTTTAAGGGGTTGTTAAGGATTTCAGTATTAGAAATATTATAAGTAGGATTAAATAACACCCCTAGTGGTGAGTAGAAGTGTCACAATAATAATAATGTCAAAATAGGTTAAAAAGTCACAAAATATTTACTTATGGAATGTATTATGTTTACAATATTCTTACTTGTAGAGGATATTATGTTACAGTATTTTACTCATTGAATGTATTAAACCATAGAAGTATAGTCACTAATGGTATTAAAACACTGTATGAATAGTTTTGAGGGTCAGAAAGAGATCATTTTGAGTGAGACTTTACAGAGGTGCAGCAGAGAACAGAGGGATGGACAACTGACCACCAGGACCTGAGGAGGAGTCCGGACGACTTCAACCAAACACTGAGATGATAACTGCCCCAAGCCAGGAGGGGCTATTGAATTTCGGCCAATCACAGAGGCTGATACTGGACATTTAAACTTTCGGACAAAGACTTTTAAATATAGGCTTAGTTCCAGAGGGTTTTTGCGAGAGTTCGCGCCGTTACCACTCTGGGTAGTTTACCAGCTGGGCTGGGCTATTTAGTGGGCCTTGTGAGAACTCTGCCCTGGGGACATATTGATATCGATAGAGTAATTCAGTTTGCAACTGTTCTAGCTTCTCTTGTTTATTAAATACTTTTTGATTGTTAACCGGATCCAGTTCATTTTTGGTGCGACTGGAAAGTCCAGCGGTCTGGGTCTCCCCTGAAAACATCTAACCCTAACAGGGTCATTGAAATAAAAAAAGTTTTGCAACCTAGATTTGTCAATGACTGCATCTACTTTGGCTGATGATTTGTTGGATAGGTTGGTTCCTCAGTCCTTTGAGTGCTCAAATTGGGAACCCTATGTTTTGATAAGCCTTAAATAGTAGACTTGCTTTTGTAACTTTTACAACACTGTACACCTTAGTTACAACCATTGTGCAAAACAGGTGTTACTAATAACACTAACAAGGGCTCTGTGTTAATAACCAAGTGTCCCAGTGAGCTGTGACAGTGTCACAATATTTACACCTGTGTTTTTTCTACCGCGACATGTTAAAATATCTTCTTTGGAAAAGCCCAGGGCTATTAATATTAGATAGAACTGAATTCATCTGAAAGGACATTTTTGTGACCAAGACCCTCAGTATACATAGTACACTTTGTTGTATAGACAGACTGGGTAGTAGAACAAAGGGAGTACGAAATGACATATGATGGCGCAAGCTTTCGGTCAATGTTGTCCTCAAGGACCCATCTGAGTAGTAGACTGTTGCTGTCCAGTAGGTTACCTGTTGGGAATTATGAGAACAATATTGTAGTGAAAGGGGTTAGTAGTGTTAGGCTACTAATACAAATTACAAGTGAGTATGATGAACTGAATTAAAGGAATACATCACACACACATTTGGAACAGCTTCTAGGACTGGGATATATGGACATTTTCTGGTTTAGTAAATTCCTTTATTCAAATAAAACTCTTTTGGGACTCAGAAAGCCAGTCCCCGATTCCCCTGAAACTTTGTTTCAAATTCCCTATAATTAACCCAGTTGTTTTATCCTGCGATTTCCAATTAAACTAGACCGGCCTTATGCTACAAATCACTATGACCTTTATGACTGTGTGTGTTATTGTGCCTGAATGTAAACATCGACTACTTCAGCTAGTGTGTAAGAATGCATTGGGTTCCTTCTCCCCTGTTTCTTTCCCACCATTTCAATGAAATATAACAAAACTCTCCTCCTGGGGGCTTCTCCTGGAGTTCTTGGGGCAAAATATTACGTTAACGTTACTTCCTGAAATCTTTGGTGGGGCGGGATCCATGTCCCGTCTCTCCTCTCCTGTTTATACGGGTCCCCCCCCCCCCTCTCCAGGATCCTGACACGTGGCTGTTTTGGGGAGCCGTGGTGACCGACAGTTACTCCTGCAGCGAGCGGATCCCTGCCCTCCGCAGCTGGGACTCTGGTGAAACTCAGTCGGCCTGGATGGCAGGGACACACTGGTGCAAATCCTGCAGAAACTACAAGGTATTAAAACATTAAATGTCACATTCATGTCGTTATTTGATGTTTTTCGACCCCTAAAGTTAGCACTAACTTACTCAAAGTGGTGCTAGGTGTTGGCCGTTTTCGTTTGTTTTGCCGTGATTTTGTGTGTGAGCTAACGTCTGTAGCAGACTGTGGGACGTTACAAGGCTCTGCATGTTTACCAGCTAACGTTAGCTTGCTAACTTTTACGCACAGAGTTAGCTACCGTTAGTTCAGTGTGTCTTTTGTCAAACGCACGGGGTTTCAGTGGGAGGACGGTACTTCGCCGCATTGTTAGTCAGTTTAGCACCGTGGCGCTTCAGTTGTCTATGTATTTTGTATTTAACGTTAGTTGACGTTATCGTGTATTGTTTGTGAGTTAACTGATCCTCCATCTGTCCTGCGTACCGACAGGAAAATGATGAGCAGCAGACGCGTTCAAACACTTATTAATCCCCGATGTTACGTTATATCGCAACATTTACTGCAGAAGATGATTAACAGTTGCAGTGAGGTTAACGCTACTGAAACTTTTCACTGTAGCCCGACGGTACCCTTTTAAAGGAGCGTTGGCAGATTTCCGCAGACAGCTGCCAACAGGAAGCACGCACTGGACTCTGGTACTTCTGGATTGTTCTTTCCCTGGCGCAACTTCACTTTTAACGCAATTTAAGCATGTGTCGGCAGCTGGTCATAGTAACAACAATTTACAGCTGTTTGTAGCTAAAAAAAAAAATACATTTTATTTTTATTTGGGTCAACCAAAAATGCAAGCACGCCTATTCCAGCCTCTCAATTGCGAGGATGTGCTGCTTTGTCTAATCGATGTGAAATAATGATGAGTTGCAGACTTAACTTCATGCTTATTTAAAATGTTCCTACGTGTTCGAGACGGTGCAGGGGAGGAATGTTTGTCTGAAAGTGTGCATCTCTTGCAGCATTACTGGTTGCAAGTGCTTTTTGGACCGTGGGACGGATGAAAGGTGGAAGCTGTAGGAAGCCCAGCTGGGCTGTAGCTGCTCTGTTTATCCCTGTTACCCTGCTGATGCTGACCTCCGGGGGGGCATCAGGCAGCCACAAGATGACACAAACGTCGATGGCACATGCAACAGCCTCTGCCGCAGGACCGGGCCCCAGCCTGACCGATTACCTCCAAGCAAACATCTTATACAGCGAACAGTTTCACGTGTGGCTCTTGTCCCTGGCGGGCTCTGTTGCTGTTGGCCTCAGTGGGATTTTACCCCTTATTGTCATTCCCATTGAAGCTGGAGCAGCCCTCAAAACAGAAGGTAAGAGATGGCCACATGTAGCCTCAACTTGCATGTGAATTACTCACAATACGACCACACTAGTGTCCTTAGAGCAACATTGATAATGCACATAGACAATTCTGTTAATGTATGGCAAGACATGTATCAATGATACATCATGATATCTCTGTAACTTAAGAGAAAGGTGCCCTTTTAAGTTGGTTGTATAATTTTTTGAAAAGTAGGAATCAGTCAGTACATGTCAACATGAACACAAATGGTGCCATGTGAAGATCAAACAGCTATAAAATAACAAAAAGACTTCAGTGTTGAAAGCAGAAGAGTTCAGAGTTCAAATTTCTGCAGTAAAATAAATATTTCAGCCTCATTAACCTATTGAGTATATACGTAAGATGCCAGCTCTTTAGTGGCTCCGTAATAAATCTGCGCGCTCCACACCCTCTAAAGGGGGGAAAATAACCCCAGTGAGTTCAACAAGTAGTTCTGCTGGGTCTGAGTCAGCCAGTCCTAGACACAGCTGCACCTCCTTTGGCATTTGAACTTCCTGGAAAAATACTTAAGGCATGAGCTCCATTGCATATTTTTCTACATAAACATGCCTTAAAGCAGAGGTCTTCAACAGGGGGTCCGCGGCCCCCAGGGGGTCCGTGAAATTTTTGGTTGATTAGAAAAAATAAAATAAAAAAAATTTGTTTTTTTCTCTAAACATGAATCTGTCCATTATTTTAACAGTTCAGTATTGTATGACAGATAACGGGTATCTTTATGCATGGCAGTGGCACTAATAGGCCATCACTCATTTTTCGTTTCCACGTTTAAAATGAAAACATCAGTTTGAATAGCCTGTATGCATGATTATCATGCAATTGACAGACAATGTTGATATTGGCATTGGTATCAGCTGACGAGGTATGTTTATAAATGGCCACCCTACTTACTGTACCTTGCACATGTTTAAAATAAAAACATGAATATATGAACCTGTGTATTATTTGAATAGCTTAGTATTGAATGCACAATAAAGAGGTATGTTTATACATGGTACTAGGCCCATTTAATATAAAACACAATTTTATACAATATATATAGTCGGGGGTCCCTGCTCCATCTCTTTATCAGTTTGGGGGTCCTTGGCCTGAAAAACGTTGAAGACCCCTGAATTAAAGTATGGATGAGACTGAAGGCTGAAGGATTTCAATTTACAGGAAACTTTTACTTAATTGTTTCTGTTCAGAAGCAAGAGCTGCGTGTTGTACTGAATGGCAACAATGTCAGACTGTCAGTAGAAAGGTCCCCCAGTTCCACACCAGATAAAGATTGAATATGAATATACAGTGGAAAACAAATAATTTTAAAAAGTAATTAAAAGTAATTTGGATATGTTGTCTGTCAGGTAATCTCAAGTGAACCCGCAAAGTGCGTCTCAATTCACTTGTTTTTATGTGAATTTTCAATTTGCACATGAGAGAAACTGAGCGGAAACACTTCACCAACCAGACCAGGCAGGTCAGCCTGAGGCCTGCAGCCTCTTGATCAGCCCCACCCACAGGAACGTGGCATTCCAGATGTATTTTAGGCCGTGGGGTTTTCAAGTGCAGTCCTGACCGGAGGTTAGTCGTTACTGAGGAAACTCCTAAAGCAGAAAAAAAGTTCTGTGGAGCACATAATCTATGTGTATATTAGTAGCCTGAGCCAGAGCCACTGTTTTGTGGATTTGTGTGCATCGTGTTTAACTTGTTAAAATTTTTTTAATTAATCGGTTGCAACGGTGCCATTTTATATAAAAAAAATCAAAGAGGAAGTAACCTTGGTGCTAAAAAGAAAGACTATGTCACAAACTGTCCTAAAGTCGGTGACAAAACAGTGAATCACACATGAGATAAAATAGAAATATGTATGTTAATCGGGTAGATCAGTAATAAATACAGAATAAGGATGAGTTAAGTGTGTGATGGGACGGGTGCAAACAAAACCGTAACCAAACCAGACGGTGGAGTGGAGGCCTGGGAGGAAGCAAAGATAAATAGGCTAAGGCCAAATTTCCTCGGGTGTAGGCAGATTCCTCATGTCCTTTCCCACTCTGCCCGTTGGCTCCTGAGCCAGGAAGCCAAACCAACCACACAAACAACAGGCAGACGGAGGGATGTCACAATCACACAAAACCAATCTGCAGTTCTTAATTAAACACAGTATTCAGTAATTGCTACCCTTTTTCTCTCCTTCCCTGTTTCCTCAGCTGGGGGCCAGAGGCTGAAGCAGCTCATGAGCTTTGCTATTGGCGGTCTTCTTGGTGATGTATTCCTTCACCTCCTCCCTGAGGCATGGGAGCTCTCTCGCTCTTCAGGTGGGTCTCCTTTCCACTAATACCATCGCCACCTTTTGTATTTTAATTATTTTTCATTTCTCTGACCCCTCTTAAATACATGAGAATAAGATATTTATATTTGATTACTAGTTCACAAACAGCAAAGACTGGTGTAGTGTCAGTAAACCTTATTTGAGAGCAGTAATTCCTCAGATATCCTTTCATTTTAAAATATATTAATCATGCATTACCTTTCTTTCGAACGCAAATATGCCATTACATTTACTATGTTTATTAAATGCAACTCTTGGTTTGAGTTGTTGTTTGTAGCACTCACCCATGTTGTAGCTCGGTTTTCACTTATACATTTGTTTGAATCTCTCTGCTTTCATCCTAGCTGGTAAACACAACCACTACATGACCCAGGGCTTGTGGGTAATCGCTGGCCTGTTGGCCTTCCTCGTCCTGGAGAAGATGTTCCCAGACCAAGGAAGCCACGAGGATCCCTCATCAAATTCAGACATGAATTCTAACTCTGCTGTAAGTGTTTCACCTGAAATATCTTCAGAAGAAATGTTAATACCAGCCTTCACATATTTTTGTTTTCATAAGTATGCTTGGTCTGCATATTTCTAACAGTGTTTTGGTGACTGTAGCATCAGATGACCTAATGTCCAACCAGCCTATCAAAGATCTCCTTGGACCGGGAAGAATTTAAAAGGAATAATTTGATTATAATAGTTTTCTTGCGAGAGTTTGATGAGAAAATCAATACTTCTGTCACATCTCGTTGTCGCCGTGAGGATGCCAGGCAGCTGGAGACTCCGGGATGTTACTGCGCCCGGACAAGAAATAATCCAGCACATAAAACCACAAGCAGTTGTTTTTACACTAAGGTTTTTGTTCAGATTAAACAAATGAGAGATTATCATTTTAATTACTGAGATTTAGATTTTGTTAAGCATGGACAAAGCCAGGCTAGCTGTTTCCCCCTGTTTCAAGTCTTTGTGCTAAGCTAACCAGACAGACATAGAGAGCGGCATCGATCTCTTTCATCTCAATCTTGGCAAGAAAGCAAATATGCACATTTCCCAAAATGTCAAGCTATTCCTTTAACATCCTCTTAGTATGAATAGTTATGAAATGGATCTTTATCAATGAGCAAACTAATCTTTTATATTATATTTATATGTTTATATTTATTATTTAATTAGTGTGTTAATTTGTGTCTTGATGAGCATCAAAGTTGTAGTTTATTGTTTGGAAATTTATTTAAAATAGTGACTCTGCAAGATTGATGATTAACTTTTTAACGCATGACTTCTTTGTTGACAGTGAATGGCCGGTTGCAGTATGTTTGTAAAGGCGGTCTCATCCCCCCTTTGTATTACCAGTGATGGGTCGGGGGGTGTGGGGGGGGGGAGGATTGGACGATTGGAATCCACGGCTCAGCTCCTCCACTAGTCTATTTATAGTGCCGGGGTGAAGCAGCTGCTTTAGTCATTTCAGTGTCCACCGGAGAGCACTCAGCTTGTAGACAGAGGCAACAATAGAGTGTGACAGTGTGTGAGAGAGACAGAGGTGATACGTATTTTTCCTTTTACAACACTGTGGGTTTAGGCAAATCTTACCAAAATGTGCAAGGACTGTCACGAGCTGCACTTCTTTTTACTCCAATTGGGTCATTGTTTTTGATGGATGCATCATGTGGGTGGAGAGCTGCAATGTTTATTGTAAGAGATTCTATCACTTTCACATTTTTAGCTCATTTTAAATGAGGTGTACTGCAGTGGTAATTTAGCTCCAATCTCAGCCCCTCCCAAAAAATCATCAGGCTTCATTACTTCCTCATGCTTGAATCATAGACATGGAGAAAACATTCCCTTGCCGCGACCAGAAGACAGCAGGCTATTTCCCCCTCACTTAATTTGACTATCAGTCTAAATGGCAACATAAGTGGTTTCTGAATGAGGGAATAAGGAAGTTGTCTGTTCTCGGAAAACGGAGGCTATAGCCTGAAATGTCTCTTCTCTTATATTCAAATTAGAAACATGTTGAGCAGTGTTGGAATTTATAGGTCATCTGTAATGTCTGAAAAAATAAGGCAAAAGTACAAGTGACTGCTTATTCCTGCATATGTAGGAAGTTGGGGAAATAATTCAACATAACAGCTGTTCTGCTGGCAGGAGGGGAAAGCCACTGACACACAGTGGGAGCAGCAATAAAATGCATGTAAATTGCGCTGTTGAATCCAGGCGACCATTAACTTAACTGTTTTTGGTAAGAATGGTGTGGTTTCCTGAAGGGAAACGAGCCCTTCCAATGGCATTGTACTGGTGGTGGACAGTGATGGGTAATAGGAACAGAAAAATGTGTTAAACTATTAAAATGTCTTTAAAAATAGAGGTTGGGTTCACGTGGGGACATGTTTATTTTTTCCTTGATTTTCTTCCCCTTTTCTCCACAGTCGCAGTCTACTTCAGCTTTCAGTGGAAAGGCATCGGCATCACTCAGAAATGGGCACCATGCTGAGTCATGGAAATCCTCCAAGCAGCAGAGTCTGCAGGAAAGATCAGAGAAAATCAAGGTAATTCTGACAACCAAGACATTTCCCAGTTAACAAGACAGACAGAAATTTTTTATTTTTATTTTTATAAAGAGACACCACTGGTGGTTAATGCTTGACATTGGTTGGTTATGCAAGAGATGTATTTTTTGCTTCTTCAAGCCTCCAAACTGATTCATGTAGTTCAGTTCATAACCAGCAACATAGTTGGCTCAATTAAACCAAAATCAGAAAGATAAACTGGCTATTTTAAATGTTACAGTACATCCCTCTCTCAAGACTGAGGGTCTTTACCTTTAAACTGTGACCCCTGTATGTTCTCGGCCACGTCTATCACAGTGTCAGCAAATCCTCTGCACTGCCTTATACATTGCATATTTGCACGTTTTTTTAATCTATGCTATTTTAGTCTTTCTTTTTCTTTTTTCCAATCCATATTTTTTCCCATAAGTAATTTAAGCACGCCACATTGCATCTCACCACATAGAATACTCGTATGTGCAAATAAACCTTTGAATCCTTTACACTGAATTTGACTTGGTAAACATTCGCACCACTTTTATTTAAAATAAACAAACGGCTTCCATCGGAAAAGAGGGTGGGTTACTAGTGACATCACACATTTAATTCTGATAAGCAATCCCTCGCCTTTTAGTTTGACTTCGGCGGTGTTTATCTCCAATCAAGCTCAGAGAGGGTTAGATAATACGAAAATAAACGGCAAACTTCCACTCAAGTAGCACATCTCGGTGAAGTTTTTTTTACCAATACATAATAAATCACCTCAATAGCCAATCAGGGAAGTGAGACTGATTTAACCACATTACCACTTCAGGATCACCAAAATGTTTTATTTATTTCCAATAAAACTTTTCTAAAAAAGTTAACAAAAAACCTATTTAAACCGTTATTACTTTGATTGAGACTTCCAAAAAAGAAACGTATTATAAAGAAATGTCCTGAATAATCCTTTCACCCGTCCATTTCCTTTACTCATCCTCGTCAGGGTTGCAGAGGTTTGCAGCCTCTCCCAGCACACGTTGGTTGAGTGGCAGTGTACATCCTGCACAATTCAACAGTTTATTACAACAATAAAATTGCCCCAGAAAAGGCCCATCACCAGCAGCTGCTCTTTGTTTCCTGAGAGGAACGGATCATTTACTGCCGCACTTTAAAGGGGTCAGACTACAAAGCAGGGAGTCATTTTAGCTGACACCGAAAAACAATCAGGATTCTGTTACGAAAGAGAATGTTGTGACTGATATATGATCAGATTCCTCTTGACCATACTCGTTGTGGTTTCGACTAATCGAGGGTAACATGAGTAACGGTGGCATTGTGTTTGTGTGTCACAGACCAGTGGATACCTAAACCTACTGGCCAACTGCATCGACAACTTCACCCATGGACTGGCTGTAGCAGGAAGTTTCCTGGTTAGCAAAAAAGTAAGAACTCACAACCTAAGAATCAGTCATCTTAGAATGCTTGTATTTCTCATTCAAATGTGGTTCACACGAGAAAAAAGACATTTGTTGTCATCGGTGAATGAGAGCACCCACATTGCTGTGCTTTATGTTGCTCGTAGGCTTTGTCTTTAGTAAAGATACAGTCTATAAATTGAGTTTTGGAGGCTTGTCATAATTCTTGGGAATGAGGACACACAATACAACACCTTCTTTGTGAGTACAGTGTTTGGCAGCATAGGCTCGATGGCGGAGCAGCAGACCCGTCGTATCAGCAGCCCCGCCGTCTTAAAAGCGGACCCGCTCAGTGGACTTTCATTACAACATTGATTTAAAACAAACTTTTTCAGTTTGCTACTTATTCTTGCTGCATCATCTGACAGGCTTGTTCAAAAAGGTGCAGTAACATGTATTTGCGTTGCTTCAGTAGGTTAGTGTATATTTGGAGCTGTGGGAAGGAGAGCGTCCAGCTGGAGAGACATAAGGCTAGCAGCATGAACTATGGATCAGTGTGCCAGAGAGGAAGTTCTCAAACATACACATACAAGACATCTCACCGGTGTTCTCTGTTTACTCCCTCGCACATTTATCACAGTATTTGCCATGATAAAAATACTGTATGAAAATGATCTGTATCAATGCAGCGTTGGTTAAATATGAAGATTCATTGTAAAATACTAATACATTTATTACTTACTATAATTAAGTCTTTGACTATTATCTCCTAAACATTTTTAACCTTTTTCAAAATTAAATTTTCAAGCAAAGGATGATACAGAAATAAAGTCAGTAAGCTATATTATATTGCCAAATGGATTTTTTCGGCTATTTTTTCTACTCCTGTAACTGGTTTGAGCTTTGAGTTCACTGACATGTAGATATCCAATAGCGTCTCATCTACATGTCGTGTGTGTAAGTACGCTCTGTACACACTTGATAGGTCTCATCATGCTCTTCATGAAGGATTATAAACACTTTTAAAGACCTTAAGCTATCACAGCTTCACAGCTCTTTAGGCTGCTCAGAGTTTGTACTTTGTCTCTTACATTTTCCCTCTTTGCACTATGCACTGCCAGCTTAACATATAGAGCTTATCACTTCACTCAGGTGCTGTCAAGGATGCATTTGTCATACATTTTCCCTCTGTTACTACTGAGCACATTTCTTTACTACGTAAGACAAAGCAGTGTAAATGAAACTTCTCTTGCAGGTTGGGTTCCTCACCACCTTTGCTATCCTGCTCCATGAAATCCCCCACGAGGTGAGATATACAGAGTCCTGGGTTAAATTGTTTATATGATTTCTAAATATAAAGATTTGAGGTTCACTTGACGGTTTCATGTTTACATAGCAGAAGGTACATAGGAAGAATCAGACTGCTAGAGTGCTTGTAAACACGCTAAATGTTTAACCATTCCTCTGCTGGGGGAAATGTCCCCGTCTGCAGGTGGGAGACTTTGCCATTCTTCTGAGGGCCGGGTTTGACCGGTGGAGTGCCGCCCGCATGCAGCTGTCCACGGCGCTGGTCGGTGTGTTGGGAGCTTGCTTCGCTCTGTGCGCTCAGTCACCAAAAGGCACAGGTAAGATTCTCAGCATGCATACAATCAAACCATTTCACAGTTGCCAGAATGATGCATAAGTCTTTCCTATTGATTCTAGAAAATGCCACTGCCTGGATATTGCCTTTCACCTCAGGAGGCTTCCTCTACATAGCCTTGGTGAATGTGGTGCCTGACCTGCTAGAGGAGTCCAGTTTAAGGTATGCACATTTGTGCGTGTTCACATTACAAACACAATGGGGAGCCACTTATTAAAACATGGCTCCGTAGTGCTACTAGTGGCCAAAAACTCCACAGGGTACCTTTTAACCTGTTCTGTATTGTTGGAGTTGAGACAGTGGATGTAAGAATAATGTCTACCAACTGAACTTTTGAACTATATGTCCTTGATTCTGTCTGAATCTGTGCCCTTTTTTTTTTTTTTTTACCAGGCAGTCTCTACTGCAGATCCTGCTCATTTTCTGTGGCGTGGCTGTCATGGCTGTGCTCTCTGCCATTGTTAATTGAACATGGAGGAAACCCGTCTCTCGCCTTAACCAAACACTAAAACTCTGCATTCTCCACCGACCCCTTTTTAATCCGGTACCTCTCGTTCCTGGAAACATGTTACACTAAAACAAATGTCTGACAGAAGAACGTCACTTTATGGATGGAAGACCTTCTTGATCTGCAGACAAGACATTTGTGCAGACACTTTAAAAATGTGCCAAACTAAAACATCACTGGAACTAAGAGGGTTTGTATGGATCTCTGTTACCAAATTGTCTTATGTCATTGATCAGACAATCATGTTTTACACAGGTACACCTGACGTACCATCTCAACAGAGCAGGTATTATTATTGGACTCTACGAGGACGTCCTTTTTTTAAAAATGTATTAAACACTAAATTGTTTAAACATTGTATATATTGATATTTTTCTGATGTAGCTGCTGTATATTTATTAAAAATTAGACAAGCAACCTATAGTTTTATTAGACGTGCACCACCGCCACGCAATCTTTTTGTCTTGTTAAGATATAAGTGCCAAGAAGTCGGGATGGTCTGTTACACCAAAGTACAGTTTCTTTATGTTTTGTATCTTCTTCACACAGTCCAGTCTGCACCTTTTGATCTCTGCTTGACAAATAATTGTAATAAAGTTGAAATGAATTGATGAAAAAGATTGGTACTGTTTGTTAATAATCAGCTTTATACTGTTGCCAAGAATTCAGTGAGACGAGGGACAAATAACTATTAGAAACATCACCATGCAGGATTTTTCATAGCATTAAGTTTCCACCCCTGGAAAAAAAACATGTACATTTCATATAAAGAAAAACTGCTGTTTATGAACTTTACAACGAAAAGACCACACATACTAGCAGACAATTAGTATGAAGAACTGTAACACGGGTGTGATAATGATCTCAGTGGGATTAGGATATCTTGATATTGATTGGTGGAGCTGTGTCAAGGTGCTGAGGCAGCCCAGTGCGTTGTGACCTCACTGCACAAAAACCTGTCCACCATGAGCATATTTTTACTGCAGAGATCCTATGCCTAAAATGTCATATGGGAGTCGGGGGAGGGGGGGGGGGGGAGGTATTGATTGTGTGTTCACACTTGTCCAATTTCAACACAGTCTGTTTGGCAAGCTTCTGTTGCCATAACGACTCCACCGCGGGTTGCCTTCCTTAGTCATCAGCCTGTGAGCGGCCTATTGTCTGTGGGAGCCTTCCTCAGTCCACCGCACAGAAGGACAAACAACCACTATGTACACTGTAGTGCAAACACATGAGTGACAAATATTTCATTGATTCTCAGCTGTGTTCCATTAACTTCATTGTTAAGGTCTGAATTAGACGATCTGGGCTTGTTGATGACAAATATAACCATCTGCTCAGTTGTTTTGAGGTTCTGCTCACAAAATCCATTTCCGTCAGCCTTTTGATTTAATGCCTGTGCTGAGGTCAACATGTCATACACCGAAATTGTGAACGTCTCCAACACAACCCAGACTTTATGAGCTGTACACACGTGAAAACAATTATCAGTGTAATGTGGTCCTATACTATCAAATGGCCTATCATTTACAGTGGCTGAGTCTCATTTAAGTGCAAGATCAGAAATAAGGAATTAGAGGTTTGAGTATGTGTAAGAGTGGGCTCAGTGTAGACATTTAATTCAATTCACATTGATTATAATCAAGTACAGTATTATAGGAAACAAAAGAAGAACATTACTGTTTAACAATTATGTATTTAATGATCCTTTCTAGGAAAACAATCTATATCCAGGAATTTATCTCAGACCGCCTTACTAGATCTTGTTTTGGTTGATGATGGGTCTTTGAATGCTTGGCTCCACACTATAATGAACTGCAACAGGATCTCAAACTGGACCACTAAATATCTTCAGCCACTTTAAAGATTTAATTGACTCCAATACTGACTAGATCTGCAACAGATCTGAGCAACACAGCTCTTAAAGCTATCGAGGCCTTTACTCCTCACTGTTTTATTTATTGCTGGTTTGATGTCTTTCTTTTATGTTTGCCATCCTCTTCTTTTAGTGATAGTCTTGTTTGTTTGTCTCAATGTTTGTTTTGTGCCCATGTACACAAGATCCTCATGCAAAAAGAGTGCATTGCTCTCATTGGACCAACCTAAAGGTAGCTTGAATTACCAATTCCTAGCGGTGAGAACCAGAGGTTACTCTGCTTAAGTAAGTCTATATGCTGACCTGTCTCTTAGAAGGGTAAAGTACCTGTTTGTATGAAATGTATTCATTTTCGAAAATTATATTTAATTTTTAAACATATCTAAAAGGCAGACCTGGCACTAAACTCATATCCATTAAGTTAATTGGCTGAGTCATACATCCACAATAAAGTAAACACTATGGTTGAGTCACCAATTATATTGCAACTAATGATTTAAAGAAACCACTGCTGTTATTATTTCTAGACAGAAACATAAAGGATTCCACAGCACCTGTGTTTTACATGTTTACCCCAAAAAATAAATAAATCCAGACATTCAAGCATCACAAATGACCACTCCCCCGTAGCAGAGCAGCACTTTTCCTGCCCACCCCATCCCGCGACAACCTGGAGGAGAGCGAGCGCAACTACATCACTGCCCCTGCCTCCTCCTCACAGCGTTGGTCGCCATCCATCCCCTCTCCTCTCCTCTCCTCCTGTACCATAACAGATGGTGGGAACAACATTGCATCCACCGGGTACCACAACAATAGACCGCAGCATCCAGTCCAGACAACGCTGGCCTTGCACCATTATGCTCCTAGTGCAGGACTGCGTGAGGCTGTGAGTGCCGTCGTGATTCATTTCACGCGGTACCACCACCACCACCACGGCCACGGAGGAACCTTCCTGCGACTGTTTGGGCTCTCCACCGAGCGGGGAAGATGGCCGCTATGAAAATATTAACAGGCACAGGGCTCTTCTTGGCTTTATGTGCGCTCGGGCTGCTCGCCATGGCGATCTGCACCGATTATTGGTACGAGACCGACGCGAGGAGACATCGGGAGAGGTGTAAAAACTATGCCAACAAGCGAAACGACCCGGGCTACATCTACATTTCAAACCACAACCTCCCCCTCCAGATGCCTCCAAAGAGCCTGGAGAGGAAAGGTAACGGCCCAGATGCTGGAGCTCTCATCCGGGGGAAGCGGCACTTCATGGCCGCTGCGTCTCCCATGGAGTCTCATTGCAGCCGGCAGTTTAACTCCACCATCTCCGGGCTTTGGAGGAAGTGTCACCGGGAGGGATTCGACATGGAGACCGAAGACCTTATTTACAAAGGTAAACACGAGCAGTCTGGCTTTTCTTGTGTGCACCAGGCCGTGATGCTGAGCGATGAGCTCACACCTAGCCTGACACAAACAGGATGGCACAGAGGCCCACACTCTCCTCACACAGTAGCGGGTCTCTGCGTGTTAAATTTGTTATGAAACTAGATTAGGATGTTTTTTTTAGGAGCTTTTTCTTCTTTTCTTTATTTGCGAATTTCGCTGTCCATGGTGCTGAGAGAACCCCCTTTAGCTGAGTCTCTCTCCCAGATAATGGCTGCACCTCTATTTTCTGAACCCGTTTTGCATATAAGAGACTACACAGCATCCCATGAAGGTTACTGTCATAATAATAATGTGATTTCTTACTGCAAAGGAAGCTGAATCATTGTTCAATTTGGTTTGAATTTTAGATCACAGCGGCGAAAACATAATGCCCAATCTTCCTCATTGAGCAACAATCAGAAGCCATATTTCAGGCCTCACTCATTTATGCAACTCCTGATCCAGACCAAGATCGTAAAACTGACACAAAGACACACTCTGTGTAGAAAACATGGGTGTCCATCAGAAGTTGTTGCAAAGTAGACATCAGTAAAAACAGCCCAGGGATTTGTTTTTCTCTTTCAAGCATCGTCTCTGGATATTTTCAACTACTTCATGTTTTTTCATAATCCATAGATGTCTGAGCCAGCACCATTATCTACCCAAAGATAATGAATAAGGGCACTTTGGAATAAAATAATCTACAGTATACAGTTAATGTGTATACAATCTATTTATATCCACACAAACATGACAACCCAGGTATGTTTTTGTTTAATTGACTGAACCTGTTAGTCCTGGGGTAGCCATGGTATGAATATGTTAATCCAATACCTCTGTAGAACATACCTTTTTGAAGCTTGTTGTCAAACTCTTTTCATTGACATTGTCTCAGGAAGGTCTTTATTTAGTTGTGTTTTAAATTAATTGTACATGTGTGTGCATGAAATTATGGCCACACCTTGTACTGTATATGTTGATAAACTATTCAAAAATGACTGTGGTCACATGACTACAGTGTCTTAATTACTATTAGTGCTAGTAGCTCTAGACAGAAATACTGCATGTAACCTAATGTAAGTGAAAACATGATATTAATCCGTTTACTTAAGCTTATCTGATTTTTACGACCATATTTGTTCCTTTTCAATAATCATGTTCAGGCCCAATATAGGTGTTGATATATTGAGCAATTTGAAGTCATATTAATTCTGCTTTCACAGATTATTTATAAAGGCTAATGACTAATGAATGATACATTTACACATCGTATGAGACGGTCCATATGTCAAAGCGGTAACATTTAAAACAAACATAAATGCCCTTAATGGAACCACACTCATCCTTTTGAAAGCATGACGACCAAGTTTCAACACACAAAAATGATCCTGTGTCAGCAGCATACTTTAAATTATGTTTTATGAACAATGAATGCACAAACTTCAAGTGATGCAATTTGTTCAGAAATTGTGTTCTCATGCACAGGTATGGAGGTTTCTGATGTTTGTCTAATCATGATTACAGTCTTTATGATCACAGTAGGAAAATGGACTCTGGTGTTGTCGACTCATACTGTATATGCACTGATAAAGTGTTAAATTAACACCACATGGTCCAGATCTATACAGCAAACTTTCCCTAAGTGTAAAGTCTCAGTGATTGTGGATCTTTGTGTGGCATTTTATTAGGCCTTTCACACCCCCACAGGTGTTTTCACTTATTTTGGCAGATTAGACCGCAGGTTAAAGGTGATGTGATGGGAATTGAATTAAGTCACCAAGCTCAATGTACCAATAAGACTTATAAAGGTGCATTTTGTCCCGCCCCAATAGGAACAACAAAGCTAACAGGAGAGTCACGGAGATGTCAATCAAGTGCAGTCTGTAGATTCCCACACTCTCCTGAGAAGACGTCTAACTAGGCAAAATAGCTCAAATCAGATCTACCACAGGTGTACAAAGCATTAAAAAATGTGCCAGGTAGCCACCATTGTGTCTGTTATTGTCATTGGAAAACAGTTTCTTTTGAATTGTGAAAGATGAGAACATGAGATATGCAGTATTGAAACCACATTCAAAGCAGCTGGGTATGTCTTATAGATGATGATGTCATGTCATCAGTAAATGTGTTATGTATACAGTAGTTTCCATTTCAAAACGTCCGTTTCAAGCTATAGACGTACAAGAAAGTATCTGAAATGCCTTAAGTAGGCAGCAGGCTGCACTTTGGTATCACATGATGACTTTTCTATATGTAGCACATCAATTTGTCTAAAAAACAAATTTGGCCTAAAAGCTGCACTGATAATATAAACTTCTTTCTTAATTAAATAGTAGCCTTGGGTTTCCTGAACATAGAACATTCAGATCAAAGTCTGGAAGCTCATTACTCCAACTATCGAAAGGAAAGACTAAAAATCAAAGATGAATAAAAGTGTGATAAAAGTTATGGGAATTTTAGATTGTATTATCGAGCCATGGACCCTTTTAACAGCAGGTATGTTGACTTACCAAAGCAGGAAAAGCACAGGTGGAATTAATAAAACTGATGACTGCTGCATTGCATTCAGGTGGGTTTCAGGGCTCTGGTATTGTGCATGCTCAGTCACAGACGTGCCTTGCTATATCGTTAATATGATTATTTACACCTGTGCTTTTCCTGCCAAAACGTCTGCTGTGAAAAGGGTCTATTGAGCTCCCAATACAAAAAGAAAGATGTCTGCCATAGTTCTAACTTGAGAGATATGCAAAGTACTTTAGAAATATCACAGTCCCTCTCTAAAATGGGAAACTAAAGTGACGATTTGCAGGGAAATTGAAATATAAAGCTGTTGTGTCGCTTGCCATATGGAGTAGGAGCTGGACTACAAAAGTCTTTAAATTCTGAATGTATCGGACTCTGAATGCCTATTTTGAATGCGGTTTACTGCACTGACTATCAAGTCATTATGAAGAGATTCACTTTAAATGAGAACAATTAAGCTTCTTTATGACGCCTTCGGTAGAATAATCCATATTGCACATTGTTTCCTAATCCTCCCTTAATCACAACGTAGGAGTGGTTGGGAACACGAGGTTAATAAGGCCAGCTCAGTAAATTAAAACTCAGTGAGGGTGTCAAATAAATAGGAAGCTTTTCCACCATGTGTTTATCATATTTCATAATCCCACATGTTGGGCAAAGGTTCAGAATGAGATTTTTACTTAATTTCTTTTTGTCACTTCGCTCTACTTGTATGTAAGATATTTGTGCTCGAGTTGTTATTGTCTCCATCGTTTTCTTTTTCTGCCAGGAATAATTCAAAGATGTACCGCAGTCAAGTACCACTACTCTTCGTCCATCCTACCACGAAATTTACCCATCAACATCACAAAGACCATACGACAGGACGAGTGGCATGCACTCCGTAAGTATCAACGTGTTAGTCTGTCTTTATGGAGTTGGTTGGACTAGTTAGTTTAGTCACTGATTAATAATAATAATACATTTGTACCTGTTCTTTGCAGTGTTTGTGTGTGTTTCTGCTTCATGGTTCTACTGTATTCAACTAACAGACTCATTTAGTAATACAATACAAAAAACTAAAACAGTAAAGTTTGAGAAAATCCCCGACTGACCCTCTTGATACAGGTCATTTAAAAATGTTATCCTCTAGACAGGGTTCATTTTCAGGGGTTTGGTTGACTCAGTTCTCGAAGCAAATTTGGTGTTCCTCAAGGAAATCTTAAGATTGAATTAAAACAGTTTTTGTCTTGTTTTTATCATTTCAAAGACATTTATGAAATATAGTCTTTTTTTTTTAACAGCCAAACTAATTATTGACTGAATTAATGCAATTTTCTCCTTTTGCTGTCATCCTCGCTCCTGAATATATCACTGACCTCATAAGTGCTTCTCTCTCACGTCTAGACTCATGACCAGAGGTTATCAGGTCATCACTATTAGGAAGCCATTAGCTTTCGAGTGGCTTATCTGAGGACATTAGGTCTGACAGATCAATATATTCTTGAACATCTCCCCTTAAAACATGTGGATAGGCTTTTATTTCTTACTTTAAATCCTCGTTCAAAGAGAGAGAGTGAAGGAGTTGTTTGACCTTGGATTGCATCAGTATTATTTTCAGTTTTGAAACCCTTTCGTCAGTTTTGTTTTCAGTATTGTTGTGAATCTGCTTTGATATGTTATGTTATGTTATAAACATGCTACACCAAAGCATTATTTACGATATCTTTCTTTTATAAAATAATATTAGTGCCTATCAACAACACATTTTAATGTGGTTTATTGATAGAGTGATAAAGACTTCACCATCCGCTCTGTAGTTGGAGAGCAACAGATTCACCACAACGCAACATTAGTAATTACCAGTTTACACAATAACAGCTTTTAGTTTCACTGTTGAGTTTTAGTGGTGACGTTTTCACCTCTTCCTGCAGATCTAAGAAGAATGACGGCTGGCTTTGTGGGCATGGCCGTGTCCATCATTCTCTTTGGCTGGATCATTGGAGTGCTGGGATGCTGCCAGCAGCATGACCTCATGCAATATGTAGCTGGGCTACTCTTTCTCATGGGAGGTACTGTGAGAGCACATATGCCCACGTCCACACACAAACATGCAGCCAAAATCCAATTTCATTCAATTTGTGTATTTATTTGGTGACAGCTGATAGCATCTTTGGGTTATCATGATAGAGTAGATCAATATCCGGCAGTAACATGATTCCTGTCCTGCAGTAAGATGCACAGTACATGTAGGAATTCAATCATCAAGCTGGAACCATTTTAAATCACTGCTTGTCTCCTCTGCTCACACAGGAACATGCTGCATCATCTCCTTGTGCACATGTGTGGCAGGAATCAACTTTGAGTTGTCCCGCTACCCCCGCTACATGTACGGCCTCCCCGAGGACATTAGCCATGGCTATGGCTGGTCCATGTTCTGTGCCTGGGGGGGCCTCGGTCTCACGCTGTTGGCTGGCTTCCTCTGCACCTTGGCCCCCTCCCTGAGCACGCCCACTCGCACAACGACCCACAAGCCGAGGCAGGAGAATGGAACCGTGTGACAGAGGCGTTGTGAAGCGACTGACCCACCGAACGCACAAACCGCACCCTTCCAACCTTGATGTTTAACTCTGAAACAGTTTTTTGTCTGATCACCATCTCACACCACCCTCGACATGGCCATCTCCCCACAGTGTTCAGTGTGCCTGAGTTGTGACAGAAGGAGCAAAGTGATGACAAACTTCACACACCTAATCTCGAAAAAATCCCAGAGGCACCTCCAGGAACACCAAGACTAACACCTACAGTAACGTATGTCCGAGGCATCGCTCTCTTAGCACAAATAAGACATTTTTTTGGTTCAGATGTTTGACATGTTGACTTTTTAGCGATCTAAAGGTGACTGTTTTCTCTGAAGAGAATTTGTCTTAAAATGGTGCTTTCTTAAATGCATAAAGCCACACACACACTCCCACGCAACACATACACACACACACACTCCCACGCAACACATACACACATACACACACACGCACACACACACCAGAACATGCTTTTCCACACATACTCCGGATGAATCACGGGAAAAATCCGTCAAAAGAAAAAAAAAAAAAAAAACACACAAACATCAGGCCAGAGCATCTTGTCAGCATTCCTCTTTCAGTCGAGTGATGTGAGCTGTGTTATTGTTCGTAATGAAAAAAACAAAATGAAAAAAACTGCCGTTGACTGCCCGTTGCTTATCTTTAGTGTAGCACACTAACTGATATCAAACATGAGCCCCAAGGGTAACGTCAAAATGGATCCAGTGGCGTGGTCAGTATGATAAAACACACTTAAGTAAATCTGCATTGAAAAGAAAATCGTTTGATGCTTCTTTAAAGATTCTATATGTAAAAATGCATCTCTATGTAGATCCAGATCATTGTTGGTGTAAATTAGATTTTGAACAAGAATGTTTGCTTTCTGTTTGTTTAGAGGTGATGATGGCTGACAGTAAGGAGGGGATTAGGAGTTACAGGGTGGTGCTGGGAGCATGAATCCATTATTGGGTTCAGCAACATAAAGGTATTTTGTGGATGCGACTCGGTTGTTTGCTGACAAGAGCAAAAACATGAAACCAAACTGTGGAGGGAGTATTTGATTGCTCCATTGTTTACCCTCAATATTGATCAGGCTTTTTGTGTAATACAAGGGAAAAAAATGCAACTTCAGTGATAAAAACAAAAGCACAAGCTGCGGTCCAAATCATCATCTGCACAAAGTACAGTAACATAGTAACATCACATATTGGTGGAGGGCCAAAGTGTCATCAGGTCTTGACTAAAGTCTGACTCAGTAATGACTGAGACAATGAGACAAGCAGAATATGGAGAATCATATATGTGATGAACATTATTGTTCCCACAATGCAATGCGCACTGGAAATGGAGGAACTGTTGTTTTTTTTAACACATGGATGTAATAAATACATAAAACATGTTTGATTTTAACTTTAAGATTGATGGAGGCATTCCAAATTCCCAGTTTTAATGATGTGTTGAATGCATTTCTTGAGCAGTAAAATACATATTCATTGTGTACTAACTTACATTACGGTACAATTTATACTATGTAGTATGCATACTCTTCTGAATTAATGGTTGGATTAGAAATATCTCCAAATCTGGTGGCGAAAAAAAGCACAAATAGTAATTTAGAAAGGACTGCAGTGATGTTAAAAACTATTCCAAATGTACACTGTATACTAGTTTTGTGTTTTAATTGAGGTGCACACATTGAAAATGACAAAATGAAGTATACTTAAAATCACAAGTATCCATACTAATACTAATACTGTCTTTAAGTGTTGTGTTGATGATTTAAAAAAATCAAAATACAAAGTGAAAATAGTCATTTTTAATAAAAATTGGGAATGCCATTTCAAATTAACAGTTGAGCTTAGTGTATGTGGTGCACACATTGAATTGTGTGTCATTAGTACAAATCAGTCAAATGTGCCAGTTTTTGTGTACTAACTTACAAAATTGTGCACTTAATAGTATGTAGTTTGGGATGGAGCCATGTGAAAGGTTTTGAAAAAGGAGTGTAGCAGGTAGGACTACAGTTTATTCAGTGGAAAAGGTATAAATGATTCTCTCTGTGACACTTGTGGGTGATAATAACTCACAGCAGCCAGTTTTCTCTTCCTGTATTTCCCCCCCCCCCCCCCCCATAGTCATTAGAAATCATTTATTTTGAAATGTTCAAGCTCACTTCATAAAACAAGAATATTACAGCCATGTGTGATGACGTTTTTTATAAATTGCTGGAGATGAGTCATGAGATATACTATCAGCTATGTCAATTAACTTTCTTAGAAAAAAAAAAAAAAGGTGTTATGTGTGTTGACGACACTGTGTGTGATGTTCAGTCCTTTCACCATCACCATTTACCTCCTCATGAGGCTACCACTTTTCAGAAGTCGAGGAAATTGACTGAGGCATGATTGAAAACTGTATCTTCAGTGTCTTGTTGAATCTTTGCACTTGGCTGGGTCTCATAAAAGTCTGTGAACCTGAAGCCTGAGCAGGTGGAGTTATACATTATATGTTTGCGAGGTCACATACGGGAGCAAAGGATGACCAGAGCATGTAATAAGCACCCAGTTGTGTCTTTTACAAACTGTTTGGGTTTATACCATGTTGTGTAGGGTCAGTCGGTCTAGGCTCTTATTGTGAAAATATTTATGCCAGAAACAAGAAGGACATACCATAAATATGAAAATATTTATATCTATGGTCATTACACTAACAACTGAGTCAGTCAATTCCCTGACGTCCTCACAGAATGCAATGCTGTTTGGTGTTTTGGTTTTATAAAGTTTTAAGTTCACACCCAAACTACTGTGCAGTAATATAAGTAATTACTGTAAGCAGTAAACTGTAATGTATAAGTACATGGTGCAAGTATAACGTGTTGTTAGGACTGAAGCACAATTGCACACAAAGTTTGTTTGTGTATTATAGTTGGAAATCTGACTTTTCCAGTACTGATGTGCCACCACTGCACATGTGCAGGACTTTGTCAAAAAGTATTACAAGCAAACATTTTAAAGCACATATTTACGCCCCGTATCTCAAATAGTACCTTTTAAAAGTAACACCAACAAAATATCAATGTCCGTATTTTAAAACAAAGATTTTGTCTTTGATTGGATTGCGTTTTAACACAGAACAACAGTAGCACACAGTAGCAAGATTGACAAAACATTAAGAATGATGTGCTTCAGAGAACAAATGGGGTCAACACAGTATAACAATGTATTTGAAATTGTTGGAAAATCCCTCTCAAGTGGCAACTTCCTGTGTTTCATGAGGAACTTAGAGATATACTCTGTGCAATGAGAGATGCTCTGTGAAAACGCCACCGTTTAGCGTGGCACTTGTTTCAGTAGCACAGCTATTATTTTCTACAAGTCATTTATACTGGTTCAATCCACTGCAGATGTTATGTGGGGACTAAAGAGACATTACAGTCTTGCATGATCTCATTACAGTTAGTTTCTTTCAATATATTAAAACTTGTGTCCATTTTTAATTGATTTATTTTACTGAAATAAAACATGTAATTACTAAAGTGTTGTGCCTTTCTGTGTTTGGATTTTGCAGTTTTGCTCTCCATATTTACACACTTGTCTGTGAATCGTTCCCATTAATGTTCCTTTTTTAGAGCACATTTATCTTGACGAGATGTGACTCCAAATCTTGCTGATGAGGCAGCAATGTGTTTTGTACGATCTGTGGGCATGAGGTAGTTTATGGAACTGAAAGCATATTTCCAGTCCAACTAAGAAATGAATGTCCTGGAGAGGCAACAGGATCATAACAGCAGACAGAACCCTCCTCCAGATAAGCATGGAGGCAAAGCTTGGCCTTTTGTCGCTGAGGACATGGTGCCATCTAGAGGGAGGACTAGATGTTTTGTGTCTTTGCCTCTTAAAGGCTGAGCGGATACAATATTTGCTACAGGCAATGTAAAACTAAATGAGAAATAAGAAATATACAAGTGTTTTTTGGATCCATCTTGTGTTACATAATATTAAATAAATGACAAATTAAGATACATACTGTTAAAACAAAATGTTATAAGCTGTGGTTTAGGATGTGAGATATGTTCTGCCTTTGAAAAGAAGTTTATTGTTTTCTAACAGAAACCAACTCGGGTCTAATTTTCATACATTAAAATCACTAAGAGTAGTATTCAAACTTCTGCTGGAACAAAATACAAAAGCTCAAACACACAAATTGAAACTACCGTAGCACGATACATAACACATAACTATGTTAACGAACTAAACTACAGTACAAATGCATAATGTAACATTATTGCATACAGTTCTACACAAAACCGTCCTTTGGAGAATATGATTGCAATCAACGTTATCATATACAGCACATAACAACTAGTGTTGACACTAACAATTATTCTTATACTTGATAAATATTCTGATTATTTTCTCTATTACATAATTAGTCTGTAAATAGTCAGAAAATAGTGAAAAATTCCTGTTATAATGTCTTACAGCCCAAAGTGAAGTGTTCAGATTGCTTGTTTTATTCAACATCATAGCAAAACCCAAAGACAGTTAGTGTTTTGCTTTATCATATGTGCCCCCCAAAAAGAGCATTAATTAATTCATTATTTATCGTCAGCTAACTGACCAATTTCCGCATGTATGCAGTAAAGTCATTTAGCTACGCTGCCAAGTTGTTGCAGTAATTTGGATAACTCACACAGATAACAATCAGTGAAGAACCAGTCATCTACAACTTTTGAATAGAAAAAGTGTGATTTCCTTTTCAACTTGAGGTAAAAACTATATGTTAAATCCTTGACCTTGTACCGTTTGGTCAGATTAACTGAACTGTTCAGAGCCAGAAGCACAAGCGAGCAGTCTGAGACTCTACTTCTTGCCACGGTAATGGGCACCGACCACCATGTAGCTGTCAGGTGAGATGCTCAAACTGAGTGGTTTCGCTTTGTCCCTGCAGACCCTGACCTCAGATCTGCTGACCGGACCTCCTCCTCTGCAGGGGTCATGTTTCTGCAGGTAACTTGTGAAGGTCTCCCAGCCGCCGCCTACACGTACCATCACATGACGCTCGTTCAGCATCTGCAAAGGTGACACGAGAGAGCACATTCAAGGAGGGAATGCTGGGAAAAAAATGTGATTATATTTCCTCCCAGGATGTGTTTAGGAATAGAACTCTCAAATATAGGAAAAACAGTCCCTTACCCCTAACCCCCCCCCCCCCCCCTTCTCTCTCTCCACAGCAGACACACACCAATTGAATATTTACAAGCGCGTGTGGCTCAGGCTCTGAAAGGCAAATGATCTCGCTTCGGATAGCTTTGTCAAAATCTCATTAAATCAAATGAAACAACACCTCATGGCACCAGCTGAGCACACACGCGGGACTAATCCACATATGAACATGCGTGCACACGCATGCAGGCACACCCACACGGAACTCCAACACAAACCACCTAATAAACACAGTTTTTTAAAATATAAAAACGACTACTGTGTCACAATCTATCTGTAAACAGTGGTTGCAGGGAGGTCAGTTTCATCTGAATCAACACATCCTTCAAAGACAGCCGTCCTTACAGCTGGAAAACCAACCGCTGCCATGGCAACTACAGCCACAATATAAAGCCTAGAAAGAAAAAAAGAAATGAAAGGAGAGATTGAGATGAGTTCAGCGCAGACCCTCAACTCCCAGTAGACGTTAACATTCCCAGGAGGCCTTGCAAAGCCAGTCGTTGCCCTGTGAGCACCGACCCACCCCCTTCTTGCCTTATTGCCAATAAACCCTTCATTATGGAGCCATTAAGGGTGTGATAATACAAGCAGATCTACTCTTCTTATGTAGGGGGGTGTGTGTGTCACGTGCGTGAAAAAAAATCAATGGTACAACCACGGACACACGCGACACAAGCAGCTATAGAGGAAACCCCAGACGTGGTCCGTCTCAGCTGTCATCCTGCAGATTAAAATGTTGAGGTTGACAGGGGTCAAGTCTGACTTCACCAATAAACCACTTTCCTGTCAAACGTAGAGCCAATGTAATTCTGACTAGGCCTCATTCTCAAAAATCACTAAACAGCCAAAGTTTATTTTCAAGAAATAAAATATGAATTAATCCAGCATTAATTGTCAGTTCCAAATAAATGTTGTGTATAAGTATTTACTGTATATACTGTTATAGCCATAATGTTTAAAATAAGTAAAATTAAATAAATTACTGATCATTTATTATTAAAACAGCAAGTGGGATATGTTATTTTTGTATTACTCATATAATTGTTTCTAATTATCCTATGTTTCAGTTGCATGTTGGTGTCTGAATTTATATGCTGGTTGTGTGTGTGTAAATATGAACTGTATTTTAATAGAGGATTTGTATAATTCTATACAAATTCAATTGTATATTATACATCAGAACTATTATAAAGTGGGGAAATTTGCTGCCAACTAAACTACCAAACTGATCATTTAATAAAAGACAGAGTCAGCCCCTTTCTGTGCTGTACTATTCAACACAAGCCCTCTTTGTCAGGCAGACTTCTTTATTTCTGTCTCTACAACTCCCCCCTCCAGGTCTCCGTACAAAGTGTGCTACGTCTGCAGCTCATAAACTAGCGTGTGGATTCCCCTGTGTCCTCCCTGGCAGCTCCATTGATTCTCTCTCTCCTCTTCTGCTGAAACATGCATGAGTGTTCTCAGGGAGGAGGCGTCATTTAAACTTCCGCCAGTAGGAGGCAGGTTTTAGCCGCAGCCACCGCTTTTGATGCTGTTTTTAGGTACGAAGAGTCCTTTAAAAAAAATGCACAATATATAAAGAGACAAACTAAGCAGCATTATAGTATATCAACTGATGCAGGCACATGTGTGTCTTATCTCTTATGTACTTTTATATTTCTCTCTGTATTTTGTCCGCATTTATGTTTGAGAGCCCCTTCGACAGCACACTCACAAGCACTGTCGACAAACCGTTTTTTAAAGTTACAATGACAAATTCTTGAATATATCTGACCTTGTGTTTCCTGTTAAAGCTAAGAATAGAGGGTGTTGTATGTCGTGCAGGTTGTAAAGACCTGTTCCAAGTTTTTCATTATAAAATGGAAGCCTTTGACTTTGGTGATCCCTTGACTTTTCCTTTAGCGTCACCATGAGCTACACATTTGTGGTTTTGAATGAAATGTCATGACATTTTTGTACAGACATTCATGTTCCCCTCATGATAAGAATGATTTATAATTTAGATGAATGTTATATCTAATGACAAAATATCTGCAAATCGAATGAGATCAAGGTCAGGGTCACCTACAGAACTGGAGCCAAGGACACTTGAGAAAGGAGGATGATGAAGGGTTTACCTACCAACATGCTAAGCTGATGGCTAGAAAAACAATTTCATCATTCTCATTTCTGTCCTGATTCTGCTTCCAGACGCAAAAATAAGATGTTTTAATTCAACTGTTTAGGTTTATCTCTTATGCAGATAGCCTGGTAAACAAATCATTTGTGCAGCATGATATTGTGAGGTGTTTGAATGTCTTTTCCTTCCATTGACGCAGTCAGACAGTGTGGCTGCTCCAAAGCCGAAGGAGAGCCTAATTGGGCGCAGAGAAGAAAGAAAAGCCTTCCTCTTTTTTAACACCAAAGAATGGTGGAGCACTTCAGAGCCAGCGTGATTGAACAGACTCCAGAGGGAATAGAGACGGGGGGAAAGAGGTGGGGTGGAAAGTTTACACGTGAGGAGGGGCGGTCATGCTCAGCCGCTCATTAACAAGCTGTCTGATTAAACCCCTCACTAATGACTTTGTCTTGGTAATCAATAGTATCTGCTCTTTAAAAAGATCTGTACACACTGAATGGCACGCTCTCCTAGGAGCTGCATCGGGGTTATAGTGGTATATGGTAATTGAGGTTTATAGCGTGTTTCCCTGCACACACGTAGGCAGCTCAAGGTAATGGATGGAGTCAGGGTCGATGGGCTGCAGCGCTCTATTCACACAGCTGAGGTGTGTTTGAGAAAAAAGGAAGGGAGCAGTGCAAGTAGTGTCCACAAACTAGTAATTAAAGCTTGAAACTGACAGATGGACACAGAGTTATGACCGTTGACCAACTAATAACACGCTTTGGTTGTCACATCTTTATCGCCTTTCTTTGATGTTGTTTCTTTTGACGTGCGCCCGTGTTATTGACAGGTCGGCTCTGGAGAGACAGGTGTTCTGTGACTTGAAGGGAGGCATTATTTTCTAAATAGACAGTAAAAATGTCTGTCAGCCAGTCAGAAATGTAGCTGTAACTCTGTTAAAAGCAAACTAACGGTGACAGTATTGATTACCAGTTCAGGGAGTGTTAGGTCAATATCGTTAACACACCAATAAATACATTTAAACTGAACCAATTAGCCTCCAGAGCTGTGATACACCTCCTGGTAACTGTATTTGATGCAGAAGACTTGTACTTTGTGATAGACTATTTTTAAATGGACAGCATGTGCTTTTTAATGGACTCGTGGATGCCTTACTTAGACAGTACGCTCTATAAAGTGTGCATTAAATATACACTGAAGCTGTCATATTTTCTCTTTGTATGGCTGGATGGTTGGGTACAGACAGTGAAGTAAAACCTTCCTCTTATATTCAAAACCCCCCACACCTCGGTGGACTTGGACTCCCGAGTGAGCTGCCATTTGCACTGCACACCACGGTCATATCTCCGCCAAATCATCCTGAAAGAGACGTGTTTGTTTTTCCTTCGGGTTTGAACTCTTTGCCGAAGGTCTATGTGTACTGAATAAAATCATTGTCAGCCCGGTCTTATCCTGACCATTGGTTGCCAAGCAACCCTGCCTCCCCGAAGGCCATTCCTCGGAGCCTTTGTACTGACGCACACGGGTGGTGCACGACTCAGGGAGGCTGAAAGGCACCGACGTCTCCATCCCAAGTGAATGCAAATCAGTCGCTCTGACACACTGCACTTGTTGCTGACTCAGCTGTTGATTAACTCGAGGGCATTAGCACCTCACGTCTCATTATGTGATGTATCATCCATGACGCATCAGATTTCATATTAATGTGTAATCTAATTTTACATAATTGTAGCTTTAACTTAATCGTATCACTACCATAATACATTATAAAACAACATATTGGTAGTATTATCGTCAATCTGGTGGAGGAAGTGCGCCTGAACAAGCTTTGTCTTCTATTAAATGTATTTTATATGCTGCTAATTTGTTTTGACTGTTGTGTTTTGATGTGAAACCTGATTGTAGAATGGATTATGTTCACTGGCGATATTTTCTTAGGTGGAGTCCTGTGTGTGGTTAGGTTCAGGAAACAGAAGGATTTTTGGTTATGGTGATGAAAGGATTATAGTTTCGGATGAATAATAATAAAGTTACCTCGTCCTGTCTTGTGCTTCAAATCTAGACTTTTTAAATATTCACCCCATACCACCATATTTCCCTAACTTCAACCTGCTAAACATAACGCTTTAGTATGAATGAAACAAATAAATGAAATGCTTAGCAAAATTTGCAGATACACCCAGTATTAATACATTTGTGACTCTGCAGATTGGTTCATTAACAATACAATTTCTAATCTGGCATGCTGTGTCTCTCAAAATACAAAAACCCAGGGTTAGGCTGAACAGACTTACCCGTATGTACAGAACTTTCTCCCCAACACGATAGCAGCCTTTAGGTTGCTTCTCAACAAGGAACCTGGTATGACAGCTGCAGGGGGGGTTTTCAATAATGTTTCTCACCTGGAACAGGTTAGGCAGAGAGAGGGCAAATCATATTCACCTGTAACATCTGCAAGCTCAAACAAGATGACTTTTACTGGAAATAAAAAGACGTACAATGTCATCCAAAATGTTGCTGGTGCCTGTTCTCCGGCTTGTGGATCTACCGGAGGAACGAACTGCTGCAGGTGGGGAGGTGATGGGAGGTGTAGCAGTGGGACTGTGGTTGTTTATTGTGGCAGAGGAGACTTTGGGAGTGGATACCAGGGTTTGGCCTGGCGAGGGTGCTGAAGCTGATGTGTTAGTGGTGCAGGATGAAGAGAACAAAGGTGTTTGTGTTGAGGCTGTGGTGGTGCAAGGGTTAGATGCTGAGAGGGAGGACTGGGGAGGGGATAAACATGTAGGAACTGGGCTTGTTGTGGCTGATGGAAGATCAGAGGCGAGGGAGGCAGCGAGGGGTTCAGACAGACAGGTTGTGCTTGGAGTGAGGGGCGCAGGTGGGGAGGGAGGAGGAGAGGGGGCTGTGGGTAGGGATGATTGTGATGGTGAATACAATGATATGGGAGGAAAAAAGGAGAGGGGCAGAGGGGATGATGGAGATAAGCACCCCGCCTCCTCCCTCTCGATCTCTCTCTCCAACTTCACCAGCCCCGGAGGCTCTACTCCGTACCTAAGAGAGAGGTTTAACAAATATATTAGAAATCACAAGGATATATCAACACTAAATCATAAGGACTCTTGAACAACAGGGGGATACTTCTGCAGTCACAAGGGGGGCACATGGAGAGACTGAAAGCGAAGTAGCTCAACTCATTTGAAAAAAAAAACAGACCTACTATTTGATTTTGAAATATATTTAAATAAAGTCATCTGTAACTGAGCACCACACGTTGCAAGTGACAATTAAAAGTATGATTCAATATTTCTAATAGGTAATTTAAATCTAATTTAATAAGTAATAGATAAACACAAATTGTTTGCTAAAAGTAATTGATAAGTAATGGATGGCCAGTTGAAAAAGAGAGACGAAGAGTAGGATAACATTTTAGGACACTTCCTTTGATGTCACGATAATTGTGTGGGGAAAATTTAAACCTATAGTTGATGTTTTCATACGTTTCAGTTGTGGTTTACTTTTCGGGAGCTGTACCACGTGTAGGGCAGTTACCTGGCTGCAATCCTTCCAAGCTCCATCAGGCACAGGCACACCTCTCGAGGTTGTTTGTGGAGGACTTCTCACCGCAGGAATTACAGAGAAAGAGTGGAGGGGTAGAAAAATAAAATAGTCACTCGTCTGAAAGGAAAGATGTTTCCGGTGATAAACGCTCGTCTGTGTCAAAAGATAACAGGAGCTGCAGTCCGAACAGAGAGGACACATTTCAGGTGCCGGCGCCCTGTCTCTATTGTGCATCTCAATCTTTGAAGCCGAGCAGGAATTTCTGTGGATGTGCAGCTGAGGGCATGAGGGCATGAAAGCTTCATAAACAAGTCAGCCTCTCCTGCCTCCAATCTGCTGTATAGAAATCAAAAAGGGGCTCTATGCACTCCAGACAAAGGCCAGGCTAGTTCATTTGTTCAAATGATTTGGTTGAGCATGCATTAAAGTATGTACAACATGTGGGGCACACTCTCTAAAAGTCCACAACATTGATGACTGAACAAATAACAACAAAAAGCAAAATACTAACATAATGATGTCACTATGTCACGATCACTTTATTGGTATTATATTTTCATTCACCTGTATTTGACATCCACCATTACCATCATCATGGCTGCAGCAAGAAAAGGAGACGAGAGAAAAGAAAAAGAGTAATCATCTGTGTCACTGAGGCAGAAAAGTGAAGCCTGTCAAAGTACAGTAAGTTTACTCTCCCCGTCACTCAATTAGTCGAGTGAAGTAGGTTAGTCTGCCTGCAGGGGGAGGTGACTTATTGTCGGTGGAGATTAACCTCCACATTATCATTCTCACGCATCTGCCGTCCTGCGTAGACATGCCCAAGTATAAGACGGACATAAAGAGGAGTACGTTTGATAATAAAGAACCACGTTAGCATGTGAACGACATTATCTCCTCGGGAGCAGCATACAGAGGGTGTGAGGGAGAAATGACACAGGAGGTCTGAGCACAGAACATGTATAATCATCACCTTGACTCTGTCACATTCAACTTGTAATCTTAATTTCCCGTATTCCTTTTTGCTTCTGACTGGTATGTTTAATGAGTTTGTGAGCAGTGTGAGTTGAGTTTTTGTCAGTTTAAAAAGTAAAGTTATCGTAAATCACCAATAACGTCAACGAATCAGAAAGTAAACAACTGAAAAGAAATAATGTAATAATGTTTGGTTCAAGCAAGTGAAAATGAATGTAATATTACAATACAATATAAATGCACCATGTAATATCTTTTGACAAATAAGACACATTATGCTGAGTCTATCACATTTATTCAAACGGAGGGTGGAGGTGGAAAAAAGAGAAGATGTGTCACTAAACACAAAAGCACTGGAGAGATCGAGTAGGAAAAAAAGGACACAGTGCTCTCACTGAACAAGTAAAATAAAATAATAAAAGGCATAAATGCCAAGGAACATCCTTTGTGACTTACTCCTACCGCAGTGAGGTGAAACTCAAAGTCTAAAGATTTTAGTCCAATTAGTATATCATGAGTGCTGCATGACATGATTCACTTCAGAGCTCTTTAACTCCGTAATGTAAGGCTCAATCTCCGGTCTTAACTCACCCAAATCCTCTGACTCAAAAAGGTAAGCCTCATCAACGCCAATCTTTCGACACCAGTAGAGGAAGTTGGCGGCGTTGTCTCGGGCGAAGAATGATCCAGAAGATGCATCAGCTCGCCAGTGGATCACTCTTCTTATTAAAGGCTGAACACACACAAAGGAAGTGAGTATGCAGTAGACGCATGTTTACTGCAGTAACACGAAAAGTTGATTAATATGGTTTTTGTGGGCAATGGTGTGTGTGTGTGTGTGTGTTGAGTTGAGTTGTGTTGTTGCAGCACCTTGCTGTTGTTGGTGTGAATCATCTTGTCCTGGAGCAGCTGTGCGAGCTGACAGAGTACAACGCCGTTGTCCAAGCTTTCCATCAGACTGTCTGCTGTGAGGTCCACACCTGAGGATACACACACAAACATGGAGTTATGTGCAGTAACAGTTACAACTCAAAGGTCATCATTATGCTTTTCACAGAAAAATACATTGATCTTTACAAAGAGGTAGTTCAAACAATATTCAACCCAGACTATATATTAAAATGCATAAAAACAATAAAAAGTATTACAAGTTATTTTTGTAGCACCTCTGATAAAACAAATTCAGCTCAAACTGTGCCTCAAATTGAAAGAACAGACAATTTAAACAACACCTGCAACAAATGCATCAGAAGGTTAATGTATTTCCTGCAGCAAGAGCCAAAACTGTCCACTACAGTTGTCAGTAAGCATGCAGGGTCTTCTAAAGGTGAGGACAGATCAGAAAAATGCTGATAAGAAAAGAAAGAAAAAAATAGGTTAAAATGCAGAGGAGGTGCTGATTATGCTGCAAATTATCTTCCTGATTCATTAAGTAAAGGTGAAACAACAAAATGTAAAAATAATGATTGCTATTATTACTTCCGTATTTAGCCATCTCTTAGCACTTTTGTCGATGAGCTGGCGAACCGTGGCATTGTGTAGAAATATGTTCCTCTCCTATTACACATTATATAATCTACTAATGCAGTTATCACATAACTGTTACAATATTATCCTGTTGCATAGAAAACCTTGATATCAGGAGGAAGACAACATTGTAAACTGTTTCAATCTTTCTCTGATTTAAGGATTTATAATATAGCCACAGGAATGTTTTGTCTCCGAAAAGCAAAGCACTTTACTGATGAACCGACGCAACTCTTTGGCCCGCGAGCAATTTTGACTTTGTTGTTGCATCAGTCAGAAACTCATCCTGTTGGAGACGTGTCACCTTCCAGACACCTTCCAACAGGTTGTGGCATGTGCGGACCCTTTATGTTTTCCCCAACAATGCAGTAAAGTGGTAAGAAACATCCCTTACCCTGGAGTCACAGCCACAGTTCCCCTCATGAATAGGTATTTCAAGGATTTAGGATAATAAGTATAGGTTAATGTGCCTCTGTGTTTAATGTGACTGCGGCTTTTTCACCTATTCCTGAAAATACAAGCCTGTCAAGAGTTCTTCATCTGTAGATATCTGCTGGAAGAAATTCAATTCTTGAATTGGGAATCTTTCCACTGCAGCTACTGTCCAGATAGTGTAGTTAACATGAGTTTGGCATGAAGATTAATGAAGGAAAAAATGTCTCACCCATGAGGGTGTTGAGCCAGAAGGCCAGGTCTTCTTTCATGGGCAGCAGGCTGGCGTCGTGGCGATAAGGCAGCCACTGGTTGAAATCCTGAGGACTGGCGAGGCCAGGCCCAGAGTGTCGGAACTTTTGGCCTAGAAGACAGTTCATCCCCAACCCGGTCGGGTGCCTCGGGCTTAGAGGACTGTCAAGGCTGATGTTCATCGCTTCCACTTCACTGTCCATACTTCAGCTCCGATCGGTCTTTGACGGACCCTGGTGGATCAAAGAACAGATGGTTTTTTTACGTTCTTGTTAGCTTTCGATTTTTACATTTTGCCAAAACTGAGTATGGTCCTAATCACAGTTTAATTTATCTATGTTTTGGTCACAACTCAGAGGGTTTGGTTTCAGATTTAACTGAGCTTCTTGAGTCTCTCTGGTGACTCTGGCAAGACTCGGGTTACAACTACTGCCATGACTGGGACATTCTGCCAGTTTGACTATACTTTACAACTTCAAGGCACATAATATTAGAAATAACAACATGCAACAGTATCAGCTAATACAAGTGGGAGCAAGTGAATTAAAACTTAATTGCATTGCAATTAATGTCTTTTTGTGACATTTTCTAAATGTTCTGATACTGTAAACATGTAACCTCAACCAATGAGCCACCTTTTCAAGTCCAACTCAAAAGTTAATAGGTGCTGTAATCATTTTCCTGACTGTGGAGAGATCCCTTCCTCAAAGGTAATGTATGGGGAAAAATGCAGAGTCCTTTTTTTATGCAGAGATATAAGGCTTCAACAGTCTGAGCTCAGACCATATTGGGTATTTTCCAAAGTTATTTAGTGCAAATTCCCCCTTTCTGTTTCAGACATATTTCCTTGCTGAGTTGAGACTGAAGATAAGCAAACCAAGAGGTAATTTTGACTGCTATCCTCGAAGAAAGCAAAAAATAATTAAAACGTAATGGTTTTTGAACGTAATAGCGGCTGGTTATTTGCAGTGAAAACCACAGAGCTGTCTAACACACAAGTACAATTTTTGACAAATTTCCCCTTGGGGATGAATAAAGTATATTTCTATTCTATTCTATTTTACATGAGCACAACATGTTGAAACCAATTTTTTACACTGTGCTCCATGCACATACCTTGCATTCACTCACAGCCACACAATACACTAGGTCATTAATCAAAGGGATTAAACTGACTGACTGCAGGTTTAATAAGATGTGCAGCTACAGCCCTGAGCCAGTCTCCTGGTGCCGCTATATGGCTCATTTATCCTGTTCCCAGAGCAGCCTCCATCATAAAGCTCAGCCCCATGCAGAGACATGCTCTGACTGCCAGTAATACTCGCTGCTAATCAGCTGGAATAAAGACAACAACACATGCAGAGGGTCACTGGGGCTGCTGCGTAATATACAGTAGAGACAGAGGCTCGGTTTGTGCCAAAAGACTGACTTTAAAGGTTTATTGTAAAGTAACAGCACTAAGCTGGCATTCAGACTGAAAACAGCCCCGTGTTAAAACAATACAAGGAGCTGTGTTAATGAGGAGGTGTTGTTTAAGGCACTGGTGAGACATGAAATAGGATCTGGGAAGTCCAGTTTGAGTAACAGATCTGTGGATTTTAAAGCCTCTCAGATGCCAAAACACAGAAGATGCACAGAGGTTTATAATACTGCGAGACTTTATGGAAAGTTGCCATTGCAGCAACTATTTTATTTCAACTCTTTCACTGTGATGATTACTTAAGGACAGATGTGCTTTGAGCTAAATGCTAACATGAGTACCAATGCTAACATGCTGATGTTTGTTCTTGTCCACATTAGGTGTGTCTGTAAGCATGCTCACATTAGCTAATTAGCATAGCCCAATGTGCAGCTGAGGCTGATGAGAGTGTAATCAGTTGTGCAGGTCATAAAGCAAAGTATTGGACAAATTGAAATTTTGACGGCATTAAATGGAAAGTGGATACATCACCAGATGGATTACAATTCATTCTGAAGGGAACAAGAATTTCTGTATCAAAATTTCATGGAAAACTGTCAAATATGTGAGACATTTCACTCAAAAACACAAATGTCAACCTCATGGTGGCGCAAGAGGAAAAGTCAGGAAAAGTCCTCAAAGTCATTATAGGATTCATTGCATGGGGGCAACAAATGTCTGTACAAAGCTTCATGGCAATCCATCCAAAAGTTGTTGAGATATTCCATTCTGTACCAAAGAGGTAAACCGACAGAGCCACTAGCATGTCTAATAAAAATCTTATCTCTAACAAAGACGTTATCTTGAGTAGAATATAAGCACACCTGGAGGGCAGATGTGTGGGACACAGACGGGCAGCATCACAGCTGGCTTCTATAGCTCATTTATCTGAATACCACCTGTGTTTTGTCTGTAGCTCACTATTGCAGATCGTCATTACAAGTTCAAGTTTGTCAGAATGTTAGTAGGGCAAAGACGTACATGCAGCAATGTATGTCAGTGAATTCTGGGCTCAGCTTGTGTGAGATAAATGTGAAGATGTTGTAGACAGAGAGTTCTGACTGGACGTAGTGAAAAGGGTCTTTTGTAAACACTTTATCAGCAGACGTGGGACAGAGACGAGGTGTAATGTAGAGGGGGCTGCTGGTTTACAGGTTGACCAGCAGGGCATGAGAGCGTCTGTCTCTGACAAAACATCCAGGTGCAATATTCACACCTCTGCTACAGAATGGCTCTGTAGGAAGGCAAAGGTCAGCTACTGGCTATAGCTCTCAGACACTAGCAGCCTTTATGCTCCTGCAGAGCTGAGGGTCCATGTCTTTAAACACGCCACCCACTGGTGCAAACACAAGCAGGTTTTTTCTATTCCACCTCATTTACTTTGCACAACCTTGAAGTAAGATTTGCTTCAGTGGTATTTCACAGCCTTTAATTGTGTCTTTGTAATAAAACCAAACATCTTCACAGTCAAACCAGCAGTCAGGGGGAAACGGCTAAAATTACAAACCAGGCTACATGAACAATGTGTTTAAAATGATGGATCTGAGCTGAAGCACTGGCTTACATATGTACTGTTCGTACGTAAGATTGATGATTCAGTTGTATGTCGCCTTCAGCAAACACTGCAGTCTCCAGAGAATGAAACGACAGCTCATCTTGTTGTCTGGTAAACAACTAACTTCACAACTAGTTAACAAAATTCTGTTTCTTTACATGACAGGCGCTCATGTTTACTCTGGTAAAGCAGCAAATCTGTCACTGAGAGAATCATTTCTTCAGTCAGGAATGTACAGTCGCTGTTTAAACATATTTCAGGGGAAATGCTGTTACTGTATCACCTGCAGGCTTGTGCATTCTGCTGTTGTCTTCAAAGCCTGTTCAGTAGCTACTCTCTGTGGCAATTGTTTGAAAAAACAAAACAAAACGATTCATAAAACATCATTAATAACTTCAAGTGGATGTCCAGCGGCACTGCTGGTAGCTGTAGCTTTCTCCATCAGCTTTGACTCAATGATCTGGAGTCTTAGGCGTCAGTTTGTAGGATTGTAACAGCGCAAAAGAGGTCATGTAAAACTAGTGGATGAATAAAAGGTATTGAATGGATACAACCGCAAAGTTGAGGTGTAGGTTTCAGCTATAGTGGTGCTCTCACCCCGTGGCTTTCCTTCAGCTGCTTCCAGACTAAATAAACCTCATATCAACACAGGGTGGAAAGGTCTGTCGCCTGCTGCACCCGGAGCAGTGGAGTATTATTGTACTCCAGCTCCAGTAAAACACAATAAAGTACAATTTTGGCACCAAAAAAATAGTATTTCTGATTGATTGTTTTAGTGTATGGAAAATGAAATAAACAATGATCTCCTCTGAACAGTCGGTTCATTGAGGGAGTTCTGACTACCGAGACCATGTTCAGACGTCATGAACATGTTGGAGGACTCATTTCTGCGTTGATAGACTGAGCGCTTAAGAGATAACTCATTTTTAAAACTCACATTCAAACACATGTTCTCTTCTGAATACATGGCAATTCATTTTTTATTAAACAGATTATTCTAGAAAAAGTGAACTGCAAAAAACAAAAAAAAAGAAAGAAAAGAAAACATTCAGTAAACTTTAAAATGTATAGTCTTGACATTAAATTACGCAAAAACAACAAGAACTAACTTTATGTGACCAGTTTTTTATCATTTGAAATATTCATATTTAAATCTGAAACTGCTGTGTTATCCACAGATAAATACATTTGACATTAGGCTTAAACAAAAACGTTAAATTAGAGCAGCTGACCTACTTTCAAACACTATCAACATAACATTTCAAACGTTGAAATAAATAAGAATCATAACATTGCTTTTTTAACTGTAATACAAATTAAAACATACATAGTATGCAAAAATATACTTACTACTCGCTAACAGTAACAGCAGGATTCTTCAGAAGGTTTCCTTCTTCATGAAAGTTTCCTTGTATCTCGTCCGCCGCAGTTTTCCTCTCACACACGTGCACACATCACTTTCAGCCAGATGTTCATCTCCCTTAGGTTCGCCACATGTAAGCAGGCAACACTGTAACAAGGTGGAGGCTGCCGTCACTTCTACAACACACTCTGCTGTGCACGTCTGCAAGTATGTGGTGTCAACTTACAAGGTAGACTTCTGAAGACACGTTAGAGTGAACAAAAGAACCAACACATCGTTTGTTTGGTTTGAGAAGAAAACTTTATCCCAAGTATTATATGAGTCTGATTCTAGTAAAAAAAAACATTGTCCCAAATTAAAGTTTATTGGTATGTTTTTATTTTTTTTTGCTGATGTCTCTCGGCAGCTAACAGGAAGCAAACTTGGTTTACATAGCAACGCAGATCCAATTAAGCGGTCCATATAGTAGGAACAATAATTACAAGCAGTAGCCTACATCAAAACACGTATACACTGTAATGTGTGATGTCTCTCTCCAGATCTCTGGCTGTGTTAGATGGTGCTTTAATTGTTAAGAGTTTACTTTTTTTTTTAAAGGAACATTATATAGCCTAATCTGAAGTGTAATACTTTTGGCACACTTTTTAAATATAGGGGTGAGGTGCACCACTTTAAATAGGTTAAAAAGGTTTTGTGTTGCATTATGTTGTTGTTTTCCTACAACGTACACATAAAATAGCCTACAGTAGGTCTACAACAATACACTTTCATTTAACAAATTCAAAATAGAAGATAGGAATATTTTAATTCCATTAAGTTTCATGTCACACATTAAAAAAACGAGACCAGTAAAACTTTCCTCGGGAACTATTTGTTCTTGAGTTTGAAGATTCAAAAGAGGCAATGTCCATCGTTTCACCATTCATCGAAAACAGGCCTTGCCTGACTCCTCCAATAGGCTAGAGTGAAAGTAAATCACAATACAATTATTTTTTAATTATCATTATCTAATTACTTGTGTCTATAGTTTTTGTTAATGTGTTTGAATATGTTCACACAATTGACTAGATTAGGGAAATAAAATAGCAGCATACAATTACTTTCAGGAATTACTTTTAATTTGAAGGCCCCTGTTTATCAAACATTCTCTCTTCTGACTGAACTCTCAGTTGACCTTTACAAAGAGACAAAAACACACTTGTCACATACAAGAACCCTACGTGTGCCCCCTACAGGCTGTGCAGCTACTTACAGATAAACAAAAAGAAAAAGTTCCATAAAGTTATGATGTGGAAAAAACTCATGATCGTAGGATCTCTGAAATGATTCTGATGGGGAGGGGATGTAGCAGCATGCATCGTTGACTGCGGCTACATCTCCATTGATGACACTACCATCGGATGGAGCCAAAGAAAGACATTTTCAAATCCTGCACATAGTGGCTTTCAATTTCAAGCTCTGCAGACTGTTATATGTATAGTTACTAAGCCAAATAGGCTACACAAATAGGTTACATACTCTCTGCATCTCAAGCCCCAGTGGCATTCTCAGTCATAACTGAAATTAATTGTACCACTATTGATTGCACAGCTGGTAATGCACAGATGCTTTATGCCGAGTCATAACAGCCGAAGTTACAGCTTTCTTTCAGATTCAGAAATATACACCCACAGTATTAGATCATTTCTGACATTTATCTTAAAAATATGCTTATTTGTAAACTAATGTACTTCTTAAACAGGCTGCATTCCTTCCACATAGAGAGCAACGCACTTTCAAATCGATCTTGTTACAATATCGTATTGAGATAAAATGGCTCATTATCAATATTAAAAACTAATATCTCTTGAGCTATGTCTTGCTCATGAACATTTTGATTATTACTGGGTTTATATTATACTTCCACAAAAGGACAGTTTTTTTGTTTAGTTTTTTTAATAAGAAAGCAGCACTGTGTGTGTGTGTGTGTGTGTGTGTGTGTGTGTGTTGTGTAGTGTTGTGGCTGCTGGTTCATTTGCAGCCCTCTCCCCAGGGACTACGCCTTTGTGTCACTACATCTATCAGACCCTCCCCTCTTCCTACATCAGTGCACTTCACTGCTGCCCTCATGCTTATTTGCACTGGTTAGCATTCATTCATGCTATTGTGAATAGTGTGTGCGTGTGTGTGTGTGTGTGTGTGTGTGTGTAGGGAGGGACTTCTTGCTGTACAGAAGCTTCTAATACAGTGAGTGCTCAACTGAGTGAATCACATCCTGTCTCTGTTACAGAGGCAGTTTGTCTTTGAGCAGGTATGGTATAGCGGACAGACTGATGATGTTTTAAAGACCCGTTAAACCAATTTAATAATGACTCAGAAGCACCCACAGAGTTAATAAATAGTCGCTCAGCATCTGGAACACAGCCTGGACTGTAAAGGGAAGCCAGATAACATAGTCGGGTACACAGTTCACAAGGCTGGAATATAAATACTTTTAATAGTATAGTAATTTGTTGTAGCCAAAGCCTAATAGAGCTGTTTCTCTGTACATTTAAAACACAGCACTCATACTGAAAATAGTCCACAACAAACACACTAACTAGGCACTCGGAGAGCACAGACCTCTACCAAGGCCAATTGCCACCAACATTGTATGGGTTCTTCCTTGGCCCATGCTACACAGTTGCCCAAAGTAAAAAAAAGAAAATCGGGCCTGTAGTTTTTCCATAATCCTGCTGACAAACAAACCAGCAAACCAAATCAAAACTGTTATCTCTTTGACAGTGGTAACCTTTGTTAAATGCTACAGAGCACGTTTCTTTTCATTAGATTCCTTAGAGTATCCTTTGCCTCATGCATTCATGTTGCTAAACACCACAGTTGTATTTTCAATGAAAACCAATCTTATAACTCGGCCCTGCTCGTTAAATACATGCTGACATGAGTTCTATGTATTTTAACAGGAGGTCTGTCTGGCAGAGAGAAAAATGATTAAATTAAAACAACGTCTCAGCTACACGATGTGCATCAGCACACACATGACAGATGGCATCTCAGGTTGCCAAGACAACTGAACCTTAATCCGCCTCCCTCTTGTCCCGTCTGCAATGGTGGCGGTGGTGGTGTTGGGGGTCGATAATTCAGCGCAGGGCACCATGTGCTGTGTACCACTCAAATTGGTCCCCTGGGTCAAGAGGACCCGGGGCCCATCAGATGGGGACACACTTATTAGGGACTCACAAGTGTTTTATCACTCTGTCAGATTAAAGCAGATCTCATTGTGAGTTGGAATGAGCTGCGTTCATGTAATTGATTATTTATTTTCTTGAGGTGATGTTTGCCAGATATGTGCATGCATCCATTCTTATATTCAGGTTTCAAATGCGCTGTTGTTGCCTCTTAGAAAAAAGTGTAACCTTATTGTGAACTTATAGCACATGTTGATTTTCACATTGACAGTTTTTCAAGTGGACTTTCAGCACAGATGTGAACATTTTAGAGCATTTTTCATGTGATAGTTCTTGATTAATGCTTATTTTTAAATTCCACCAGTTTTACAAAGATCGGGTTACTAATCATGGAGGACTACCCAGCCAGTCAAAACAGCAGATAGTATCATCTGTAGTGATCTAGTGATTTTGGAGGTTGACTTTTACTAAGAATTGACCTTTGCTGCATTAAGTTTCACCACTTTTTTTATTTAAATGTGCCTCTTTTGATTCCACCACCTTTATGGACGTGCATTACTGGACTTCAGATAAGAGCCATTTTCAGACTGGGGGTTAAAAGTTAGACTGGATTTCGGTTAACTTTTTTCACTCTATTTAATTGGAAGTCACTTCTATTTGTATCACTGAACAGATCAGAGATGTGGGTGGTGATTTAGTCTGGAAACTAGACTATTCCTTTACATGGCACTTATCTCGTGAAACCACGTTGACTTTTTTTTAACAAAAACATTCACATTTTTGTCAATTATTTGCAAAACCATCAGTAACACTCCTTCAAGAAATGCATTTTAAATGCATTCAAAGCTGGAAATGGAGTTCCTTGAAATTTCTCTGTACTTTGTATCTTATCAAATATTCTCCCATCATCATATTATGGAGAGTGAGGGAATACTCCACCCTGCCTTTATTCATCTCAAAGGAATTTATTGTGATTGATATCATGTCATCACATTGTCTTAATTACCACTGATTATCCCTACAGAGCACCAGAAACCTTTCTCTCTGTCCGCCTGTCGGTGGGTGTGTGGCTGTGAGGCATTCATATAAATGACTAATAAATAATATGTCAGCCAGTCGTGCACATGACAAATGCATACTGGTTACCTCGACTGAGGCTGGCAGGCCAGGGGGTCAGTAGCTGCAGGGCAGACCTTTACTTTAATTAAACAACCTGTCACACTGAGTGTCTGGATGTGGAGCCAGTCTGGAATCAGGTCCAGGAAATGACTGCACTTTACCTTCAAGTCTACAGCAGCAATGTGGGAATAAATACACATACAAACTGATTCATTTATGTGAATGTTTTGTATTTTAGCAGTTCTCTACACCACATAAAACACAAGAACATGCACTATCCTGATACAGCTGAATGGTTTCTAGGGAGTGTAAAGAAATGGCCACCAGAGGGCAGCATGGCAACTCAATCAAAAGCCCTTGATGCTCGACTAAAAAGGAAAAAAGGGGAGCCATCTTTACTTTTAATGGAGTGGGGAGCATTCATTGTGTAGTGTTTTCATGTATCTGCTTTTAAGTAAAAAAAAAAAAAAAAAGAGGAAGAAGGACAAAAATCAATCCAACATTGCAGGTCTTTCACTTCATCCTAAGACTGCAAACATCAAATGGACAGATCTTTGATGCCAAAGAAGGAATACCTGCATTTAAAAGTGCATTTCAGTACCTGTATGCCTATGCAGCTCCATGGTTACTCGACAAAAGCTTAATGCACTTTAAAACCTTCTGTCAGAAGTGGAGAGGGTTCAGCTCCATGGCTGCTGCCTCGCTGTCATCCGCCTCTCTGTCACTGAGATTCCAATCACCGGGATTCTAACAAGATTACCGGGAGCGAGTGGAAGCAGTGGAGTACCAGTGTAATGTAATTATCAAGTGATGGAGTGCCTGAAACAGCTGTATTATCACTGGCCAGTCGCTTAACCCCTGTCAACACGTGAAGGATCACACCCTCACTCCCTGTGTGATTATGAACAAAGGTTTATCAGCATATTTGAGCACAATTCTGGGTTAATGTTTTCATTCATTTGCAACACGAACAACAGAAGGATGGTGGGTGACAGTCTGTCTTTGTGTCTATATCTCTGTGTGAAAAAATAATGAAAAAAGAAGAAATATGAATGTACTGCACTGTGGAGAGAACCTTAACCTTGACACACACACACACACACACACACACACACACACACACACACACACAGACACACACACGTTTGTGCAACACACACACACTTCAGACTCACTCTTTCAGCATCAAACTCATCGAACAAGAGTGTGTGGGGCTGCGTTTGTCTAACCCCCGCGAGTGTGACGCGCCTGACCTCGTGTTCCCCACATTTCTCTCTTTTGCCACTTCCTTTTTACACAAGTAACCCAGTCTCCATGGCAACTCATCTCAGTTTTAGAAACATGGACAAAAGACACAGTGGGAGAAAAAAAAAAAAAAAATAGGCAAGGACATACACAAATACATGTTGACGCACATTAATCAACAGAGCATGCACACAACTGCCCACACTGATGCAGAGGCACACACATATTACTACCACGCCTTTCACCACTGAGAAAGGATTAAAAACAGGAATAATGTTTAAGATTTTAAGTTTCTTTGAATGTTGTGATTTTATTCATTTAATTTCCTTTGTCGCACATGGATCTAATACCAACATCACAGAGCCACTCCAGCCTGAAACCCCCTTGATGAAATGACTGCTCCTGTATACATCTATCATCCGACGTCATGCTTGTGGACAAACTGAACTTCTAAGATCTCTTCCCCTTTCCGTCTACGGCTCTATTTATTCAGGTATACTTGCAGACAGTGGTGGGAAAAGTATTGAGATAATTTACTCAACCAATTAAGCATTGCACTCCTGTTAGACATTTGCGAGTCTGAAAAAAAAGTGATGCAGCATAGCAAGAGATATTGTCTTTTTTATTCCGTGCAATCTTCTTCCTTGTCCAAACCTGGCAAGAGATTTGGTTGTGTCATGCTAGAAGCGGCTAATGTAGCCTCAAGCTGCTAGCCTCAAGCAGAGTTGAGACGGAGGTCTGATAAGCTCACTTCTTTCTAACTACTACTAGCTTTATTTTACAACTTGTAGTCTTCAGACCTAAATGACGCTGACTCAAGTGACCTCACTTTATCAGAATTCGTGCAGCTCTGTCTGGAGTCGCCAAAGGCTCTATACAACTCCTTATCACATGTGCAGTAGTACTGTAGATGTGATTACAGACTTTAATGTGTAAAGTCTGTAACCTATAAGAGGAGACACCAAATGCAGAATCACTTCATCACAAGTAAAAGCCCTGTGGTTTTAAGTAAAAGTTTAGAAGTACTGGCAACAATACAGTACAATGTACTTAAAGTATCAAAGGTTAAGGTCTGTGTGTGTTCGTCTTCATGGCATCATATGGTTCTGGAGAGAAGAAGAAGACAAGAGCTCAAGATTATAGTGTGTTAAACCATTTATTCCATGTTTATTCACTGCATGTAAGTGCTAATCAGGGGGGCTTCAAGTAAAATGTTCCCCTCTAGTGTTGAAGTTTAAGTTGATTGCTCATTTTACCTGCTTTATAAACTGTTGGGTAGACCACCCAAGTATTTTAATTTATACAAAAATCCCTCTGAAATGAGTCAAGAAGTAGTATGTAGTAGCCTCAAATGTAAATACTCAAGTGAAGTTGCTCAAAGCTGTACAGTGCTTGAGTAAATGTAGCTTGTGTGAGTTGTTGTGCTTGACCGACTTGTTGAAACCCCTGAAACAAAGACTTTGCATGTGTTTACGTTTGTTTGTTTGTGTGTGTGTGTGTGTGTGTGTGTGTGTAAGTGGTATAAAACTCTCCGTTTGAGCAGAAGGGAGAAAGACTGACAGATGGACAGAGAGAGCGAGGGAATGAAGAAAAACCTTGGCCCTCTGCGGAGCAGTGGATTGACAGATTTACTGTGTGTGTACACGTTTATTGTGCAGCAGTGGTCAGGGCGGTGTGAAGGGAACACCATTAGAATCAGCTTGTTTGTTAAGTCAGGAGGGAAGGTGCAGAGGAGAGTTTAAAAATAAGATCATACGTCGATCATGGCAGCTCACTGACTGGAGAGCCAAATCTGCTAGGGTTTTGAGTGGATATACAGTCTTTTAAGAGGTTACAGCGTTGTGCAGCGTCTGTGCACTTGTGTGTGTCGGAAAAAAAAACTTTTCAGAGATGGACAGTGGCAGATCGGTGTGTGACTCATCCGATATACCATTCAGTTGTAGCATCTCTGCAGTGTCTGAGTCACCATGCAGCAGTGACAGAGGGAGGAAGAGGGAGGGAGAGAGAGCAAAAGAAAAGAGCAGATAACAAAGGAAGCTGATATGAAAGAAAGATCATGGCATTATCTTATCCTTTCCATCTGACTCTTTTCTGTAGCCTTCACTTAGCTTCAGTCTGTCAAAGGCGTTATAGTCGTACGAGTGATATTGTCTCAATCTAGAGCTCACAGGAGGTGCAGCTTGGTGGTTGTTTTAAAATCTAACAGAACTATCAACATCTGGCTGAAATAATACTGCCAATTCTCTAACAGTCAATAATATCTGACTTTGAAAAATGTGACCATTTAGCATTTTTTTTTAATATTTACAGAGGTCGGGAAATATGTCTGTGTATGTATGATTGTGTGACAGCGAGACAAATAGAGGGTGCAGGACACAGTTAGATATTGAAGTGTAATGCCAATAATGCAAAGGAAAACAAATTCAACTGGATTTATTGGTTCATTTTGCAGTACTTCACCACACTCAATTAAAAACACAGTCAAAAATAACAATAACATTTATAATGTATGTCTTGGTAATTTTACCAGTTATGATATAAAAGTAATTCCAAAGCAAATGTCAGAGACATGTGTCCCCTGTGTGTTCTATGCTATTTGTTTATTGTCTGTCCACTCTCGCTCACACACGCACTCATCCCAAGGTGTCTCCTCTCTCAGGCTCGGCTCTTAAAGGCACCGCACATCAATATTTTATCACCGCAATGACACCAAACAAAATCCATTTGCTCAATGCAAACATTAAGTTCTCATTTAAAATGGCTGCAGGAAGTCACTAACAAAGGTTAAATGAGCGACTGCTTGGATTCAGCTTCTTTTATTTTCAATTGAGGTGCTTTCGTGTGTGTTTGCTGCAGTGGATGGGGAGTAATTGCTTGCAATTGCAAAGCAATTTCCAACCCTAATGGGTAAATTGCAAGGTTTAAAAAGGGGCTTGTTATTGTGCCATTCACACTGGCAATTACGACAAATGGTTTAACATGAGATGATAAAAGGACTGTTTTTAAGATTGTTTAACATGTGTTTTTTTTGTCAGGGTTGCTTTTATCTAACACAAGTGAGTCCAAGTTTTCGAAGATTGATTCATCTTGTTCAGCTCTGGCAGGGAGGAGTGTGTGCTGAGCCGTCTCTCTAAACGCAGAACAAAGGGGCAGACGGTGATAGCATCGTCCTCGTGTTATCCCTCCGCTTTGAGACCTCTATCAGATGTGTCACATCACTGTACCTAATGAAATCAGATGGACACCTATTGTCCATCAAATCAATAAAGCGTCAAAGGATTAGAAATGCTGCGACAATGTCGTCAAAAAGCCACACAAAAGCAATAACAAAAGGTTGATGTAATGATGACTGTGGTATTTTAGATGCTCATAAAACACAACATTGCTTGCATCAAGTTGGATGTTTCCTCCAGTTCCATTAGACATGAAAGCCCTCCCCCCATCTCTCACTTTTTAATGAGATTTGGAGTGTGTCTGTCACCCCACTGTGAAGCCATCGGTGACAGGCAAGAGGACAAAAGGAGGCCTGATGCTTGGGTTTAGGGAAATACCCCCCTCCTAACCAGACACATGCGCACACACACACACACACACACACACACACACACACACACACACACACACACACAGCTCCCATCTGGTGATGGGCATAAAGAGGTGAGCCTGAATAAGGAGCTATTGGCATACACAAATGCATGTCCATGCACACAGACACACACACACACACTTCAATCCAGGTGCCTTAGCTGCATTAAATGCCTCCCTCTCCTTCCTCCCCATGTTCCTGATGTTCTTATCATCTATCTAGCATCGACATGTGCTGCAAAACTCTGCTTTTTTTTTTTTTTTTGTCTTCATCCAAATATCTAACTATCAAACAGACATTTTTTCTCCAGAAGAGAAAATAAAGCAAAAGTAATTTTTGTTTGTGTACGAACTAAAAACAATCCAATAAATTAGTCTCTATTTAGAACCCTGAGATACATGAAAAGGTAAATTTATAACAGGTTGTTTTTTTCTTAGAGCTTCGCTGAAAGACAGACCTGTGAGTGTACTATGAAAGTGCCTCATTAGCACAATTCTTCCCTGCACCCCTCCAAGATATCAAATAGATGTTTTACTCTGGATAATGGAGGAATTTGTGATCAAATCCCATACATAGTATTTCGGGACGGCAGTGGGGATTCATCCTGTTGAAGGAAAACTGTTCTTTTTGTTTCTTTTTCTGTCTATCTCCTCTTGGAATCGCTCCATTTTAAAACTGGTACAGCATTGAAGGTGGAAAAAAAGAGAAGACAAAGAAGAAAGATTATTATTGTGTCTGCATGTGAACTGTACACATTTCTATTTCTATCTTAGCTCAAGTCACATAATCTTGCATCACACAGAGAAGTGTCTTTCTTTGCATGTGTGTGTCAGTGTGTGTGATCTTGAAGAAGGCCTGATGAAGGAGAGTTTCTGACTTTGTAATATTGGAGTGCCTCGCCCCAGAGGCTCCCCCTCGACAAGTCGATGACGCACTTCCTGACAAGGTGGTAGGAGGATGCGTATGAGGAGTGGGGGGGGGGGGGGGTGGTGATGGCGAGGACCAGCTAAATATATACCAGCTGTGGTGATGGTGCTAAAGGCTTTCATGTGCAACCAATCATGCTTCCTGACTCGTGCAGGAGGAGGATCCTGCTGCTGTATCCTGAGCCAACCGGCGCCAATCCAGAGCCTGTTGTGGGTGGGTCGTTATCCAGCATTCTTGTAGAAGTGCGACGTATAGATCAGGATCATTTAAGGTCTTGAATGCCATGATACCATGCTGTATGCTGCATATCTATGTACGGCTCGGTGAACACGCCCACGGCTCGTGGGACGCAGTGATCCTTCATTAGAGCACCATGGACAGCTCACGTGTGGATGTATGTGACTGCAGAAAGCAGGAGAGGCTGCATGAAGTTACCCAAAACAAATACATTTCTCTGTTTGCAGTTATTTTAATGAAGCAACTCCCAAAAATGCTAATGAGTGACTCAGAAAATGTTCAATAATGTATGCGGTTTGGAAAAAGACAGAGTGATGCAGCAGTAAATGCTTTGATTATGATACTATGAGGAGAATAATTCCTATCATTAATTCAGTCATAACTGATGTTACGTCTCCTGCTTGATCTTAAGTCGATGTCCTATCTGAAGATATATACTTTCTCATTATTATCCTGTGAATCGCACAGAGGTGCTGGAGGCACATTGTGCAAATCAGGACCTTATTTATGAGCAGCATAGGCTCTCGGGGGCCCGAGCACAACATGAGCGCAGCCCCCGAGTCATTAAAGAGTGATTTTGGCATCCACTTCCACTCCTCTCACACACACTCCCTCCGCTCCCTTGAGACTGTAGCAGCACCTGCCCCCCTCCCACATTTGAACAGCCATTTAAGATGCTGAACATATGCACACGCATTCTCTCAATTTAGCATCCATGCTGTCAGACGCACATGCTATATTTATATACATGATGCAAATGAAAACTTTAAACCCAAGAGAACATTTAAAGAGTTGCCGGATGACGTGTTTCTGCACGTAGACTTGCATCAATTACGCAGATACAGAGGCTGCTGTTACCTTGACTTTTTATTTTTTATTTACCTTTTCTGTGGGGAAGTGGCAGGTTTTGTGAAATAGGCGGATTGATTGTCACAAAGGGTTGTGGGTCACCTCCCTCACTTGCACCGGGACGGGATGACGGTTCTGGCTGGTTGACTGTGAGAAAATACCATTTAGGGGTGACTGGTGACGCATTTATTGAGCCTGTCAAATTAACAAAAGCAATGGGCTGAGCCGGGACAAGAGTCACAATAACACACACACACACACACACACACACACACACACACACACACACACACACACACACACACAACACATGGACAGAGAGCATGTTTTTAATATCCCCTGATCCAGAAGTTGTGCATCAATCACACACTGATCTCTGTGTCACCTTGGGCTTTTCAGAGCTCCTGCAGAGTTGTTTGACGTCAGTGATGTTAGGAGAGAGAATGTGGTCTGAATTTCACTTCACTAATACGGCTCTTCACAGTGCAGGAACCCATACAAAATGACTTTAAAGATGGGCATGGAGGTTAAACTACATAGGAAGGAGATGATCAGGTATTCTTCATAAACTTTAAAGGGGATAGTTTAGCAGGGTTGGACTATTTCTTGTGTTGTATGTGGCTGTCATTAATCTATTTATTTCAGCTACATGGTCATATGGTGAATATGTGTGAATGATATCTACAGCAGTTTTTGATTTATTTAAAAAAATTGAAAAGAAATGATCTGAAATAACTATTATGATTCATTTTGTACGACTATTAACATTTGATTCATTGGTCTTTAAAATGTTTCATGTTTATGTTGTGTAAAAAATATATATTTCTCAGGTTTTACATATTTCTCTTGTCCCAATAAACATATGTATAGCAATGCATGTGACTTCAGTGGATAACGCATTAACCTAAAAGTAAAATGATGTATCTCTACTCAGGCTCAGGTGTACTGTTTTGCTTTGTTGTACAGTAATTCCTCTGAAGATCATCTGTGAGAACCGTGTGCTGAAGGTTTGTTGGAGGAGGTGGGGATCAGCTCCTAAATCAAAATAACACCTCCAAATAGCTCGATAAGTGCTCCTCCTCCCTCTCGTCTCCATTAAGAGGTTAGAACAGTCGATAGATGCAGCAGAACACTGGGGACCGACCCCATTGATTTCACCGACGGGGAAGGAGGGCAGCCATTAACTGAGGACTTCCTGTGGCCTGAGTGGAGCAGCTACACGACTGAAAACACGACTGTCAGGGTTTCACCCACTGAAGATCATTCCTTCAACATCAGTATATTAATGTTACTGTGTCTTGCAGTGAGTAATAAAAAATGTTGATGGTATGTTGTGAATGTCTTTCTTGTTACAGTATATAAAATTGTCACAATGTCTGCCTCAGTTGTGTTTATTCTTGCCCATTCTGCCTCTCTGTCCCTCCTTTCAGCCACATTTCCACATCCTCAGGTCCCCTTCATTGCATATTAATCTGCTTGTCCATGAGATCAGACTTTTCCACCCACCCCAGTCACCTGACCACATCCAGTCACTTCCTCCTGTAGTAATCCCTGCCCACCTGCTCACCTGCTCCCCATTTCCCACATTAGTCTGGCAGTATATATACCGGCCCTTTTTAACTAGTTTGTGTCCACTCTCGTTTTTCCCAGTCTTTGTTTCCACCTGATCCACAATCTGATCTGACCTGTCTCACTGAAACCTCACAGAGTCCTTTCTCAACATCAAATCCCTTATATGTACTATAAACAGATTACATCCACTGTGGTTTTGAACACTGTTTGACTGTTGGGGCTGTGTAGATGTTGAGATATCCTCATAAAAGACACTGAACTTCCTCCTTCTTCTTCTTCTTCTTCTTCTTCTTCTTCTTCTTCTTCTTCTTCTTCTTCTTCTTCTGGGGAAGTCCATAAACCAACAGAGATGACTGTGTTAGTTTGACTGTGGACTAATTCATGTTCGGCCAAGTATCTCAATATCTGCTGTAAAGAGAGACAGCTTTCAGGTTTTCCTTTCATCACAATGTTGGCAGCTGGATCCCCCCGCTCCTAGTCTTTGCATGACCAAGTGTCCTTGAGCAAGACACTGACCCAAGTAGCTCCCGCGGTGGTTCAGTCCCACTGCTCCTACAGCCATTTATGTGTCGTTTAAATATTATCAGCATCCATAAATATTGATTATGTCTTTTTCCGTTATTGTGCATCGGTTATTGCAATTTGAACAACTTGAGTTATTAGCAACATGTGAATACGTAATGTAAAGTGTAGCAATGGTCAAGCTAAGAAATAGCATGATTGCCTTTTTTTGTTCTTCACTGTCTGACTTTTTTTCATTACTTTTTCTTCTTTGTTGCCAACACAAATACTCCGGACACACACCGTTTTTTTTAATTTTTATTAAAAATGATATAGAGTATTTCAGTTCGACACCAACAAACCTCTCAATTTACACAGCAACAGAAGGCATAGAATCACACTGTAACTTCAGAGGCACAGAAAAGGGAAACTTTTAACTACTTCAGGTGGCACATTTGTCATTTTTGAAAATGTACAATCACCTGTTTAGATTTCATCCTTAATGTCGATGCATTTTGTGACAATGAAATCAGGGTTGAACAGCTGGAGAGAGGAGGTGCACATGGTTAAGTAGGGCAACAAGGGTCCAGCCACTGAATGAAGAACATTAATCAAACTAAAAAGTGAGGCGAGAGAGGGGTAGGGGGGGGACGGACCACAGCACACACCAAAACAAAAACAGAAACATGAAGAAGAAGAGCGTCCGCCTCTCAGACGGAGCTCTTTTTATCATTCTCATCTGGTGAGCAGCCCTGTCACAAACTCTTCCTTGTTGTCAAAGACGTTTGTGTCGGACTCTATTCCTATATTTTTTATACATATATTTTTGTTTTTTTCTGTTTATTTATTTATTTTCTACATTTGTTATCACAAAAAAACACGACTCTTAAACAAATGCATAAAAAACGGTTACATAATGACTGTTCATGACGTTTTGACCAGAACTGTTACTATGGATTTATTGCTTTGTACACTGAGTAATGTTTTGGTGCCACCTGCACGCTGTGGCTCCAAACGCTGGAACCTCGCTTCTGGTGGTCTGTACTCCCTTAAAAAACATTTGACTTCCAGCTAAAAGCCAGCTCTGCTCGTCACCTTTGGTTGATTGTGCAAAGAAATTGAAGCATCAGTAACAGTTTCTGAGACAAATACAAATAAGTTTGAAAGAAAAGGAAACATAAAAAAGGACACACCACAAATTGCACTTTGTTCCATGCATAAATACACATCCACACACATCTATATTGTGAAGTGCTGACTTAGGGTCTCCACAGACAAATGAAACAAACGTTTCCCCCATCAGACTTTTTCAGTGTAAGTGCAGAATGAGGACAAAACACATTCTGGAGTGTGTTTTGCTCTTCAGGAGCCTAAAACACTTTTCATTACCAGACTCCCATAAGACACATCATTATTACATTATTCATCTCACACCTACTCTGTTATAGAAATGTCCTGTTTTGGTGAAGTTTATGCAAAGTATAGATTTATGTAAACATTAAAATACTTGTTTAGGAATGTTTACTTCTATGATGTCGTTTGACATTTCAAACTCGTCTCCCTTTAGCTTTAAAGTGAAATGAAAACATATGTTCTACTCACTTTAAAGGATGTGATCCTACATGAACACTCAACTTTCTACTGAAGTTAGGACAGTTTTGATTATTTCACATCATAGATTCATTTTGATTGTTGCTTTTTTCGTCATAATATTTGATGGCGTGGATAAATTCTTGGTTTTAACATTAAAATTACTCTTTTATCCATTTGATCATATAAATATATTCCATATAATTTGAATTATTAATTTTTATCTTCTTCTCATAAAACATTATTAGGTTAAGTAAGACTCTCGTACTGATTTTGATTAATCTGTACTTTCCTAAACTCTTTGCATTGCACAAACCCTTCATACGGTTGCATATGACTGTTAATCTATAAATTGAATCTATTAACTTGCATACATATTTACTCTGTAGTTATCTCTGTTATATATGTTTTAGTTAAGACAAATCTTTCAACAATGCACCGGTGCAACTAGACTTTTGACAGTTATGGTAAGTATATGACAATGGCTTTACTCCTGCACTACACTGCTGAGATGTGACGGATTAAAATTGCTAAAATCAAAATGCTCATCTGCAGAGATACCGAGTCATCACATGTAGCTAACATTAGACAGACGGGTTTTTTTTTTTTAACCTTATATGAAAGTGTAACCAAACAGTCATCACAAGTCATCACAAGTCATTATTATGCCATTATTATGCCACTCAAATCTCTACACAAGCTCACTTACATGTTAAGGACTTTTACTCACACAGAAGCCGGTGATAAGAAAACAAAATTCATCATATAGTGCCCAAAAAAGACACACTACTCTGAATGCAGAGAGATACAATACAATCTATATCAACAGAGGGTCTAGTTTCTGTTCACCACGCTGTGGAGTGACATATCTATACACTGTAATGGCTGGCTTGTAGGACGTTGTACTGTCACAGTTAAGTTAATAAATAAGGAGTCGGCACTCTGATGGGCAGCTCCTATGTAACCCTACTGGCGTCAGTGTGGTCAGGAGGCCTCGGCTGATGGGATAAAAATGTTCACATTTACACACAATTGCACTCTGAATGAATATATCTATTATCAATATGCATAATAATACATTTACAGACCAATCTGATATGTGATACACCTCTATTGATCCAATATCTTTGAATTTTGTACACACTTTAGCAATTTTTAAATTCAGTTGATACTTTTTTGGGATTTTTTTGGGATTTTTGAATGTGTGCGATCGATACAACAACGGATTGTAGTTTTTCTTGTTACTCATCTGTTGATATTTTTTTGACTAAATTGATGCACACTCAGGAAAGTAAGTCTACTCATGTGTCGGTGAATGTGTGTTTGGGTCTAGGAGTATCCCTCATCCTTCCTGTATCCGTAGCCTCCCGCCTGCGCTTCTTCCTGGACGTACTCCTCTGTCTTCTCCCAGCCTGAGGCCCAGCCTCCGTTCACCTGCGTGGTTGCACCGTACGATTTAGCCGGACCTCCAAAGGCCCCGTAACTTTGAGTGATGTCGCCCGTCTCTTCTGCCAGCTCATCCTCGTCTATGAAGCCACACTTCTCCTCGCTGGTCAGTTCTGGGTCGGCCCACGGCTGTTTTTCTCCCGACGCAAAGATCCCGTAGAAGATCACACCCCCATAATGCACCATGGAGGCGATCAGGAACACAGACTGCCACTCCTCTCGAGTCTGAAGAGGGAAGCAAACCCCAAAACATTTTTTATGTACATCTTATTATGAAAATAACTAAAGCCAACAACGAAAAGATCTCACTTACAAGTATTGTCTGTGTGCAAGAGACATTGTTGTCTAATATTAAAAACACATTGTTCCTTACCACCAACATAGTATCCACCACCCTGCTGCTGCAAGTTCTCACTAGCTCTCAAACGTGTGTTAATTTGCAGCTGAAATAGTCCTCAACAAAAGTATAATTTAATTATTTTTGAGAAATGTGTGTTTTCTGAATCTGTAATATTTCCATTTAATAAGCTGGTGCAGTCATGAATAAAACATTAAGTCTTGGGTTTCAATACATGACCCCATGTGAGCATCATGTAATGTACATATACATACTTTCATATATTTACTGTCCAGGTACCACTAATCAAGGATTATTAGAGGAGCGAGTAAAACATCTGTCCTATTAATTGAATCATAATGTTTTCTGTGTACTATCAGTATACCATGTCGCAAAATCATTACGTCTGCATTTGATAGCAATTATGTCTTATCTTATGAAGACATGTTTTAAATAGAATCTCTACAGTGTTAATTTCATTACAACTGTGTTTTACTATATCGGCATTCATAATCTGTTTATACTTCAGCCAGCTTTTATGGAAGCTTCACAGGAAGAGTTATACCTGTTGAGGAATACATTAATAAACATTTATACGTGCTTACAGCTGCGTTATAGTTTGTTACAGACAATTCAATAATTACTGTATTTACTGCTATGAAATGCTAAATAGGGGGACTTTAAGTGTTGCTGACTTATCTAGGTCTTTAAGACCTTTAAGACTTATTGCACACATATAATGAGTGGATGTTTATTAGTGCCATTTTTGGTGCCTATAAATGAAGAAGCTCTTACCTTGTTCTTTGTCATAGTACCAACAATTATTGGGCACACCATCCCAGACAGGGTACCCACACCATTAGAGATTCCCATTAGGATACTGGCGTAGCGCGGTGCGATGTCCAGGTGATTGACATTAAAGCCTGATGCAGCAAAAAAAAAAGCAACACATTCAATTTTAATATTGTTGATACATTTTACCTTTTTTTTCAATTACGACAAGGCCAGACAACCAGATTAAAATGCCAAATTTAGGCAAACCACTGTGACAGTATGTATCAAAACAGAAGCTGGGCACAGTTTTAGATGAAAGTAGCCCAAATGGTGCCCATCTTGTTGCAGAAATAGGCAGTAACTCGCCACACATTCTCCTCCTCCCCCACAGTGACTGGCTGAATGAGTAAGTGTCCTCGCGATCTGCCTCACACTGCCTGCCTGGCAAATCCCCCGAGACAGCTAGCTAGCACTGAATTATTAAACACTCCAGGAGAGAGCTCGAGAACAACCGGCAAGAAACTGATTTTGCACACAGTCACAGACCTGCGCATCAACATGAAAAGATCTGTTGAATAAGTGGCTGAAGAATGTTGAAAAGGTTAATTTTGCCCGTCAGTTAAAATGTGTTACAAATAATATCTGTAATCTGATGTCTTGGGGAGGTCTGTAGCTACGCAGCTTGTATTGATGAAGCTCAGTGCTGGTGTTGTTGGTGTGTTTAAAAGAGAACCCTCAATTCTACTGCATCTGCAACATCATATTGTCAAATAACAGCAAACATACCGATGCTTGGGATGGTAACAAAATAGTTTTGTATTTCAAATACATTTCAACAATATTTGTCATACTGTTTTATAATCCCTACACTCATACTTCAGCTGCATGTCAAAGAGTCTGGAAAGGACCAACTATCTTATCATCGAAGTAACTCTAGTTTAGGTATAATGTTCCACACTTACATGCTCTCAGTTGGCTAACCCTAACCCCTTCAAATGTGACTTCCAGCCTCATTGGCCCTTCTTTTGTGAAAGCTACACACATTAGACCCAGTAAAACATCACACACTTTTTATATGTAGTATGTCATACACGAAATTCTACCTAAATTACATTCTGATTGAGCAGAAAGTGTGTTTTACTTGTACTAACCCGATATAGCAAATCCACTGAAGCCCACTGCCAGTACCAGGAAGGAGATGGCCATCCCTTTGCTGTGGGAAAATCCCACCACCAGCAGCAATGTGGCCTCCATGCCAAATCCTAACAGAGATAGACAGCAGGTCACACACACACACACACACACACACACACGCACGCACACACAGAAACACACAAAGCCCACGGGCTGTTGGGCATGGTGGTGCCAATTGAATTAATCATGATACATGGTCTGCACTCAATTACCCAAGGGTAGATGTAAAAATCAATGCACAGTCACAATCAGCGAGTCAACTAAGTATTGAACAGAAAAAATATAAACACAACCATCTCTCTGGCAGTGAAGAGCAACAAAAATAAGAGCAGTATGGATCTAACACCGTTAGGTAACACCCTGTATCTGAGCAGAGAGAGGTGTGGAAAATGATATTTCATCCTCAGTTCAGACTTCTCACCTCCACAGTTCATGATTTTCCTGACAGTGGTAGTCGTTAGGATGTTCCTGCTGCGTAGGTAGTCGGCCAGCTGGCCGCCGATGGGCACGATGATGGTCATCACCAAATGTGGCAGCGCGGACAGCATGCCAACCTACAACCACAAGCAGAAAATCAACCAATTCAGGCAACATGACACATTCATGATGTCTTTTTGAGGAAATACAACATAGTTTAGTTTCATCACCGACAGGGACATTCACCACACATGTCCACCACACATGACTGAATATGGACCCAAATAATCATGGCTCATGAGCTTTTTTTTAATTTAAAAACAAAACATTGTTTTTTTACTTCTGTAAATCGTGGCAAATAGCATAGTGTTGCCATGAACACTACTTTTTTATTTCATTGTCTGAATTGTGAGGGCACTATAGTGAATACATTTCACATGTTTTGGACAAAGGGGGAGATTACAGGTTGTTAATGACTAAATAAACTATAACTAGAGATGTTTTCCCCCAAACTTTAACTTTGATTGTTGCTTTTTTTTATCATGAATATGTATTGTTATGATGTGAAATTAAGTTTTTAGGGGCTTTAAGAGATCATGTAACCTGATGTTACATTGATTGTATGTTTCAATATGAATCACTTGTTCTACGGCTACTTATTTATTTATGCTATTGCAGGTGGCCCGTATCATTTTACCTGTAAAAATCAGCAGCATCAAATGATTTGTGATAGCAGTTACTTACTATCTTTTTATCCTTTATGAACCAAAGCTGCCTTGTTATGTAATGTGTCAGTTCATGACATAGGACCACAGGCCACCAGTTGCTGACATTGATTTTGATAATGAATCATTCCAAGAGCAAAGTGTCACATGCTCAGCTCTAAAACGTTTGGCACTAGTGTTGAGCGATTATTTCCAGTGCATTTTAATCTATCATTTATCGATCACTCAATACATGCTCCACGTTTGTCACCATGTCCACTGACTTGTATTGTAAGCTCACCTTGCTTATCTCAAAGCCAAAGACTTCCTCAAAGTATGCAGGCTGGCTGATCAGCAGCAGGTAAAACGTCCAGCTCCTGCAGAAGTTGGCCACAATGATTGCATAGACGGGCATAGAGGTGAAGAACTTCTTCCAGGGGGTCTTGAATTTCTGCAATAGATGATCAAAAAGGATTGCATTTTACATAAATGCGTTTGATAGCGTCTCCCTGATAAAAGACAAAAGGTGATGAAAAGGGCTGATGGAATTGAAGTATAGTACTTCTAGTACCCTGTACAACAAAAAGGGTTGAGAACAAAGAGGGCTGGGTGGATTAAATGATATTCATTGTCCAGATTGTTACCTCGGCAGCACCCGATAGGTTGACGCTCTCTCCAATGCTCTCCTCTATGTAGCAGCGTTCCTCATGAGTGATGGTAGGATGTTCACCAGGGCTCTCATAAGACACAAGGACCCAGAACACATACCAAAAGATGCCGAAGCATCCTGCACATGACAGATAGAAAACGTGTCAGAACTTTAGATCATTACAGACAAAGTACTGTAGCCAATTTTGACCTCAGCTGTAGGTACACACACAGAGTAGTTGGCAGTCTGATCTTTCCACAACGCCTGAGAGAAGAAAACCCAGACAGGAGCGCTAACTGTATCCAGTCCAGTGAGAAACATGGAGCGGGGGGGGGGGGTTATATATTGACACACCAAAACATTGGGGGGAGGAAATCAATACGCAGTCTGCCTGGATAAATCCATTTGACTTTCACTGAGTGTCAAACTCTCAAGGTTTTAACCAGCCTGACAACACACGCCTTTCCACATATACACATATTTATATTTACTTTATTGTATTAATGAATGAATTTGACATCTCATATTTACTCGTGCAACGATACACACATATCACATGCATCATCGATCCATCTTACCATAGACATAGAACACAGAGGACCAGCCTGAATACTGAACCAGGATCCCAGCCAGAGGCATCGCTATCACAGCACCAGCATAAGAGCCTGACAGACGGCGAGACAAGGGAGTCAAGTCAGACTTCTTCACCACTACGGTAATAACACATCATTATTTATTAATGCCAATAGGAGAAACTGAGAAATGAGTGTTTACCACAGAATGAGAGGGTGGCCAGTCGACTCCTCTCCAGCGGAGGAGCCCACTTACTCCAGATGCCATGACATGCCGGGTAGGTCACTCCCTAAACACACCACACAGAGACAGTCTGTGTTCATTCATGGTAAGAAACAGCAGAATGGAACTCCATGTTCTTCAGCTTATCATGTCAGCACTTCTGATACACACATTTTGTTTTTATGTATTTAATGATAGTGGTCAATGCTTAATGTCGGCCATTTTTGGCATTTGGTGAAAATAAATATACGGGTTTGTACAATAAACAAATAACAGGACTTAGTAAGCATTCATTTTTGATTGAGCCAATGAGGTAAATAGCCTTATATAAATAGAAACACAACCATTTCACCCATCATTTTCAAACATTATCAAGGCATTGTTGTGCTTCACAGAAATTGTATTTCTGGATTATTGAGTTTAGGAATTACTATCAGTCTAAGAGGCAAAATCCTTTTACATATGAACATGAATCAACAGATTCTGATATAATAACTAAAACGAATTAACATTTCCACCCTTGTAAATAACAAATTGCTACAGAGGACCTGATGAGCTGTTCATGGAGCGAAGCAGCCCTGCAGCTATTAAATGTTCATCAGACACTAATCTGAACAAACTGTGCTGACGTGAAATGCAATCTGCACTTTCTTAGGAGAGCAGTGCAGTGCGCTATAATACTACATTTGTTTTTATTTATTCCCCACAAAACTGTTCAAACCTATAGCCTTCAATAAAGATGTGCTGTAACATGCTTTATGATGCTAGGCTACTGGTGAGATAATTATCCACCATTAAGCATTTGATACTATTTGTCTAAAAACATTGAAATTATATTATAAACTCTCATCCAGACATTCCACTGTCCTAAAATATGATCCCATTTCTACAAATGATGACCCCCAACAACATCATTTTTACTTTACGTCTGTCATATTTGTGTATGTAACAACTCTAGTATCAGCTTTCTGTGTTTTGCGATATAACCGATACATTGTATGAACATCAACTACACAGCAGGCAGATATCTGGGTGTCATATTTCACTATACGAGGACTGATGTATTTCTGCCTATCAGCCTTTTCATTTGCATCTCCCAGGACTTTGCTGTTGTGTTTCCCAGATACAAAGTGTGACAGCAAAATAGGAAGCTGGACTATCCCACAAACACTCGGCTGTAGAGTACTGGATCAATACAGCTCTCACGTTTCCTCAGGTTGAATATCCAGTGTTACAGTCTTTCCTTTGCTTTCTCCTGGAGTACCCTTTGTGTACTGTATTATTGCAAATCAGCTATTGATAGCCACATTAACAGAAACTCCATCACACATGTGTAACCTTTATGTTCTATTATTAGTGAGAATGTTTTCAAGACTGATTTTTACTTGTGAATCTATCCACAATTTTTTATTACAGGGCAGAAATATTAAAAATGTTGTAATACACTTGCTAACAAGCTCTTACCTCCACCAGCCCTTGTAATATCCTGACAAAGATGACACACCCATAGTGGACTCGGGCAGCCGAGGGAATGAACATGTTGAAGATCGAGGTTAGCACAATGGCTGCACCAAATACCCTGAAAATTGTAAGATGTATTTTAAATGTAGCATTTCATATGTATCATAATGATTTCAACTGAACTGAATGAATGGCATTGCCATGTTAGCTCTGTGGTGACATGGAGCAAAGCATTGACATATCACATGATGAAATATGCCTTTATGTTAAGGAAGCTATTAGCACATTATTTATAATAGATAGCCATGGCAAATGATCAACTTATATATTCTACATGAAAGGTCATTAAAAGTCTCTTTGTCTTTATGTCGTTGTGGACACAGAAATATCTGTCGCATGTCAAAACCTCTGTAGTGTAAAGCCTAATCATTTATTACGAATCGACGTTCGTTTGTTGTGTCCTCGGTTCGGATTGGCACGCGCTCCTCTGACATCAGAAAAATAAATATTTCAAGGAGCAACGCCCCGTTAACAGTCGCGTAACAGATGCGCACGTGTCGCCTAGCAACCATTTTCAATTCGGTATAGGCCTACGGTTTCAAGAAAAGTGTTTTTCATAAAGAATGGCATTTCATTTTTTTTTTACGACGTATAATGACTCTTAATTCTCTGACAAGATGAGGCTGTCTGTGGTTATTATAAAAGCAGGGAGGGCCAGGCCATCCATAAACACAGAGCTATTTCTCATTTCTGTCACGTTCTACCACCCCTCTCACCTGCACGCGGGGGGCAAATCCTAATCCGGTTGAGACTACTGTTGGGCACGAGACCAATTGATTCGATTACATCCTCGTGTCAATCAACAGGACAAGGAACAGACCAGGGTGCAGGGAAATAAAAATGTAATACAAAAACGAGCGATATAGGCCACATTAATATGAAGTTATAGCAGGTAGATTTGTTAGACATACTGGCCCCTTTTTCAGAATTAGTGTCTGTCAATATTAGGCTATTGTTTGCCTTTAAATTTATAGACCTAAACGTTCATAATTATAGCGTGCTCAATATTTAGGCATCTAAGCAGAACCATTTTGCCTTCATGGTGGTTTTACCAAATGGCAAGATTGTGCATATCAACATTCAATTGCTAAAAACGTGCATCTTCGTATTAATGTTGTAGCATATAGTGTTTGTAATAAATATGATGACGCATCGGCAGTGCTCATGTGAATTAAAGCCTTTGGCGACAAGACAGGGTCTGGTCTCCATTCCCTGAGAGAGCGACGGATTACACCCGGCTCCCCCCAGGGAGCTCATTAACAGGTGGCAGAAAGCCCTGACACCGGGAGCTGCAGGCCTGCCAGCCCGGTGCCTCCCTGCAGCTCCGCATCACTTCAGAGCAGCTGACTGTCTGGCTGCTGCCTTTATGTGGTGAGACTCCGCCTGTGAATTCTTTAACCAATTCATAATTCAGGCAAGACGCCATTTTTTTTCCCGTGTCTGGCCTTGGCTGTCTTTTTTATTATCTGGATGTATTCCAGTCCCCATGTGTTCATTTTCGTTCCCTCCTTATTTTAGAAATAACAGACAATAAAAAAAATGAGAGTGAGACGAAGAGAGAGTCCGACCAACTGTTCGGTCATTTTGATTAATTGGCAAGAAATGGTAATAAAAAAATATATAACCTGAAAAATGACTGTCACTGTGTTGTATTATTGGTATATCCCCAGGAGGACTGTCCTACCTGTTTGCTGCCAGCCTGGAGCATATGTATCCTCCCGGGATTTGTGTAACGATGTAGCCCCAGAAAAATGATCCGTGAATCAGTCCCACCGTCTCTGGATCCCAGTTGAACTTGGCTTTCTGGGAGATAATATGGAAAAACAAAACCAGTGAAAAAACAACAACATTGACGTTGCATTTTGTTGAATGACCTCTGTTGAACATATTTAGGGTCGAAACAAACGAAAAACGTTTATTCTCGGAATGGATTGATCGCAAGACAGGCCTGTTTATTAAAGGCCTGCACCGGGTTATTTCAATCAGATGAAATTGACCTGTGCACCAAAATCATGCGTGCGTCCTGCACTTTAAAGAAAAACAATTGACAATCTGCGCGGAAGTAAAGAGTTGTGTGTGAGATGTAGGACGACAATTCGGTTATTATTTGGCCTAAAAGCCAAAAATACAAAATATTATTCAATTATACCTAAATATCTATAGACTGTTGTGAATTCTGTTATTGAGACATATTTTTGTAGATGTATAGCTTATGTGTATTTTTACTCATTTGCCTTTTATGCAAATAAATGCTGTCGAGAAACTGTGTGTTTAGAATAACGTCAACTGATGTTCCATGATTTCCATACAGGATACATTTGCTACTTTTAAAATTGCATCACATAGCCTGTTTCCCAATATGTATTATGCATATACTGTATATGTCAACTATGCTATAAACACAAGTTGACATTATAAAACACGGGCAGCATCTTTATGGCGAATTAACGATTGGGGCATGCATTCAAATATCTGAAGCCTTTAAAAAGGTTTTCTATATACCCACAAATACCCACTTAAATTGTGTACAAACTCATCAGCCAATGAATATTGGGGGCTATTTAAGTGATTTTATTGCTGAATAGGCCTGTAGGCCCTACATATACCGTATATCATGTGTGGAGGAATTAATTTTTCTTTTCCTGTCCTTTCTTTTCTTGAATACGAGTCAGGTGTCTTGTGTCTCGAGGCATGCGGTCTACGTTGCCTGTGCGTCAGGAGCGCTCGCTGCCGTTGCCACACCTCTGTGATGATGATCTTGCCGTTCTCGTGGATGGTGCTGTTGTTGACCATGCCCACAATGGCCACGCCCAGGTTACACCGGATACCGAAGGAGATGCAGAAGCCCAGGCCGCTCATGATGGCGATGATGTAGCGGCGGGGCAGACCGAAGCAGCTGCAGTCGCATAGCGGGGGTTTCTTCTCCACGGCCTCCCGGGGCCGCCCATCCTCTGTCAGCTCGATCACCTCCCCGGTTTTCTGTTTCCTCTCTATCACCCTGCAACAGCCAGGTGAGGACAGTTGTCAGTGTCCCCTGATCGTATATGATGCACCCCGTACAAAAATGTATCCTGTAATGGGAAACATTTCTGAGGAGGCCCGTTTCTATTTCCACTTGTGAGAATACTTGATAATAGTATAGTTGGGTGCTTTGTGTGCCTATCTGAGAGAGTTTTTTGTCATGTCAGGGAAGAAAATTCAGGGGGCAGTTCTTCCAGCATCAACATGATAAAAGCAGCTGTACGGATGGAGAGGCCTCCATATTGTAGTTAATTCTGTCACACTATAAGGAGCGTCAAATCTGTGAGCTTTAAATCAGAGGACAAAGACACGAACAACGAATTAAAATCAAAAACATGTCTTCTGTATTTGCACATAGGAAAATATAACGAATGGAAAAAAGAGACTTGGCCTGCAGAGCTGAGACCAGGCGAACATGTCCCTGACTGTACCGCATTGCAGCAGCCCACTCACTTTCACACTCATTAGCATTCACGGGACCGAGCAGCAGCTCCAGCCTCCAGACACACACGTCTGTGGGCATTCCTCAAAGTCCTTCTTTTTTTTCTCTCCGTGAAAGTCACATTTATCGGCCACACGTTTTCTGTCCAAAAATCAGGACGCAAAACGATAAAAACCCAAACATTTAAATGCGTGTGTCTGCAAAGGGATAAAAAGTAACAGAAGTAATTAATGAAAAGGAATCGAATGAAATGCAAATCGATGTAGGCTGGGACTTGCAGTGAAATTAAAGGCCTTGGAAAAACATAGAGGAACTGAGCTTTTCTGAAAGGTGATTGAAACCATAATTCTGCAGCACATCAATTTATTTGCATGCAGTTTTACTGTATTTCTACCTTAGATTGTAAAGAATTAGGATAAATGAATAAGCCAGCTATGCAGAAACGAGCAAGATAAGAAACCCCATTTATCCAGTCGGTTGAAATGGCCAAAGTGGTGTTTCTTTTGTTTTTAAATTTGAAACACATGCTGCAGGTTTATCATTATGCATGCGTCACTGGTTTTAAAAGATGATAAGAAATGCATTATAAATTATGAATGAATCCCCCAAAATTCGCGCGTCGCCTGCACGTTCCGCTAATGAGATACACGTACAGGCCCGTGCATCAGGACGAACTGACTGCGTGCACGCTCTCGTTCAGTGGCTTCTAAGTACACCCAAACCCCCTGCCATCAGCGCACGCACACACACACAAGCACACACACCCACACACACACAAACACACATTTGATTGCAGAATTTTCCTCTCACTTTTAGAGGCGTGACTAGAGATCCCTGCAAGTTGTAAAACTATTTTGGGTGCCCTGCACACCTACACACCCTGACTCGTGTCTGGATAAAAACAAGCATGCAAATAATCACATTTTAACGCGAGGAAATTGGCGCGCACCAATCCAGATGAAACAAAACAAAGCCTGTCCTTACCTGTACATATGACCCAGGGTCTTCCCCGCAAATTCTTTCACCCCCGCCGCCGCTCTCGTCTTTACTGACTCCATATCCAGTTTCTATGTATAGGCCTATTTCTCACTATTATTTTACTGCTTAATCGTCATGTTACGGCGCAGGATGGCCGACTGCTGCGGCTACAAGGAAAACAACAAACCAAGTTGTGATAAATCTGAGTCCAGGGAGGCGACTATCCAAAAGACGAGTCTAATTTTCACAATGAAAGCGCTAAAGCGAGTAAAGAGGAGGAATCAAACGACCTGTGCGCCTTCATCCACCACCACACCGCCTCCTGCCTGGCGTACAGTAGTCACGCCAAGTGCCATCACGACGGAAAACGAAAAAGAGTGAAATTGTTAGCCAGCGTCGTGGATCTGTTATGGATTTGTCCGGAATAAAAAAGAGAGAGAGAGAGAGAGAGAGAGTGAATGAACGGAAAAATAAAAGATCTGAAAGTTTAAAAAGCAGAAGTGGGTGTTTGGAGTAGCTTCAATAAATCAAAGAGGGAGTGAGACTGTATCGTGTCTCCTGTGGAGCGCGCAGGTTCATCTGACGTCGTGTTCAGCACCGAGGTCAGCGCCAGCAGCTCCGTGTCCAACATCTGGCCAGTTGCTCAGCACAAATTAAGGCCAGAATCAAGATATAACATTATGATGCATATATATTGATATGTATGAGTCTGTTTTATATCAGTCATTTCATAAAACAACGGAGGAGAAGAGGAGGAAATGTTTCCATAGTTCAATCGTTCGCTTCATGTCGCAGCCTAAATTATGTGACATTTAATAGGCTACAACTTTAGATATTTAGATTATACATGTTTATTTGGCGTTTTTATGCTTAAATGTATATGTATGTATATTTATATTAAAAAAACAAGGATAGTCCACCCCATTTATGAAAGCTGCAGCTCTCCTGGGGGCGGTGCTATGGAAACCAAATGAGCAGGAGTGGATTTCCCCCCCAACAAGCTCCTCTGCTCATCGTAGGAATCCATCAATCATGTAAGCCTATTTTCATGCCCCCGACAACCACATCTTCCCACCGAAACATGCACACAACTTTGGAAGCATTTTTTCTTATATATACATTTAATGAGATTTCAAGGATATGTCATCTGATAGTTATCCTTCTGCAGACCAAATTACTACTAATGCTACTACTACTAATAATAATAATAATAATAATAATGATTACAATCATACACATTATAATACAAACTATAACAATAAATAATGATAATAATAAATAAATAATAATTCTAAGATCTTAGATGTGCGATTAGAGGACAAAAGAGAAAGGAGAAAAGCGATCAGTGTCTTTCTTGTCATTTGTTGGTATTGGACACCATCTGGTGGTCATACGTGACACTGCATCTTGCTCTAATATTGGCACATTATGTCCTTTGCTAAATCATAATTTATATATTATTATTTTGTTTTTTATAAAGTCACTCTCCATGCAAAACTATGTTTTGGTTATTGTTGCTTCTCTTGGATGTTTGAGCCTCACTGTGCATAATGACGTGTGTGAAGCAGAGTTTGACTGGAAGTTTGTTTTCATGTTCACCTGCTGAAGGGAGGAAGTTTGTGTGTGCTCATCTTAAATCTCAGTTTAACACTTGTAATTATGAGGTATCAAAACTAATTCGAAAGCCAATCGTGGTCCAAGATGCAATTGACACAAGTGTGGTTTTGGAAATACTAAGAGTGGACTTTACACAGACGAGGGAGACATCTTGTGTCCGGTAGTGAAATTAACATGATTTACATGTTCATAGATTCTGAATTTGTCAATGAGATAATGGAGGATTTTTATTTGTGGAAAAAACCTCAGACACTAGCTATTATCTAAAGTATTGTGTTTTTCCACATCTTAAAACATTGGGAGACGTTCCGCAGTATAAGTCTTATTTAAGTCTATTTTTATATCTGTTTTTATGTTGCGTGCAAAAAAAAAAAACTTACACCATAACTAGTTATTTCTTTATTTTTTGTGAATATTAACAGCTTTCCTACATTTTTGTACAATCGACACTGAACTTAGAATAGAACTGACAAAGATATTTAAAGCAATTCATGCAAGAAAAATGCTACTTTGCAATGACTAGCAGCAGCAACATGTTTTATGAAATAGGTTTAGAATTCAGATAGGAAACTGTCAATACAAAATCATACAAAAACAAGTAAGCACAGAGGTTTAAGGCATTTGTTTGTTGGGAAATACATCATACATGTTGCAGGAACACGCTCTGCACACGTCTGACATCTGCATTCTTTATCAACAAGTGACGCCCAACAAACATGAGCAGATGTTTAATCCTGAGATGTGAGTTGTTCAGGCTTAGCTTTTGACTGTCAAATATAATTAGCTGATATCTCAAATCACAACTGCATCATTTACAGTAAAATACAAAGAGGTTTCAATACAAACACAGAAAAACCTTAATACATCTTAAGCTAAAGAGGATAAAAAGTGATTCTGTATCTAAAAAACGGTCCCTTGACAAAGAAGCCATTTATAGAATAAAATGTACTTGAATAACTGTCTGAACTAACACTGCTCAATAGTCGTTATGAGTCAATGAATAGTGCAAAATAAGAAATCAGGTGTTGCAAATAAATTGATAAGTAACTCCAAATACAAAAGCTTCAGGCCAGAGAGCAGAAGCAGATCAATCAGGTAATTGCACTGCAACCCATTTAAATATATGATGTATTATTTATATTAACAGGAACACTTGGTAACCAGAGAGTATGAACCAGTTACTAAAAGTCCCTCACTGAAATCATCACTCACATGTATCCCAACCAGGGCCCAAGAAGTTCTTCTCCTTTCTGTCTATCTCTGTTATGGCGGTTATAATTGTTTATGCCTAATATGTGGAGACACCAATAATGTGAAATCTGAAAACAGAAATATAGGCCATTTATTATCCATGTGTAACACAAGGAGGAGTAAAGTCGACACATGATCGACCTCAACTCACGCACATAAACTGATTGTAAAGAGATTTTCTTTGTGGAGTCTTTTCTCTTGGTAGAAATCTTCTAATTGGTCCCGCAGCAAGTTAGAAATACATTTGGAAGATGAGATACACGAGCCTGCAGCTGCTGTCACCAAGTTACTAACACAGGGCGGACTGATACCCACACTTCTGATTGTTACACTATCACAGCAGTATGATGGAGGTACTTGGTTAAGAGACTTTTTCTAAACTACCTCTCATAACAATCTCATAGCCCAGCTATAGATCAGTGGAGCTTAACATTATGTAGCTACCAATTAAAAAAAAAGTAAAGTTGTAAGTCTACAGTTAAATGACAGAAAAAGGATATGTGATGTATAAGATATATCTCTAAAATGATAAGAATTTTTTAAGCACAAACATTTTTAAAACTGACAAATATTTTCTTTTCTAAACAGTCGGGTCCTTGATCTTGTATTCTAATCAGAAGAATCACATGCAGAACATTTAATCAATGATATCACAGCCAACTCTTTAAAGGGTAATTACCCCTAATGTCACATATTCAACACCACAAACTATTGGCACATACAGAGATTATTCTTTTTCAGTCAGAAGACCTTACACGGGGAATGATAAAAGCTGCACTTACAATCTTTTTGCTCTTTGCTGTTATTTCCCCACTAAAGATATGGCACAGGAATGTTTTATCCGCACAAAAAGCTGATTTTAAGCAAAATGTTGCATCCTAATATAGGAGTCCATTCAGCAATAAAAGATAATAGTGTTTTCAACCCAAAGACAGGAGCCCTTGTATATGGATGCTCTCGGTCCATTTGTGGCTCGAAGCTTGAGCCTACAGTCACTCAGACAACGCTTCATGCTTGTCTGTCATCAAGGACATTTCTGACTGCGGCTCTGTGATGAAACTGGCACTCAGCTCGCGTTTGACCCTGTTCACCTCGTAGGTATGCAGTTCCTCTTGAATCCGGTAGCGTTCTTCTTTAAACCGAGCCTTCACGCCTGAAGGGATGTCGGGGATCATCCACGCCACGAAGAACTTCACCACAAACACAACGTGCTGCAGAGCGAGAATAATCATATGGTCAAGATGTAGTCCTTTAATTCTGAGCATTTATTCTTTGAGCAAGGAGTGGGAAGAAGCGCCGTTGTCTTACCTCCATGATAATAATGAAGGCCATTTTGGCTGCCAGGATGTGCCAGAACTGCATGGTGTGAGTGTACTCCTTCTGGTGGCCTGGAGGGTAACGGTAGTCACGGTATCTGTACAAAACGATGTCATACAGTCAGTCATGTTTCATCAATGTAATCATGACACAAAATGTGCTGATACCAGCACACATCAGTTAATGCTATAGAAACGTTCCAGAACGCTCACACAACGTCAACACTTATTCTTGAATTAAAGCAAAATGTATTAATTCAGATGATACTTCTTTAACAATGACTCATTTTATCCACTCAGGGGCAGTACAACAAGCTGTAAACACAACACTGATATATCATAACCCTATAAAGTTGATATGGCTAACATGTATGGCAAACTATTTTCTTTTTCTCTACTAACTCCTGAGGCAAATATCTGGCTCTCTAGCATGTAAATGCTCCACTATATTTACCAGCTAGTCTCTAAATGTGTCTGTCTGTTTGTTCACCATAGTGTACAGAGTGTTTATCAGATCGTTCTTTGCTGGAAACAGCTGCCTTTTGCGGCTGGAAACGATGCTATTAGATTTGAACAGTTGTTAATATAAAAATGAATGATTAGTGCAACTTTAAAGCTCCTCAAAAATGTCAAAGATGAATGCATAAGCTAAATCCAGAGGCACAACAAGCTCTTCATGCTCTAATACCTGCAGGTGGTGGAGTTATCAAACCAGTCGCCTCGCTCCTCGGGCATGTTGCGCTCAGGTATCTGAGATATGTTGTATATTGACAGGCTGTTGTTAACATATCCCCTCATGCTGTCATCTTTACCGTAGGCATACAGGAAGACCATACGGGGGATCATGTCAGAGGTGAACGCCATTATGAAAGCCTGAGACAGAAGAAAGCACAAAAGGCTTTCAATGAAATGTTTGAGTCTGCAGTGAAATTGCTGCAAATAAATATTATGTCCTTCTGACAGCCTGTTAAATGTTTATCATACGTGCAAATACAGAAACAAGCACAGATTAGACAAATAAACATATTCCTGCACTACACATATAACACTCACGTTGGTAACAACAGACAAAATGGCCACTCCGTTGAGGATTTCCTGCCACGCTCCGATGTTTCGGGCCTTGGACGCTATTGGTCTCCTGAACTGGGTGGTGAACTTCCAGGCGTCCACCCTGATCTCCAGGATGTTGTTGAACAGAGCCAGCAGCGGAGCCAAAGGGAAAGAGGCCACAAACAATGTGATGAAACCAAACTGGATCACTGAAAAGAGAGAGAGCAGACAGAGAGACTTAGTGATAGTTAGTGGGAGTGGAAGACAATACATGTAATACAGGGATAGAAGACAAGACAGCATCCATATATATCGTACAGCAATTTATCTTGCTCTCCTGTCCAGATATGATCTTTGTATTGCAAACAAGGTGAGTGAAGTATCTCACCCATCTCCAAGTACTCATAAAACAATCCCAGCTGGCTGAAGTTCAGCAGGACGTGGTCCTGCTCCCAACGGCTGTAATGGTTCTCATGATGGTGCCGTCCCTTTCTGCTACTCCACCAGTTACGTATCAACCTGTCAAGAAGAAGAATCAGATGTCAAATTGCGGAGATCTGACGTCGAGACTTTCACAAAGCCAACAAGTAATTTACAGAGAGACGTTCCTTGATCATCACAGTGACGACAGTATTTATAGCTGCAGTCCTATAGTCATTTTTAAAAGTTTGCGCGCGCAATGTGATGTGATGTGATGTGAACAAGTTATTTAAAAGTATGCATACAAGTTTGCAACAACTACTATTAGCTTTCGGGTTACCATTTGTTTTAGGCATACATGTACCTGATGTACTGTAATTTGTTGCTTTTGACAAGTACTGACAGTGTATAACACTCTGGACTGAGTTGGGCTGATAATGTCTTCTTCTAAACTTTAGAAGCTTTTTCGTGTCAATACGTAAATGTAAATCCTCCGCGTGAGCATATAACTGATCAGGGTCAGTCGTGATCTTTATAATTATTGTGTTTGTGGGGTGGAGAAGCCAAACTTTCATTGTGTGACATTCAAAAGTAGAAGATTAAATGTTATCAACTGAGTTCTCTCCATTTTGAAGAGGATGTGAGCATCTGAAGCAAGCTGCAGAGTAGGAAATGAAATCTACTTGATGATAATTTGTGCACACAACATATTAATCTTTTAAATCCACAAGATGCAAATTGCAATTGAAAATCTTAATTGAAAATGATTATCTTGTTATGGTGGCTTATTGAGATGAATAAGTAAGAGGTGAAAGACTGGGTGGACTCACGGCAGCAGAGCTTCCTGAATGTTCCCCCAGAGTTGTTTTCCTGACATTACAATCACCAGCTGTGTGGTCAGCTCAATCAGACACCCTCCAGGGTCACACTATGACAGCAAGACATTTTTAGTTTACATAACATACTTTCATTTGATGCACTTCCTGTTGGCAGCACCAGATTATGAAGCTGTCCTCACTGGTAGAAGAATGTGGGAAAATGTTACAGCATGAACCTTCCCTCTTCTATGAGGATGTTTACTTAAAAGAAATACATAACTTCAATCATTATTGTATTAAGGGCAAGAAAACTCACCTCCTCATTCCTCAAGTTGCTCCATTTGCCAAACATATATGTGTAGTCACCAGGAAAACCAACAAATTTCCCCTTGAAGAAGGCCACGTAGAAGCACGATGAGTAGTAGTTGACAAACTGGAAGAGGAACATCTTCATGGTCAGCCTGTTCTCATACTCAACGTGGGTCTTTGGGATTTCTGCAGGAAGCAAACACCAGATAGTAAATCAGTGTAAGATCATAGATCATATGTTCATAGTGTCAAAGATGACTCTATTGTCCTTAGACTCTGTCTTTCTTTGATTAAGTGAATATCAGATTAAACCTCTTTACCCATATCAGTGATCCAAACGGCCACCCTCTCGTAGAAAAAGTTGAGGATCATGATGATGACAAAGTTGATGCAGGAGGCGGTGACAGACGTTGCTAGCTGTGGAGTGATGAATCTGCCCACCAACTGGATCTTCCTCAAGGGGTCTTTGATGATACTTGCAAAAGCAGCATACACAGCCAGCCTGTATGCTATGACCCCGATAATACAGGCCACTATCAGAGAAATCTGTGGGAGCACACACGTGTAAAGCTGAGTATGTGACGATGCTGGTAAAAAATACTCACTAGGTATTGTTGTAAAAAGCCTACATGTGCATACACAAACACACAGGACTGAGATAAATATTCAGTTACCCAGAATATAACAGTGGCAGCCGAGAGGCAGAAGCGGGCACACTTGCTGGTGGCAGGAAGATACGGCTCCATTTTCTGAAACATTATTATAATTTATTCTTTAAGACGTGTAGCTACGATGCAATTTTTGCAAACCACAGAGTACATAATATTTGTTGTGTTTATTTCCATGTTTCGAAGCACCTCAGTGATCTTGTTGAGTCTCTCCTTAGTGCATTGGATCTCAAACTCAGGCCGGGTTTGAAGCTCCTGCTGTTCCTCCTCAAAATCCACCAAGTGCCACTCGTACTCCAGCCGGGCTTGACGTCGCTTCCAGAACTCCAAAAACAGAGTTGCTGCCAAGTAGATTTGAAGAAAGGAAGCAAAAAGTTGTAAAATCTTAGCTTGGAATTCATCTTTAACAAAATGTTGCTGTATGATGAGAAGTCTGATGCTGTGCAGGTGTGTCCATCCATTTCTTTGGGCAGATCTTTTATGACCTGAATAATGTTACACTGACTGAAAACAGACAATGCCTGTGTTGAGTTTTAGGAGTGTAATGCGTTTCAGCTGTGCTAGAACACTTCTTGGCTTGCTGCTCATGAGGCCAGCTTTTCATTTTGGCGCTATTTGCCTTCATTGCGCTGGACGTGCTTTCTGACTGCTTCGTACATAACAACATAATTGTGCTGGCATCTTGTTTTGGGCTCGAGCAGTACAGATTAAGGTTTATCCTTCGGTGTGAAAAGGCTTTAATTGTGAAAATCTGTCTCACAGGAGGGGGAATAAACTGGGTCTCCAACACAGGTCAAACGCAGTAAGAGCAGCATCGACTGACACTTACCCCAAATCCCCATGAATATGGCAAAGAACACCGTTCCCTCGTTGTCAAACAGATGGGATTGCTGGAAGAGAGATTATGAAAAAAAGAAGTTCCTCAGAGACGTGCAGGCCACGCACATGGTGACATACTGCTGACACAGCAGGATACAATTAACTGCAGGTATTGGAAGACGTCTCACACACTTATGTGATTAATAGAAAATTATAGTTTGTAATATGTGCTTTCAGGTTTTACAATGGTGTCTAATGAACATATGAAGTGTGATGTTTTACCCAGGACGAGAGACACGTAGAGTTGAGCTTCCAGAAAGGACACTTTTTATCACAAAGCGGACACATCACGATACTACCTCCGATATTGGCGTCACATATTTCGTGGCTAAAAGGAGAAAACAAAGAGACTTGAACAAATTATAACAATTACAACAATCTAGCATCTAATTTTGAACAGGCCATCATTTTATTTGAATATAAAAGTCTATCTATCAATCTCTAAGGCATAAGAGTTCATATATGATATGGCCAAAAGTATGTGGATCCCTCTGTCCGCATACTTTTGTGTACTTTTGGTTGGAGGCTGCTTTTCCAAGTTGGTGCTGGACGCTACAGTTCCAATAAATCTTAATGCAACAGCATACAATGTTATTCAAAGGAATACTTATCCCACAAAATGACCATTTGTATATCGATTACTCACCCCGTGTTGCCTTGTATTCTTAAAGAAAACTTAGTTTTTCCTGCTGCCCCAATGGGGAACAGCGAATCAACAAACTGAGAAAAATCTTGATAAAATAATGAAGTACATGGGATCTGTGTTTAACAACAGAAAAACTATATCAAAACAGCCGTTAATCCAAGTCTTATGTATCCAATCTTATGGTAAGTACTTCCCAAACACATGCATCTCTGCTAAAACCTTACTATCTAAAACACTTGTGTATGTGTTTGGGATCTAGTGAGCGTACGACTGAATAAATGAGACTTGGATTATACTGCACAAATCTTGATATACCTTTGATGCAGTTCAATATGCATTTACTTCAATTCATCAAGAATTTTCTCTGTTTTTTGATTGTTCGATCACCAAACAAAGTTTCCTTCACACATTCAAGGTAACTCAGGAGGTCCATAAAGACATGGTTTTCCTAAGCCAGTCCTTATAGTCTAACATCAGTGGACATTCATTAAAGCTCGCGTGGCTGAATGGGAGCAAACATGCATTCAGGTTCCACAGTCTTGCGGAAAGTCTTTCCAAAAGAGAGGAGGCAGTTAAAGCAGCAGATTAAAGTTTGTTAAATGGTCAAAATTGACATTTGGGTGTATTTGGATGTCGATATATTTTGGGCCATTTGGTTATCAGCTCCCTGACACCCTCTGGTGGTACAAACCTTGACATGTTGTCGTCATAACTGAGCACTCCATAGGTGAAACATATAACGCCCATGACGGCTGCAAAGAACAGCATCTCAGTGTAGAAGCCCAGCCAGGCAAAGTAGATCCCAATCTTCTCCCCATAGTACTTCCTACAACGAAATATAGCACGTTTAACTTTCTGGTTTTTAACTTTCAAAAGTTTTCACTAAACATTTGCTTCAGTAACATTTGTTCTTGTGTGAAAACAAAGGGTGACAGCATTCAGGTGTTGCTTGTTTACCTGATGAGGTTGAGCGGCTGCTCTTTGTAAAAGCAAAGGAACCTGGCCCAGTGCTTGTACAAGTTGTTGCGCTCACTCTCACACTCAGTGTTTCTTGCCGTTTTCCAGTATCGACACTGAAAGGAAAAAGAAACAATGCAATATGGGGCTGTTGAGCAAAATAACCTTTTTTTAAAGTTAAAGAAAAAAGTTCTCTGCAAAAAAGAGAATGAGCGTGTTTCTGAAAATGTTGAATTATTCCTTATATTCCTTCTATTAATATGAACATTTAGAACGGTTTCATCAAATTTTTGTTGAAGTAAAAAAGAAAAAAAAAAAACTTTAAAATATATATATATCACATTATTCTGAAGCCATGCTGATTTAAATATAATTGCTCTGGAACTGGGAAATAGACAAAGATATACATGATACACATACAAATATACTTGAAATAAAAGTCCTGCATTCAATGTTTTGCAAACCAATTTACTACTACCACATGTTTACAGTAGCAGTAGTAGTGGTAGTAGTAGTAAAAGTAGCATTACTCCTTCTACAGAACTGCTCCTGTCTGTGTGTTTAATTATCATGTGTTAAATATATGAAGCAATGTAATGTTGTAGGAAGCTTTACTTTGAAGTACTTAATATGGAATTGGGTTACTTATACTGATATGCATAACATCATACATCTTGCATGTTGAGTCTTAACCTAGATTAATATAGTAGCTGGTCACAGTTTTATCCCGGTGTGATGAAGTAGAAGTAAGACGGCTCATGAAATGGAAGCGCTAAAGTAGATGACCATCGATATTTTTGACCTCTACATGTTCATGTCCTTTCTTCCCCGTGTCTTACATCATGTAGTGGAAAGGCTGTTGTATACGTCCCATTGCTGAGCAGTCGCTTGATTCCCGTCTTGTCTTTCTCTGTCTGACCCTCTTTGTAGTACGGGCGACGAGACAGGATGTAGTACACCTTACAACAAGGACAAGGTTTAGCAAGAGATTAAAGGATTTGGATTTGTAGAAACTTCTTAGCTAAATGCATTTTGCACTTTCCTTCATTGTTGCGCAAGCACGTTCAAACACTGTGGAGTAAATGCTAGAACAATTCCCCAAGGGTCAGTCTGTACAGAATATCTGTGAGAGTTAAACTGATTAATTATTCATAAATACTAAAATCTTAGACCTAGGAGATATTTACAGTGTAAAAAAGTGTATTCTGATTTTAGAAAAATAATTACTCACAATTCTGTTTCTCGTGGAAGGCGGGAAGACAGTATCTTTGTTAGGGATAAGGAAGAAGTCGGTCTTGCTATTTTCGAAGGGGTAGGTGAAGTAGTCAGGTTGTGGATGCATAATGGGCTCTGGCAAGCGGAAAGGTCGTGAGAGCCACTCCAGTGGGACATCCTCATCGTGGGGGAAATCACTCTTTTTGAAGGGAACTTTGACCTTTAAGATCTCAGCATATCTGGCCAGTACACTCCACGGCGCATGAATCTTCAAGAAATATGTCTTTTGGTCTTTGGAGTCCTGATAAAGGAGAGATGGAGGAGAAGAAAACATACATATTATTTTATACATAATTTCCTTCCAGTACTTGGATGGATGGCAGTATAACGTGAGCAATCCCTTTAAGACTTTTCCTGGAGAATGGGGTGTGCCTCAGCAAACTATCCACTAGGTGGTGCAGGTACTCTGTGGTTTCATTTCTTACCGATTTGTCCTCCGTTTCCAGCTCCAGTCCTTCCTTCTTAAGGTTGGCCTCAAAGGCCCTCCGCCTCTCCTGTGGATAAACACACACACACCACAGGCATGAGAGCCACTCGCACTCTTAAAGTCTTTGCATGTTGTTTACCTTCATATATACGAAATTTCTGCAAAAACATGCTTTTATAAAGATACTGTTATAACTTCCAAATGGATTCATGGGACAATTTAATGGCCCTATCAATGGACACTGGAGGGGGCAAACTCTCCATCACTGACCTAGATTAAGTGAGGGACAGTGGTACAAATTTGAATGGGGAAAAAAAATGTTGTGACGACTGGCCACACAACAACACAATGATAATAGAACACCTATACCACATTTAATACATAAAGTGTTTTGGAAAATTACACAAAAACACTTACATATACACTTATTTAACTTCAATTAAACGGGGGGGGGGAAGCAATGCAACAGACTACTTGAGGTTAGTCTGTATCCTTGAGGTTAAAAAGGGGAGCCTTAAAATGTATCTTTCTTCTTAAAGAAATTGTCAGCATTTGAATGTCGGCTGTTTAAGCAATTCCTCCGTTTTGATCCATGTAAACAAAGTGCTTCCTTTTCAGAGATACAAACTAAATGTTTCTACCGATGAGCTCAGTGTGATCTTTGGCACTGTGCTTGTTCTGTGCAGCTTTCAGGTGTGGATGTGAAAACAGCCTTCCTCAAAAACTGAGTGTTGCTCTTAGTGAATTCTCCCTGGATAAATAAAGGTTGAAAATGTGGCACTTAGATTGAGGAGGTCATTCAAGGATTCAGAATGCTGTTTGGTGATGATGAAGTAGCCATAACACGCTTCAAAATATGACGATTTTGAATAGTCCTCTGCCTTACATGCATGTAGGTGGATAGCTTATGCAGCGAGCAAAACACACTTCCAATAAAGGTTAAAGACAATTAGTTGCCCTTTACTGGAAGCAACTGTGAAAAGTGTAAAGGACAACAAATTCAATCCAAGTGATTACAAATAAGAAAACATTGAGATTCCATGAATGAAAAAGAATTCGTACAGTAAACTGTTAAATGCCAATGCTAGGAATAAACAGTATATTACATATGAAGGGTTAAGAAGTACAATACAGTAATTAATCTAATAAACATAAGCAAAAGTCCACAAAAGTAAGCATTTGGCAAGACAGTATTTCTAGCAATAGTTACTTAAAATTAGGGATATCCCAATCAAGTTCTTTTAATCATGATCCAAGTCCTTTAATATCGGGTATCCGCAAATACCATAATTATTATAATTGATTACTAAATGTTGATTAAATATGTACCCGACACATTGAAATAACAGGTGTAGGCCCACCTTGTTTTGTTACAAGCTAATTGACACGAATACTGAGAGCCACAAATGTTGTGTGTCTATGCAAAATGTATAATCTGAATCCCATTTCCTCTTAGCAGTACCACATATTCCTGTTCTGGATATAAAAATTGCGTAACGACAACAGTGTCACAGTTAGTCACATGCTGTAAAATGCTGAGAAGTCAACTGACGACAACTTGTCACTTTTCTGTTCCACTTACCTGTTTCTTTTCTCCATCTTTGTCATCTACATAGGACAACACGAAGTCTATCCTCCGAACTCCGTCCCTGAAGAACACGGTGTCTTTGTTCGGTTGTAGCTTGTCAGTCTGAAGGAGAAACAAACAAACAAAATGTAACGCTCAGCTTTCTCACAGAGTAGGAAGTGAAAGCTAACAGACATGCAATATACTGGAACAACAGATACTGACACAGCAAGACATTAAATCATAATCTTGAGGAGAGACATGAAGGGCTCAGACTTTAACACTGATAGATAGATATACAGTATTATATATATAGAGAGAAGCACATTGTGTCCCAGAAATATACACGTAATTTAGGTTATAGGCTACTGACTCCGGGAGTAGTTGTATTGAAAAGTATTTAAAGATAATGTTGTTTCCTTTGGAGAAAGGTTTAGAGGAAGGCCACAATGGCTGCAGAAAAAACATATAAAACAGGAAACTTTGGACACAGTACAATCACAGTCTGTCATTATACAAAAGTAGTTGATGGTGGAGGAGAAACATGCTCTGCATGTTCTTCATCAACTTTTGTATTTCACTCATTGTCTTACTCCAAATTTGTTTTTTGACACTAATAACATTAATGGTCATTCTTTAACAATACTCTTAATACGGATAAAAGATTAAGTGATCGATGGTTTGTGATGTACTGTAATCAGTGTCTACAATATACAGTATGTGTCTTTGTATGTGTTAATAATATGTATTTCATAACCTTTAAATAACCTGGAAAAAGAATCGACTTAAAACTTTCAGTTGAATGGACCGATTCTACCTTTGTTTAATTCTTGTACAGCTTTACCTTTACCATACATTTTAATTCATGAAAATGGTGAAAGAAAATGTAACCTGTGTTTGTAGAAAGAATATCATATTTTTTTAATTTGAACTGAGTTTTGTTTGATGACAAGAATCTACTGATGTATATGTCAAACTTTATTGGAAATGTGAAAGCTCATGTATCCTGAAAAATGTTGGTTTGTTTATTCATATTCATGCTTCACTTTAACATGACATTGAAAGAAAATCCACTTTCAATTTTCCAGTCAGATATGAAGTCAGTGTTTGCAGCTCAGAAAAGACGGCGTGGGGCAGCCAGTGTGTGCAGTAGTTTACTGAGCCCCACCCAGCTTGTTTATCAGAACCTCACATCCACTAAAAGACCTACAGGGGCGTGACGGCCGCTCGTTGCAGTGGTATTTAATCATGCTCTGACCTAATGAGAACATTGAAAAAAAGAAGTGTTTGATAGATTACCACTGACCCAATCATGCACTGAATCCGAGAGTCATACATCACAGAAACATATTATAATCAGTGCTGTGAATTACGATTGATAAACCATCTGCTTGTTGTCCTCACTGTATCACTGAAAACACAACAGACTGGCTCCTGTTTGAGCAGCGACAGTGTATTTCTGTCTCGCCGAGGAGAAAGGAGAGTGGCTTTTAGAGACACAGAGGTCTTGTGACTCAGCGCTGAGAGTGGTGAGTTGACAGAAGGTCAGCCATCTAAGCCTATGCAATGACACAAACATAAATATTTACATAAACAGCCTTAAAAAAAAACAACTTACTTGGAGATATAACAAAAGCCACCTCCGCCACCTCTTTTGGGTAATATATATTCACCTTCTTGTGAAAGTTGAGAGTTCAGTACCAGTCTTATACAGTGATTATAAAGCTACAGCTAGCAACTAAATATCTTAGCTTAGCACAAAGACGGGAAACAGGTTGAGTTCTTGTCGTTGACACGAAGTTGCAAGGCAACCAGTGGAGAAAAAAGAAGTCAATATGCCCCAGAAATTAGCCCGTGGTTACCCCGCACAAATAATTGGCATCTTTACACATTTTTGGACAAACTAAATTAACAAGAATTAACAAGATATAACAATTTATTTGGTGAGCTTTAGAGGTGTTGGTATGCTAATGTGTTTATCTTCAGATAGAGCCAGGCAAGCTTCTTCCCCGTTTCCAGTCTTTATGCTAAGCTAAGCTAGCCAGCTTTATATGTACCGTATAGACTTGTAGAGTGTCGATCTAACTCGTTTTAAAAAAGCTAATAAGACTATTTCCCATAACGTCATACTTCTTCCTTCCCATTTGAGAGTCTGTTGAAACACCCACAGATACGATGGTGCTTACCTCTGTATGTCCAGGCAGTGTTGTTCTTTCAGGTAATGAATTGACATCATTTCCACCGTTTTCATCTGCAAAAGAAAGAAGATATATTTAATTAAATGGGTGGTTGTGGCCAAAGGGTGAGAGAAATGGGCTTGTGACCAGAAGATTATTGATTCAACCCCCGTCCAGTAGAAAAATAATTATTGTTGTTTATGTTAGTCATTATTATGTTATAATGAAACTTGATCGTTACTAAAGATTGGGCAGTGCAACAGTCCAAGGATGACTTAAAGATGTCAGTTTTATGTTCAGTGAGTTTGATTGTTACGTTACATATTTTTCTTCTGAACACTTGCATGTGTCTTATAAAGTGTGTGTAGCTTATACACTCGTACAGAATAAAATACCAGAGGCCCAGAGACTGATGGCTGGTTAAACTAAACTACATGTAACAATGTGTTTTCTCCAAAAAAAGTTTCAGTCATGCTTCCTGCAGGAAGCAGGAAGGCACAGTCGTCCTGTCTACGTGTGCCTACACCCAACAAGGGAAAACAATTGCTCCAAAAACAATGTCATTGTTAGAATTTCATCATGATGTGCTTGTTTAAGGGTCCAAGTTAGCCTGACATTATCAACCCTTTAGCAATGGAGAGGGTATTCTTCTCTACTGTCACACCCACATCCAGTAATTTAGCTAAGCTGGGTTAAGCTCTGTTTATATCCACGCAGGATACGTGGTATGCAGGATAATACTAAGGTTCACTCAAAACCAAACTTTCCCTTTAAGAGACATGAGCCGGCCAATAATCGTTATGGCGTCTCAGACAAACTCAATTCAACGAGGGCCAAATAAAAATCCTACAGTCTCTTGGCAACATCAGCAGAGGAGCTGAGAGAAGGATGTGAATCACAAAGGCAGCAGCACACACACACACATATGCTCTCCTCTTCCTCTCTCATAAAATGACACACAACATTCCTGCAGTGCCTCTCTCTCCCTCCACACTGGCAGAGAGAATGTGCTCATGTAGCACTGCTCTGCTCGCTGCCTGCTCCCCTATTATTCCTGGATGGTGGGAAAGCGGCACTTCCTGTGGGGGAGGCTGCAACGTGCGTTGAGGCATCATCGAGGGGGTGGGCCCCGAGGTTGGAGGTTGGCGTGCCAGAAGTCTTACCTCCCCTCAAATGAAACACTTTCAGCACACAAAGGAGCCTTCTCTGATTACACCCAATGATATTACAGACAGCAGTGCGAGCCAATGAGAAAGGGACTGTGGTGGCTCCATGTGGAAGCTCAATGATAAGGCTGGAGAGTCATAGGAAGGAAGGAAAATATGCCATCAGAATCCCGGAAGCATCGTTGACTGTGCATCCAATATTTTATTTAGTCTTAGCAGCTTTGTTTTCTCTTTCCTTTTTTTGACTTTTTTTGGTCTCACTCCAACTGTGCACAGCCAGTTATCAGAGCCTGACTTGAGCAAACAGAAGTAGGGGGCCAGCCGTGTGTAATACACTCCCACCGAGAGACAAATAAATGGAGAAAGGGGTCACACAGAGTAGGCTGCCTTTTGTAGAACTGAGCAACAGCGTTGGACTTAAATACAGAAATGAGCATAAACGTTCAAATAACTACTCAAATCACACAGTCATTGATTCGTGGAAAATTACCTTGCTAACTATGGCTTTTGTTGGCACAAATTAACTAAATTACAACTAAATTACAACTAATTATCTTCTAACACACTTTTCATAAAACCCAATTACCCCTCAGCTGATGTATATTTACAGTAGCTGAGATATTCTTCTATAAACATGTCCACCAGCTGAATGACAATTTAGTGAAAAATATGCCAGCAACCTCTTGTGAGCTCTAAATCAAGTGACACTTTTAACCACAACCTAAGAGGGAACTAGAATCCCAAATGGTCAGCTGCTGCAGAGCATTGCTCACTGATATGAAAGCCATAAGCTAATGCCAAACAAAGCCAAACAAGATGTATCTCTTCTTCTTTGATTTTGATTTGGTATCTTAGTATGAGTAGAGACGTTTTATATCCTTTTATATGGATTCCAACTCATAACATCTTATGAATGAGATGGACAGTGATTTTGTGAACTTCTGTAAAGATGGGGGACTCACAAGAGGCAGGTTATAGAAAGAATGGTCCAAATTGAAGCAGCAGAGGCTGAGATATGCTGACTGGTATAGGTCAAGTTTCACCCTCAGGTCAGGCCTTAAAGAAATCAGTGGCCAGTATATAAGGATAAGAAGTCACTCATATCAATATGTTAGTTTTCAGAGGCATGTGCTGATCATGCAGAGAGAAAAAGGCTTTGTAAGCAAATCCACTATTCCCCAGCCGAATCATGCCGAATCCTAATTCACTAGAACCTGATGAAGTCTCCATTGCCGATGACGGGGATTGCCTCTGAACAAAAAATCCGAGTCTCATGCGTAGCCCCCAGGGGAGACGCACATTTAGTTCTCCACAGTTTCATTTGACATGGCAGCATGTGTAACTGGCAGGAGAGAGCGGCCCTCCTTCAGTGAATCCCAAAGTGAGTCATCAAAACAAATGTTATGAAAGGGAACCTGCATCTCTAAATGTGAACCGACATACGGGGTCTAGTATTTGTCTGACGGTTGTGAGACGATATCTCAGCCACCCACCCACACACACACACACACACACACACACACACACACACACACACACACACACACACAAGCACAATACATAATGCATATTAGTTTATATCAAGAAACTAAGATAAACTTACAATTTAGTTCCGACACTTGGTGGGCTATAAGCACATCTACACCAGCAGTGGTGGAAGGTAATAAAGTAGTTTACTGAAGTACTCAAGGATGCTGCTGAGGTACTTGTACTTTACTTGAATACTTCCATTTTTTTATACTTCTACTCCACTACATTTCAGTAGTTTTATATGACATATAAAGTTATAATTTACTTTAAAGATCAAAGTTGTACATGTATAATATGACCCACTTACAAAATATAGTTGTATATTAAACTACACCTAAGTAGATCAGTAATACAAATCAAACAATATGGGCTGATTAAGCACTCTAACAGGGGCCATTCTGTTGCCTAATGAGTAATTTTACTTAAAATACAATATAAATATATTTTTTTGCAAATACTTTTGTATTTCTGCTTAAGCTTGCTTGAAGCTAAACTTGTTATGGAGTATTTGTATTGTATGGTGTGGCTATCTTTACTTAAGTTAAAGGATGTCACATGTATAGTAGGAGTGGGCGATGTGGATACAATTCTCTGTAATGGTATATGTAACCTAATATTGTGATATATAACTATAATGTTCTTTTTTCTGGGAAGTCAATTACTGTAAGTAACTTTTTATAGACAAAATAACCCGACAGGACTGTATATATATATATATATATATATATATATATATATATGAACACAGGACACAGCAACCTTAGCTACCAGGAGCCAGGCTCAGAAGCTGAGATGGAGGCTGAAAGAGCACACAGACACGCAGACATCTGGATCTGATCAGCAGACAAACCGGAAAGCAGTGCAAAATGAACAGAACAGAAACGGAAGGATGCTCCATTATTGAGGAACGTACGGCATGATGAAAGAGCGAGTGGATTAAAAGAGAGATTGCAGAGGTGATGATGAGAGGACGGACAGACAGGCGTCACATAAAGCCTATGATCTGCCCGTACCTGGGTGCAGGTTTATCCTGAATGCGGTCAACACTGCAAGGCCATCTTTAAAGGACAGACAGATAGACACAGGTTAGTGTTAAACTGTAGGTTCGGAGAGGTGAATATTCATGAATGCAAAGCGTTGAGACGGTCTGATTGACTGCAGATCCATCTAAGAGCCTCCCAATGGAAGACTTACTCTAAGCACTGCAGAGACAATAAACAATATAAAAGCTCAGCAGAACATTTGATCTCTTGTGGCGATCAGACCGGGGCTTCCATCTGTGGCACAGCATCTGAACAAACAGTGATGATAACCTGAAAATGACGCGATGGGTAATAACAAAAACAATTGTTTTTTTACTATGACTCAAGCAGGCTGTGTGGGTGTCTCCTCACTGAAAAAAGGCACCATTAACATTTCTTGTGTAGCTCTCCCACAAGGGTGACACTCAGCTAGACCGCCCTGCTTACTCCTTTCAAACAGATGCACCTCAGATCATTGTTTTGCTTTGCTCTTCAACGAGTAACTAACCGCAACTCTGCATTGTGACGATGTGAACCTTTTCTCAAGGGAAGTGATACAAGTCACAGATTGCCCTACAACTTCCCTTTAGGCATGAGTTTTGTTAGTGCTAGGTGGAAAGCGTGGGGATGTATATGAAATATTGATGTGATGCAGGTTAGTACTCTGGTCTATGGGTCAGAGTCAAAGTAATCCACTCTACACAGTCTCAGACAAGCTGAGTGCCTGTCTCGATGATTAACAACTAGGCAAATGGACATTTGAAATGGTACAGCACAAGACTGAAATATTACATTTCATACCAAAACTTCTGAGTGATAGAGTCCTGATAGTTTAGCAGGCGTGGTGCATACAACGATACAGTGAAACCACAACATCCTGAGCTCAAACCGGGTCTAGATCTGCTACGACAAGACATCCTCTCTATCTCTCTCTCTCCACATTTCCTGTCAAGTCAGCTAACATACAAAAGGAATAATCCATAAACTACTCCAGTCAAATGTGAATTGTGTTGTTAGATTAAGACCAAATAATACAAACTAATGGCACATATAAACCCTATGAATCGTGACAGTAAGGAGTGAAAAATATTGGCAAAGTAACAAAAATATCCTCTTTCCTATTGTAGTATAGTGTGTTTGAATCGTGAGTTGTGTCTTTGTGTTTGCATCAGACTTGTGATGAGAAACACAAATTTCCTTTCTTCATCATCAGGATATTATCGTCCCAAAGGGGAGATTTCCTGACCATCCCCGGAAAGCTTGAGAAGTGCAACACCACAAACTCTTATACAAGAGGTCATGTGCAGCGCAGATAGGATAACGTATTGTCTACATAAGACACAACATAACATAAACATATTTGATGAGGAAAATGCCAAGGAGTACTTGTCAACACAGTTGAGGACACAGAAAATTGCTCTCTTGCTTGCATGACATGCAACCTTTGGCCTGATTGTTTGGTTTTGATATGATGATGATGAAAATGTGTGAGATGGCAACAGGGCAATCCTGTTATTGATATTTATTAAGAAATATTGTACTATGTGATGAATATAGTTCCCACAGGCGCAACTGTTCTGTTAACAGCTCATAAAACATCCTTAAATGGCCCAAGGGAGTGTTTGTTTTCCCTCATCTAAATGTACTCAAAGGGCAGGCAAATGGGCCAAGGCATAGGCGAGTCATGTGGAAGCCATGCTCCAAACTTAGACCACGACATTTGATTTTAATCTAAAAAACCAATGCTTGAAAAAGATCTTTGGGATCTCAAACAAAATAGCCAAAACAATGTCTCTACTGTAGTTGTCCTCTAGTCTGTTGAGAGGAAGTCTCGGTTGCTTTCCTTGTCTTATTTAGTATCGTGCCTCCATCAAAGGGGGTAATTCAATTACGAGGCCTGTTTCCATAGCAACTCTTTGGCTCTGTTTCACCTCTGACTGGAAAAGGACTTCATCTGACATGGCTGCAGAGAGCGGAGAGAGAGCACCTTAATGATCACCTTCAAATATGAGCAGTTACTATTAGGAGCACTTAGTTGTGAATGATTGGCTAACTGTCCCTGATAGATGACAGAAAAACGGTCAACCCGCTACAGATCAGCTTTGAGTCCAATTAAAAGGAATAACTGAATAAAGATGACACCAAGTACCTGCTGTGTCACTGTATGTAATGTGACAGTACACGATCTAGTAGTGTTCAGTAGGACGTCAGTCGTGACTGTCTGTAAATCAGTGTTTGGACAGCTGTGAACGAGGTAATGCACTCACAACACACGTGTATATATATATACCGAGGTGAGGACAGACCCCTTCTTCTTTCACATGTGGCTGAAGGTCTGCCATGATAAGAGCGTGAACAAAGCCTTTGCAGAGCAAGAGGAGTCTATTAACCTGCTGCTAACCCTTGATAAACAGGCACGTGTCTTCATTAACAATTTGCTGATTAACACAATAAAGAGTGTGGGATTGATAAATGGAAAAGGTCTGATTTGGATATCATTATGTCCCCTCAACACATGTTGATTCAATGTGAATGCTGGGGAATAAATTATCTCTATTTTTCAATTCCGTTGATGATCTTTCAGCGACGCAGTGTTATAAATGCTACTGATTTCATCCAGCTGTTCGGTAGACGGTTATCATTCAAGTGAGATACAGGTTGTTTTTCTCCTTTAATAACAGTTAAGCTGACACCTTTTTATCATGTAAAAATATCTTTTAAAAATAACTCTAAAATAAATACTGAGTTGCATTTCTAAATGAAGCCATCAAGCGGACAGAATAATAGTTTCAAGTGGTTGTTTTTTGTGCCTTTCGTACAGTAACCAGTACACTCAAAGCGGATAATAAAACATGTAAGAAGCTTGGCATTACTTGAATTATTTCCCTATATAGCAGACAATCAGTATATTCTGATCGCTTTCATAACAGTGATGTAACTACATCTTAATGTATCAATTGCTTATAAAGTTCCACGGTGCACTTTTAATAATTCTTAAATGGGCATTTGGACTTATTCTGTAATTGATCGACCATTAAGATAAGTAATAAAAACAGTTACATTTCAAGAGTAAAGGCAAACTGTAGTCTCTCATTCTCTGAGCCATCTTCAGTAAAACGCAGTACTGCTCTTATCACGAGCGCACCAGACACGTTTCTGTTGGAAACCATAATGACTCCTGACATGGCACATTTACTGGACTTCAACAGACATCGGAGCTTCAGCTACTGAGGTTTTGAACATGATGAGAGTTTACCTCTGTACATTTAAATACGGAGTTAAAAATGTCAATGAGAGGATACAACACGTTAAAATAGAAATGTTAGTCCCTCAGAGAAGAGACATGGATGATATAAACAGGGATTCAGGACATGAATTGAAGGTGTTAGCACATCTTCTCAAAGCCACTATTTTATTACTGTACATAAGACTAATCTAATCAAGCTTTTGGATTCCTGCATGGTCAATTAGAACTTTTAACAAATTATGTTATGTATCAGTCTTCAACCACAAGTGGCCTTCTCTGTTTGTCAACACTCAATTACCTTTCCATTTAACTGTAGATGTATGATGTATTTTTGCTTATGTAAGTGCAAACTCTCGTTTTTCCTCGTTTTGACACATCTGTTGCTTAAGAACGTCAATGTCATCTTCACTAACTGTCACGCTGTTGGAGCTATGAGAGACATAATGCAGCACTTAACAGACCACAGCCCTCCAATACCAGGACATATGGAGCTTCATGGAAGTGGAAACTATTTATCTTAACTCATTTTCTGTCCTCAGAGATTACTCTACAACAAATAATATCTTATTCCATCACATGTATGAAAGTGGCTTGCTGTTTAGAAAAGAAGCCTGACTATCTCAGAGGAGGCAATCCAATTAGATATGGATTTGTTTACATACATGCTTCATCACTTCTGATCATTTTGCCCGTTTGTCAACTTAAATTAATTTACAATGAAAAAACATGGAGATGAAGATGCTTCTTGGGCTGGGATATTGCCTGAAATCTACCTTTGAGAATGACCTCCCAGTTTTAAGGGTCATTCATGCGATGCAAAGCAAAAAAAAGACTAAATACCCCCCACACAAATACCAAGCATTTCTGTTTCTGATCTGTTTTCCTGCATGGCTTGCCATGGGATCGCTGTTAACTTGCTGTAAAATCTCTCACAAATCAGCCATACAATAAACTCTACTGTGTGCAAAAATGTGTTTTTTTGAATGGTGGGTTTATCGTTCTGCAATACTTCACTGGGATTTGCCAGTAGAGATGACTCCAATTACTCTCTTCCTCTTTCTGTTCATGCATGATAATTGCACACAGCCTCAGTCACGAGAACAGGTGCCAAACTGACACCAAATACACAACTGTGAGAAATATAAACAGCATACCTTAAAATAGTAATTTAATTGAGCTGTGGCCAAAACGCACCCATGCCAAGTAACACAAGTATGTAATTGAGTGCCACTCAGATGTTAAACTGACATGCTTTGCTACATGACATGAGGGTAGCCCATATTTTATTTTAATTACATTATCAGTTCTTTAGGATAAGGATCATCCCACCCAAGCGTCATGTGATGAAGGATTATTTCTTCTAACACCAGGCTAGTGTGTTTCTTTGCCAGAGTCTAGCCATAGCTACTACAGTACAAGCAGTAGAAGTAAGACCGCCTTTTGGACATATATTAAACACTTGACATAAGACAGAAACCTCCTCGTGACCAGTTGTTGAAGGTTAATGAGTGCATCTGTATTTAATTACCTCCAGTCTGTGAATCCGTCACGCTCTGCAGCTCGATCAAAGTTTCTTCCTTCGCCTTTCCCGTTATTCGTCTCATTGCGGCCAGCGGTGTTATTCTAAAGGCTTCACCTTCTCTCAAAAGTGGGGAAAGGCAGTGAGAGGATGAGCGTCGATGACGACATCGGCATCGGCCGACCACACAATGAAAACAATGAGTCCGATTCAGATTATTGGAATATGAATCATATCTAAATTATGACCGATCCTCACAGAAACTGTACCCTGTTGGGCTCCCTGGCGCTACCCGAGAAGACCAGGGACTCATAAAGGGGAGTGGCACGTTTTTTTTTTGTTTTCGTCGGCAAAATGGTGTGTGTGCATGTGTGTATGTGAGAGAGAGAGAGAGAGAGAGAGAGAGAGAGAGAGAGAGAGAGAGAGGAAAGTAAAGAATGTTTAAACCTATTTAGCATATAGAAAGAAAAGCATGTGAGTTGTTAGTCTTGTTGATGTGGTAAGGGTAAAACAGGAGCAGGAGGTCGCCTGAGATCTTTAAATAAAAAAAGGAAAAGTCACACACGAGGAGCTGACAGTGAGTCTTCTATAGCTGGAAGACATCTTGTGGCTATTTCCAATATTGCACACATGCATTTAACATAATAGTTAAATAGCCCACTGTGTGCCAGGAAAGTAAACTATATCATTTTATCATTTTCACAAAGGGAAATTGGTATCACTTAACTAAGTGATACTTTGTAGATTATAATTGGGTTGCCAGGTTTTTAAAAATATTTCATGTTGGTGTTTATCTTTTAGCTGAGCAAGTAAAACAGTTGGTAAAGACAAAACCGCAGGGAGAAACCGCCAAATTAAAATGTATAATGTATTACCCTTTAAGATGACGTATTAATATTTATACCTGCAGACGTGATGACTTATTGAAAAGTGAGAAGCTGATGAGCATTAATGACATAACTATGAATGACTAATCACCAAGGGATTGTTCACAACCTGGCAACCAAAATTGTCCCCATATCAATGGCTTATATGCCTAAGTGATCAAAAAAGCATAGATGATTTATCAACCAATAAAGACATTACAAGCCCCTTTATGAATTGTGGCCGTTTGAGAAAGTGGTAAAGAGAATGAAGTATCTTATCTTGCAGCTTTCCAGGTGTTCACTGCACCAAGAGGTGTGGGAATCGTTTTGTCTCTCCTAAAGTAAAGGGTGATGGTTGCATGAGCCTACGGTGGCGGCAGCATCGGTATCAGGAATCAACGGTGGCGAGTACTCTGATACCGTGTCGTCCCAGCCTGGTCCTGCTGACCTTTCGGTGGTTCGAGTAAACACAGGGAGCCCGTCCGGACGTGTGTTAACCATTGTTCTGCCCGATTTTGACCCATGTCCTATCTGTGGTGCGGTGAAGGCTACTATCAGGGCCCTGTTGAGTCACCTCGACAGCGCTCACCGGATAGTGGAGTTGCGTTGGGCATGCCGCAAGTGCGGGCTCTCCCGGCCGAAACGCCACTCGATCAGTTGTCACCTACCGTGGTGCAAAGGGGGCCCTTCCCCCAATCGGGTGAATAGCGGCACGTTCATTTGCGAATATTGCCCTAGAGCGTTTGTGTCGGTCCGGGGGCTCACCCTGCACAAGCGGCATACGCACCATGGAGAATACTTGCGGGAAAGATCGGATGGGGCCGGTGGCAGGCATAAGCCGGCGCGGGCTCAACCATGCCTTCTTAAATGTCTCGTGTCCGATCGTTCGATGAGCCACCCGCCGGACCATTTCATCCGGAGAGTGAAACAGACCGTGGATCCTTCGCGCCTGTATAGCCGGGACGATTCGTGCAAGCCTCGGGATACCCAGACCGCCGCTGGACTGTTTAGAAAACAGTCGACTACGACCACATCACAAACTGCAGCCTCAAAAATGGATCAATGAACTAAATCATGGTATAGCATTATTGAGTTTTATTCCACATTGTTTTTCTTATTATATCTATTTCATGTTTGTTACACTGCAATTTAACGTTTCCGATTATATTCCTTTCTTTTAAAAATCACCATTATCACCATCAGCATAATCTTTCTCTCAGAACAGCTTTGGGTTTGCACAGACCAGCTCAACAACTCACAAACCACACTGTACCAATGACCAGAGGTTAATGGGGTGCTTGGCCTTTCTGGTTTGAAATTCCTCATTCAGCAGATTAAACAAATACCAATGATGGCCTTAATTGGTGTACACTGTCTTCAACTAAAAACACAGCTGCTGTTTTTCAGCTGATACTGGAGCTCTCTTTACGACTTAATGGAGGCCCTGCAACATATTCCTGACTCCCTGATAATAAACTAGTAGCGAAGGCTATTGTACAAATATAAACATGAAAATTCACTCTATTTTCTAATGCTTCACTGTCAGGCGTGGAAGAATTACTCAAATCCTTAACTAAACGAAACAGTACAAATATGTAAACAAATGGAATTACAAGTCTTCACATTCTGAACCCTTAAGTTAAGGTACTGATGTATTATGAGCAAAATATCATAAGTAAACATTCTCATCATATAGAAATTGGCTCCTCAGTGTTAAATTATTACATGACCCGAGACACTTTTAGATTGAAGATACTCCTGTGTAACCAGACTTTCACTGTTGTAGATGGTAAGATGGAGCTTATTTTTACTTATTCATATACGTAGTGTAGTCCAGTAGGCAGCCAAACAAGGAACTTTCTTGTGTTTATTTTTGTAAAATATAGGTTAATTTTCTCAACTGCAAAGAGACAACGAGACACTACTTTTTTGGGAACAACTGGTTTTACACAGTGCGTAAAAGCTTATACTATGTTTTATGTAAAAGCTGTAAAAGCTGTTAGATAAATGTAGCAAAGTAAACAAGTAGACGTACAGTTTTAATCTGAAATGTAGTGGAGTAGGCCTCGAGGTATGAAGTAGCATGACATGGAAACACTGAAGTAAAGTGCCTTGGGCAGTAAATGCAGGGTACTTAAATACCTACACTTCCGTCAGATAGCACTGATCTTTAGAAACAGTTAAGTGTGGTAAAACCTTTTAAAACTGCCCCTTTGCTCCACCCATCGCTGTGTGGGTCTGGTCCATTACTCTGACACAGAGTGGGACATCTTAACATGGTGATCCTCTGACTTCTGCAGCGCCACTAACAAGTCAAAACTGCACTTTAACCATTTTTATTAAAGGTAGGTTGTAGCAATGAAATTAAAATGTCGAAACACTGCAGTGTGAATGTGCTTCATCTTTAATATCGGAGCCAGTTACGATATTGGGCTACGTCTAAAAGTAATGGACTAGCTGTACAAACTAACACGTAGTAGGGTTTAGCGGTTAATGTTAGACGACTTGTACAATCTAGCTTCTTAGCCGATTTGTACATTTAAAATGACTGCGTTATGCGTAACTTATTTTAAAGAGGGAATGTTGTATTTTTCTTCATTCAAACAACATGACACAACTCTAACTAAGCTAATGCTAGTGCATTGAAGGTACTGCACGTGTAACTAATTAGTAACTTGTCTTAAAAAGTAGAATGTGTTAAATCAACGAAACGTTACTTTGTTTACATTCTGGAGTCTTGCGAATGATAAGATATCAGGTCCAATAACTTACTTTAAACTCTCTCTCTCTCGTTCTTAGTTATCTTTATCAATAGATGTAAGTACAGATAGGGATATTCTTACTGGTCTTTTGGTGCACATTATTTCACGATTCAGTGGTTATTTTGGTCGTCCAGTCAGTTGAGGTTTTCAATGTAACAGCAGTTTTCCATATAGGTAATGTTAACGTTACATAGGGGAAATGAAACGAGAGTCCCGTATTGTGATAAGGTAACCATAGATAAACGCTAGTAGGCCTAAATGATCTTACATATTAGACTGGATAAAGTGTAAAATGATGATATACCTGAAGTACATGTTTAGTCCACTAGGGGGGCTCGAGTGCAACTAAACAGGCACAGCTGAGTGTCAATAGTTAATCCTATTTATGTATTGTATCCTGATCATAACACATTATGCTCAACCATTGGCTTTAAATTAAAGCACCACCACTATAATCCAGTATTGATGTTGTTGTTCTCCAATTTAAACAGTTACAGCAAATATTTAGCGTTTGGACTGGACAAGACATTTGAGGACATCACCTTGGACTCCGTGGAACTGGGATGGCCAGTCTTTCAGTATTTTCTGATGTTTCAGAAACTTAAACGGTGAATCAATCATTTAAAAAATAATCAGCGGATTATTCGATGGTGAAAATAATCGTTAGTAGCAGACCTAATTGCAATAGTCTACAAATAAATCCGATTACAGAGAAGAAGTTAAACATTTATCATACATTACATCATATATGTGACACTGGACAGCAATTGCCAAATATATATGCCAGATGCTTTCAGCACCCATGATCAGAAGCCAGCAATACTATTTGATTACCCAATGCGTCTATTTATAACCGGGTGTATACGGCATGGCAGAGACAAGCACCCAGGTGTCCCTAGTCAACAATGCTATGCACTGTAGGCTCTGTATATTTTTCTTAAACCTAACCAAGCTTGTTGCTCAAACCTAACCTATTCTCACCCGGGTGCAAATAGACACTCCAAATATGAATATATAGCTTATACATATATATTTTAAAATTTAGATTCAAAGTGCACGTTTCGTCCACAAGGGAGAGATCGAGTGCAAACTACCGCTGCTTTGTTGCAACTGAGTGCTCGAGGTCCCCCTTGTTTATTTATCATATCAGATTCACGTGTCGAACCATAAACATAAAACAATTCACAGAATTGTATTACATTGTTTTTGTCATTATAAAAACTAAGCCTGTTTCTCAGAAACAGCTGCCATGTGGTCACTGTGGTCAAAATGGTTTAGTCTTTTGTTTCATCATATATTTTGTGTACATAAGTGCAACCAATAACAGAAGAACGATTTGTGCCGCCATAGTCCGATCATTTATCCGGTTTATTGTTAGAAACATTATCAGTACCCGAATATTACAGAACATTTCAGTTTTTATGGTCATCATGCATATCACATCCTTATTTATTCGTATGATGTATTATTACTATTGTTAGTAGTATTGTAATTTCTACCTTTGTGTGTAGAAATGGTGGGCTACTAGTTGTACCTGTTTCATTGACGTGCAGAAATCATGCAATTTGTGCAGGTTTCTCATGCGTTTTGGAGCGAAGCAGTCAGCAGTCGGCTCTTTTGTTCCGAGAGCAGATCCAGCGTGTGTGTGTGTGTGTGTGTGTGTGTGTGTGTGAGAGAGAGAGAGGGAGAGAGAGAGAGAGAGAGAGAGAGAGAGAGAGAGAGAGAGAGAGAGAGAGAGAGGCTGTTTTTGGGTGAGGAGGAGAGAGAGAGCGGGATGCTGACATATTCCTGATAGATGGCTAAAATGGCGAAAGCTTGTTCGACCCCAGCGAGCCACCAAACTGTAGCACTGTAGGTCGGAACATGTAGTAGCTGAAGCTGGATATCTGTGTGTGTGTTTTTTTTTTTACTCTCCCGTCTTTTCACCTGCACGTTGTCTTCTGCAAGTGCTGGAATATTTTCTAGAAGTGTTCAAATGGCATCCACAAGGCGCCGCCGCCTTGTTCCGTGCTTTTGGGGAATACTCCTAAATGCTTTAATCGGTAAGTGGCATTATCTCATTGCCGGAGTGGAGAGTATCGCGCTGCAGGGTAGCGTTGTGCAGGATAACCGCTGTTCGGGTGCTGCTCTCCGGAGCCAGCTGCATGCTTCAAGAAGCGATACTCGCTGCTGACCAGTAACCCTGAACTTGGCCTTTCTCTGTAAATGCCAATGTGGACTGAAGACTGGTACCGGAGTCGTGTGCACTGCGGAATTTGTACCCGCAGGTTACTGAGTTACACGCGGATACTTGGTAGTGTATTGAAAGTTAAATTTGGTGTGCATCCTGCAGAACTTTAAATGTTATAGCAGGCTATTGGTGTTGTTTCACCATCACTTCATATGCGCAATAAATCAAGTCTAGGTGGCTTATGAGCACCATAATAATACATGGTAGTCACGTGCAACGCAGTCAGTAGAGTTTTTAGCTCGTTATCAATGTTGATGGGAGCACGTTTAGAAGAATGTAAAGAATCGTCTGCTGAAAGGTGTCCAGTTGGTGCATTGAGAAAGTCACATTTTTTGCGATACAAGAGCTGCGAACTCTGCAGAAAGTGCTTCTTTTTCTGCTGTAGTTGTCCCCATGACTGTCTTTTAATCAGGTGTCCCAGTATGTAACGACATGGCTGCAGAGTTGGAGCCACTTTCAGTGTTATTGTTTATCACATGGTCTCAATATTACAAATGCAGCACTATTACATGAAGCACTTTTAAGCTCTATTACAAATGCTTTAATGAAACTTAAATGAACCAGATATTAAGACATTGTAGTTTTATGCTTATTGGCTTTTGAGTGGCAATTTACTATTTATAATTAACTCTTCAAAATAACTTTTAAAGGTGATATACTTTAAGAAGTATGGAGTTTTTTTCATCTCAGTGGACTTTTGGACTGATGACGCTCTTGATTGGTGAGTCCTTACAGCACACCACCCTGTGGCTGGTTGAACTGACAGCGGTTATTTCTCTGAGAATAGATTGTGATTGACTGTGGTTATTGCCTGCTGGGGAGAATATTTGTACAGATTAAATGTCAAGACTGTCCCTCTCCTCCTTTTCAAATTTAATTTTTTGGTCCCTTTGTTCACTATGATAGACTTCTCTCTCTTTGTGAGGCCCCTTATTAATTCAAAGGCAGGATAGACTATTGAGTATTTGCAAAGCATACCACACAGGGTCCCACAATGGCCTTGACTAAAATCATAAAGGCCAGTATACAGTGGTTCATAATATGTTCAGTCAGGGCACTGGGAACAAAAACTTCAGAAAACACAGCTCTGTGATGGATGTGGTTCCAATCTAACCATCCCATTAAAGAACTTAAGCTCTTTTTGAGTCTACCTCAGAGATTAGATTCAGTTAAGATGAAGGCACTTTTTATGACATTTCAAGCAGAGTTGATAATAAGTAATAAGAGGAATATTTTCATTAGATCTCTCATGGCACGAAGAGCTGAAACTCTTACGCAAAATGCAAGCATTCGGAAGATCTCATGATATTAAAATTTGAGTGTATGAAAAGGCAAGTGTGTTTGCTTCAAACGGACTGACTGAGATAGCTTGTGTCTTTCAAGCTTCAGGAAAAAAGACCGTATCAATGTTAAATCAAGACACGCAAGAGATAAACACTCAGAACTTTCATAATCTGTTCATGTTCCTGCTCATTGAAGTATTTAGAAACTCATTCATTATAATCCAAAGCTTGCAGTATAGTTTATTCGCCTATAGAAAGATGCTGCAGATGAGTACTGTGAGACAAGATTGTACAGGACATTGAGAGGTGAATTGCGCAACAGCTGCACTACATCTACTACCATGCCAACACATGGACTATTTCTCAGCATTTTTACTACCTATGACTGTCATTTCTGTCCAATTATCGCTGAGCTGCTGCTGTTATTATAACAAGTGAATACCAGCCGTCTTGAAACTACATGCTCATGAGAATCAAGGAAGCTAGAAATGAAGGGTATCGATTAATAATGTATCAAGCAGCAGCCTATAGATGAGAATACAATCAATGCTGCATGCATGATCTATACTCTGCTGTTCCATCCGTGCACATATACTTGATCTAAGTGCAAATATATGACTTTTGCTGTGCACGGTTGAAGGCACCTTTTATAGTGATAAGTCTATTTCTGTTTAATACTCACTATTTGTGAAATATAGTTGACATGCATCATTTTTGTGAAAATGCAGCCTTAGCTCTCCATCTCCAGCTCAGTGAGATTAATGGAGGATAAATTGACAATTCTTGTCGAGTAGAATACATTTTCCCACATTTCAAACAAACCTAACATGATGCAAACTGCAGCAGTCTGTCATAGCAAATTAAATTGGTTATTTAGAAATATGTTGCATTTATTGTTATGGTGAATATTTAAGAGTGAGCTGCAACAGATGGATGCCGAGAGAGCAAGGGGAGAAAGCAAGTCACTTAGCAATACAAACTACCTACATGTATAACAATGTACTATTCGGATATGTTGTGTAGCATACTAAATCTAATCAATGAAAAAAAAGAAATTCCATAGGGGCATCATATGATATGGTGCCGCCAAGCCAAGAAGCCTGTGGTGTGTCCTAAGCTCTCTTAGCTTTATCAGTGGTACTTGTGTGTGTGTGTGCTAACTCCATCTGTCTGTCAGTAGCTGGTGTGTGATCCTCACTTTACTGTTGCAGCAGTAAACCTTTGTGCCAGCCAGCCACACTTATCTGTCAATAGTAAGCCAGAGCATGAGCCACACTTAGCCAACACTTGTCTCTGGTCTCACCCAGTAATCCAACTTGCTAGTGTCTCTTTCCTCTGCATTACGATGTGTGTGTGTGTGTGTGTGTGTCTGTAAGTCTCCTTATTTAACCATGAAAATCCATGCCTGAAAAATACTCATGTCTGTGAACATGTGTTTCTGTGGATATGCCGTGTTCTTGCCACCAGTTTCCACAGCTGTGCTCTCCTCTCGGCTCACGCTCTGGATGCTCAGCATTCACAGGTGGCTTTAACCTACGCCAACACAAAGCGCAAAATCCACCTATCCCTTGTTTCTTTTGGCCTCGCTTATCTCCTTTGTCTTATTGGGTCTGTCAGATCATTCAGCACTGTATCCAAACAGATTTTCTCTAACCCTTTTTCACAATGTTGTTTGTAACCTTCTACCCACCCGGAGCTCAGCATTACATTAGCCAGTCACTCTAGCAACATACTTTATTCATTAGGAAAGCCAGAGCCCAAGAACATTGTTCAAGCTAATGGAAGAAACTGATTAGCCTAATCGAAGTAACGAGGAAGTATATACAACATCAATAAAGTTGTTTAATCAACTCCAGATCAATGCCGTTGTAACACATTGAACACTCAACCGTTATCATCCTGTTTGCTGCATGGCCGGATAACATTGACTGATGCCATTTGACAGCTTTGAAAGCTGTAAATACAAAGCCTCCAATATATCTGTCAATCTGATCTGATGTAAAACACTCTCATGTGTGTTACATCCTCAAATTTGTCCAGAAGCATTTTGCTCAGTGTCTAATACTTTATTTGTGAATTATCCATATTTTGATCAAAACATGAAGTGTGACTGACTTGATGTGTGGCTGCAGGCTCTTTGAATGCTATTCTCTTCTCTGCTGGCAGCCTCTCATGTGAAAACATGTGATCTTTGTTGGACTAAAAGAGATGGAGCTCATGTGGCCAGCATCAGGTTTTGGAGAGCAGCAGCCAGGCTGGGATCACTGCCTGCCAGCTAAGGGTTAAATATTTCTCCACCACTACCCCCTTGTTTTTCACAAGTGGTAGCACTGATGTCTCTCTGGTCCCATGGCCATTTACTTTCCGTGCGTGTTGAGTGAAAAAAAAAGGGCGAGGGGGGGGTCACAGAAAGAGAGGAGAGCAAGAAGAGAGGAAGAGGAAAAGTTTCTTTGCATTATACTCTATACGTGATCTTCATGGAGGAGTGTGTCAATGAATTCCTTGTCTGCACCTAAGGCGAAGTATTTCTCGGCTGGAATTTGAGGGATGAAGCCGGAGGTTCTCTGTTTTGACCCTTGTGCTTTGCACCCCCCTACTGCCCTCCCCTAGCCCCCCTCCCACCAGATTCCAGGGCCTGGGGCAGAGACTGGTAGTGCTTAGTCCATCAGCAGCTGAAACATGATACCAAGAGAGCCCGCTAAGCTCCTCTTTTATAGTACCAAGTCAGGTCAGGCTGTTTACATCCTTTATTTATTGTTCTCCCGCTCCCCCCTTTTTTACCCTCAGAAACTGCAAATACTAAAAAAATCCGGTCCTCTCTCACGTCACTATGAAGTGGGAAGCATCACCACAAATAAGTTTAGTCACATATTTTGTGTTGAGTAGTAAAAAAGAACACAGCTACCACGATGATAAAGTGGTTGCCATTCTTCTTGTTTGTTTGAGTGTGAGGGTTGATGTAAAAATGAATGTTTAAGCCACAACTCTTGCAGTCCTTCGTGACCCTGGCTAGTGAGTAGGTATGCTATGGAAGTTAGGGATGGAAAATGATTGAATGGATGAGTAAATACAGCTTCAGTGTTGTGGTTCACCGTCGGTATCGCTAAATATTTACTCAGTGTCCACTAACTATCTGTTTCTCAAACATTAATGGAGTTTTACCATGACAACTGAGAAAACCTATTCAATGAAAAAGACCTTGTTTGGCCGCTCTTGTATACAAGGTCAAGAATGAACCTTCACGCTCAACTACATAGTTATCATATGTGTGTGTGTCTCTCTTCAGGTGTGATGTGCGAAGCGGAGCTCTCCTTCACACTGGAGCCCAGTGACATCATTGCTGTACAGGAGCAGCCGCTCATGCTCCACTGCCAGGTGGACGGCATCCCCCCAATTACGACACAGTGGAGGCACAACGGTCTGCTTTTAACTCAGGATCAGCATCACGCCACCTTCATCAATGGCTCACTCCTGATCGCTCACTTCCAGAAGACCAAATCCCATGGCTCATCTGACGACGGCGACTACGAGTGTATGGCCCAGAATTCTTTTGGGCTGGTGGTGAGCCGCAAGGCTCGTATTCAGGCAGCCAGTAAGTCTCTTCCTTTGTCTTTTAGTGATGTAGGATGTATGACAGTTGTAAGGACTGTATGTGCTTGAGGGGGGGGGGGGGGGGGGGATGTATTTCAAGTTCTTGACGTTTAGTTTGATTGCCTACATTCAGACATGACAATGGCATCCATCTTTCATCCAACTCTCCTTAAAGGAAATATCACAAATGGGTTTTAATTTTAATCCGTTTTCGAACCTGTTTGTGTTAGTTGTTATCTTTAAATTCCGATTTAACTTCATCTTGAATTATATTATTATCTTAAGGTACCAACTCAATGGTTTGTCTGGGCTTAATTATGTTGTCAGGATGTAAAGTCCCAAGTGTCAGAAAAATAAACCACAATTGAGCAATGCAGACATGACACAAGCAGACTCTGCAACCACTTACATACGTTTGATGAAGTTGTGATCTGTGTTCCCTACAAATGTAAACAATGTAATTCAAACATCGCATAATCACATTTCCGTCCAGTGCCAGTCATTAAGGTATTGCTGTGCTGTAAATTTACTTAATTTTTCTGGGTGTGGAGTCATTTGAATATTTGATTATCATTCTTTGAGTTTAATGAACTTTCCGATGCTCATCTACAGTGCTGCTTAGAAATTCAAGCTTTTGAGTTTAGCATTAACTAGCGCTCATGCTGAGAGTCTCCAAGCTGCTTTGTAAGAGTGCAATAAGCTTGAAGCAACTCAGCAGCCCACTCACTGGTGGAGGCATCCAGATAAATCTTCTCTGGCTTGACCACTAAATCTCTTATTTGAAGTCACTCTAGTTCAACATTAAGTTCTCAGCATTGTTGCCATGGTTAATTTACATTTGCATCATATCGTAGTCAATCTGACTGTCTGTCTCTTCTCTTTGCTTTCACACATACACAGTGCATGTCTCAACTTACTTTAAATCAAAGGCATCAAGGATGTGCACATCCCTCTGGGGACACGCTGAGATGTTGCAGCAGCAGCTTTAGCGATACTGTAATGTTAGACACTGTGTTGAGTTAAGACTTTTTCGAAGGCTCTGTTATATATAGTCTGTAAAACAGAGATGGACAAAGGCTCGCAGAAGCCTGTTGATTCCCGGGCTGTGTGTAGACAGCACACTGCTGTGCTGTTGTGGCCAATACAGCTTTTCCACTCAGCAGGATAGGGAGGTTAGCATGCATGTCTCACTGGCCAAAGAGAAAAGTCACTTCAGCTCAGTGGCTGGCGCTGTCAAACACATCATGCAACCTTTTAAGGCCTCCCCTTCCTTTTCAAAGGTCAGATTTTAGCAGCTTTTTAAATGCATTTTTTTCTTTTTTTTATTGTGCTTCAGGAAAAAGTCTTCAGTATTGTCCCCCAAATTTTAATTTCACAGAATTGCTTTGACATATTGGTAAGAAAGCATGAGGAAGATGAAAATCCATAGATTTATGAACACAGAGTTCATCACCTGAACAGGGTGCAGAGAAAACAATCGACTTATCCTTTTGATTTGTACTGCAGCGATGTACAGTGTATTATTTATGACTTCAATATCTGATAGCACATGTTATTCACTTTTATTGGTATTTCCTTGAAATGTTCGATGAAAACGTTTTAACCAGAGGGAGAATCAGTTTGATTGACTCAAGCTCTTGTAAACAGTTTAAGTAGTATACACTAGCCTCAAAGTTAGCTTATTAAAGCGTCTCTTCCATACTTTAAGGAAACAGGGCGGCATATTTCTGGGAGAATACTGTGATTCGAGTATGTCGTGCTCTGCATTTTGAAAACGTATTCGTTGACTGCATTGCTTAAAGTGTAGATTTGTAAAGTACAGAGTTGGGATGCCGTGGAGTCATCCAGCACTCCAGTGCTCTCTTCACTTAGCCAAGAATTATGCAAGACTAGAGCAATCCTGCATCACTCATCTGTTTCTGAAAGGCTGTGATGTGAATACAGATTTAATCTTGGTGAATGAACCTGACCTGGAGCACACCTTGGACTTGGTGGTTCAAGTTTAAAATCATTCATGGTGGAAACATTCTGTTTTGTCGGTGCTTTGCTCTTCTGCAGATCCTTTTCTTCTTTTCCTGTTGTCTTGTATTGATTGGGAAGGCACTGAAGCATTACTGAAAGTCACATTCTGACCACTGCCCTTTTGGGTTGTATTGAGCAGTCTTTGAGGGGGAGGCATTGAATGAGTAGAGGCTCTGCTGTAATGATAGTCTTTCCCCCCTTAATGGAGTCTCACTTCTATCAAGGAAGCAAGAAGCCGTCACTGTGAAAATAATCCTCCAGGGACCCTTCAAAGGGACTCGCAAGATACAAACTTCTGTTACCCATCATCACTTATACCTTTTGTATTTTGGAAGATTTTCCAGAAAACAATAATGTTGTTTTTTCTCTGTGAATTTGACCATGTCTTTTTGTTGTCATTGCCTTGCATTGTATGAAAGATGGCCCACTTCTTTTTTAAGTCATATTGATGAGGCTTTCTTTGCACCATTAGTTGTGGTCGTTGACTGCCAGTCTAACCTCGTGATCTTGTATTTTCCCTGTTGTGTCACAGTAAAGTAACATATTTCCACCATTCATTAGTCATAACAGATGTCCTACCTGCAGTCTTTGAAAGGCTTTATAGATGATTTTTGTAATGTACATTCAGAAAAAAAATGGTAATCGTCCTTCATTACCCAGCTTGTTTCACACCTCAGCCTCTAGGTTCCTGCAGGCGATGGTTCAGTACAGAAGTGTTCCCCAAGCCTGATCAAGCCTCAATTTGTCAGACTATTATGTTTTTGGTCTTCAATATAAGGTCTGAAAGGAGCTTAATCTTTGATGTGAAGTGTATTCTACGGGGATTTTGGCAATCGCCGGTCTGTGTCATTTTGTTTATGAAGAGAAATGGCCCAAAACTAGTTAATGCTCTCCTTACAAAGATCACTGACTAGTGTTTGTTTCTTTTTCTGTTCCAAGTGTTTGTTAATGTTGATGCTTTCTTTGTGTTTTTGAGGTAATTTGCTGTGTTATAGTCCCTCTTACAACAGCTCTCACTTGTACCACTGTGATGCAATGGGTGGTGTGATTACTGAAGAGTCTTTATAGCCCTCCCAGTGGATAAAGCTTCCATCCTACCCTCCACACTACCTCCCTCCATAAATTTCACTTTTTATTTGCTTGACAACCATTTGTGCGAGCTCACTGTCGGGGGCTGGTATAGGACGGACTCCCCGTTGCCCCTCTAAATCGGCGGTCGGTCCAGGAAACTCTTTTTTCCTCCTAAATGTTATCTCTTTGATGGTCGGTTTCTCTCTCTCTCTCTCTCTCTCTCTCTCTCTCTCTCTCTCTCTCTCTCTCTTTCCTGAGTTTCTCTAGGACCTCCTCATTAGCTTACGTTCAGGAAGCTTTTCATCATTTGGATGAATGACAAGCCTGGTACAGTGGGCCTGGACGGGGCTACTGCCCCTCCCCCACATCAAACCCGCGTCACCAGGCAACACATCACAAAAGCCCCCCTGTTACAAAATAGCTTTTAGGATCAATTGAAATGACTTTCTTTTGTCTGTTTGTCTGGAATTAATTGGAAAGAGTTGAAGCTTTGTTCGGAAATAGTTTTTTCCCAGTCCTATCCATATGTGGAGACTACAATTGACCTCAGGGACCATTCAAAAATATGTGAACTGGGCTTAGAAAAGACAAAGTCAGGGCCGACATGAAGAGAGTGAAAACAGAAATAGTAAAAAAAAATAAAAAATTTCCGTATTATTTATTTTATTGACTATAAAATATAAAGCCCTTGGCTGCTGGATGATCATTGTTTAATGTTGTTTGCCTTGTTTGATTCTGAAATGGTCATGGTGAATTCAACTGCCTTTATAATGGTAGGCTCTTGAATGAGACTTTAATAAAAAAAGAAGAACCCAGATGGCTGTAAAGAGTGAAATAGGAGAAGACACAGGATGCCTGTAAAAGTGTCTCAGTTTATACCCATGCCTCGCACTTATGTAAATTTAACTCCTTTCAGCGGTATAAATGTAAATTTATACTTACATATAAAGTGTGATGTCGACCGGGCAGAGTCCGATAGAAACTACACGTGTAGCTGTGGCAGAAGATGAGAAGTTGCAATATGCTACATTTAAAATCTACGCGGATGGATTGCCACTAGCAGCTACTCCGATTCAGACACCATTTATTGAGAGTGATTTATGGGGAGCCCCTGTTAGTGTATGTCAGAGTGTTTGTACGTGTGCATGTGTTTGGAGGGTCGACGGTGGCTCTCCATCACCCTCCGACCTTCCTGTCCCTACCCCTTTCATGGCCTCCTGCCTGGGTGAATGCTGAAGCGCTATCCCCACATCTCCTTGCAGCTCCCTTTGTCTGCCAAACCCCGCCCTCGATCTGCCCCCCCCCCCCAACCTTGCTCTTCTCTGCTCGCTTGCCACGAAGCGAGTCATCTCTCTGTCATATAGATTAGCCAACTAAATGCCATATACGCTTTGACATTTAAACATGAAGCCTTATAGTGTTTTCTTTTCATCCTTACAAAATCAAGATTAGTGCATGCAGCAGACCTACTGCATTATTGACATTGCAGCATTAGTAACTTCATTTATTGCGGTTTTGGAGGAAAAGGCATATATGGCATTGCCACAAAGCAAATATCGAATAGTCATCGTTGTATTCCTCTCACTGATATCATTCCTCTCAATGATTATCCTGGCTTGAAAACATCACATGTTAGTAGTAGTAGTGCATACAGACATGGCCTATGACTACCCTGTTCCTTCCTTTAGGCAGGTATGCGGCTGATGTTAAACCAGAATGTTCCCTCCTGCTGTGTGGTCAGCGCCTCTCCATCTGTCCGCCAAAGTGTCAGAAGGATTGAGGAAGAAAGGGATCTTCTCTTCTTTTTTTACTGCACCGATTAGGTGGGCACAAGGGATGAGAGCTCTGACTGCTGCTGTGTAGTTACACCCAAAATCGGTTAATTAAGGTACACCTGCAGACTAAATACTCAGATCTCATTGCCTGCTTTATTTGAGTTGATTAAGAATTGGCTACAGTGTGTAAAAGATTGTATTACTTGTTATAGAGTAGCAACCAGCCTTTTAGAAGTGGTTCTGAGCAGGTCCTTTTCCTATACTCTGGTAGGGTAAACAACTGCCAGTGTCATTGTCTCCCTCTGTCCTTCTCTCTCCCTGTCTTTCTCTCCCATGCCTATAAAGATGCTGTTTGTCCTCTATGGGTTGCCTTTTTTCTCAGGGAGCTGCATAAACACAGCAATACTGAATGCCCCTGATGCCAACTCTGAATATTTACATTGACAAATGCTTAAGCTGTACAACCTTCCTGTGGAGAAGGAGCAGGACGAATCCCTATTATATCTGAAGATGACACATCATTGACCTTGAAGCAGTGGAACATCTCCAAGGGATCCCATCCTGCTCATAGCATGCCTTATTGTCTTAGTTTACTCATCTTGTTACGGTGGGGAACAGTGAGATGCAATGTGAAATTCTTATTAGGTTTCCAAACCATTCCAGACTGTTGTAGTAACTTCTCTAATTTATTACCAAACAATTTTTTATACAATACATATACAACAAAATCAGGAGTAAAATGGTTGCTAGTGTGCTTACATTTTGAGCTATGCTGACAGGACTCCGGCAATGCACAGAGCACAGACATGCATGGAGAGCTATAACCATCTTCTGTTAGAGGGAGCTGCCTCATGATATGAGGGATGAGCTGTGGGAAGAGGGCACCCTTTAAGCACTAAAAATATCTACCTGTGAAAACAACATCACTTGGCAAATAAAGACATTAAACAGTGGAAAGAACACTGAAGAGTGGTGAAACAACTGGGTGATGAAAATATTGAACCGCTCAAAATAGCATTTTGCTTATTCCTCTAGGCGCACTGTCTTCATGTTTGACATGGCTTTAATCCTGCTCATGTCTTTCTCAGAGTGATATAATAGCAACTGTAATGGTATATGTTTGTTTATAGAGCGCTTTAAAGAAACAAACAGATTTTTAGCAACATACTTTTTACACAGTCAAAGTGAAAACACACATCTGTGTACCAGATGCCTGCACATGGACAAAAACACATACACGTTAGGGCATACAAAATAAGTTGATTAGCTACACTTAGGTGCAAACCAACTACAATTTAATTTTAGATGCATTAAACCCACAGAATCATAAAGATTAGACCAGGACAACCAATTTAATCACTTCTTACATGTTATGTGACAAAAAGAGGGACATTGAGTTAGGAAACGTGAGTATTGTCCTTCAGTCATCAACATCGTGAATTGCAGTCATTTTTTAATTGGTTTAATTAATTTTTTAAATGTTCCAGCATTTCATTCGTAGATATTTAGAAGACACATTTAGCTCTTTTCCAAAACAACTTCAAATGCATTGTATGTCGTTAGGCTGCTCCCTCCAGCAGCTGCTCTCATCAGCTGTGTACACTGTAGCTGATCATCCAGATAATGCCCATTCAGATGATGCCTTCTTATATATGTCATTGTCATACTAAGTAGTGTTAACTTTGAGAACGATTATTTCAATGCTAACAAGTCATCGTATTGATGTTGAGTGGCAAGTGTTTTTTGATAGTGTGATAAAATCAAAATAAAGACAACATCTTTACCGTTTCACTACACAAGGATCAGCTTCAGCTAAGATCAGGTCTCAGTTGAAATTCAAGTTCAGTTTTGGGATTTCACCCTCGTTTAAAGTTTGTGTAGCATGTGTGTGTTTGTCTTTGTGTCTGTCAATGGATGTGTGGATCTGACTGAGTCTGTGCTTGTGTGTTGGGCAAAGTAATGCGGTCTGTGTTGGTCTCCGGATGTCTCTGGACCACCCTAGCTATACTCAAACAAACAAATCAAAAGGGGGCCTAAAGTTCCTTCTGCCTGCTTTTAAGGCTCATGGGAGGAATTCCTTAGTAATAGAGGGGAAAGGTGAAAGAGAGCGCTGAGGCTGGGTCAAAGGTTGGAGGGTCGGGCCAGTCTCTGGATGCTGGAGTCTGGCTTTACAATCTATACACAGCGATCTTGCATTGTTGTTGTTTTGAGTTGGATAAATCCAGTATGATGTTTTGTCTATACCAAGTATGTGTTAGTGATGTTTCCTGTGTTTTCATGCCAGCATGTGTGAGTTTCGTTATCTTTAGGTCACCTGGAACCTTGGAAGAGTATGTTTGAATATCTGTCCTGTTTAGGTTAGGTCAATTTTGTCAACAGAGGGTTCTCCCAAGGAGGGAAGCACAAGGATATGTTGATGTGTACTGAGTCTGTCTGTTGGTGTTCCCATGATTCCAGGCTTCACCAGGGACCTGGCTAGCTCTCGCTACTGCCCCATCACTGCGCTTCACTACACTTAACAGCGCCTTTATGGCCAGATTGGGCAGTTAAAAGCCTTTACAGGGTCTGCAGCATCCACCAATAAAAACACCAAAACTCCCTCTTCCTGTCTTCTCCTTTGGCAGACTTTTTCTTTGGCATGTGTGATGTGTAATAAGGTGTAATAAGACAGACAGGAGGTGGAGGTATTAGTCGTAGAGATAATAGTAAACAAAATAGTGTTATATTATAACATTATTTCCTCCTCTGTTCACACACACACACACACACACACACACACACACACACACACACACACACACACACACACACAGAGGGTCCCTCAGTCCAGTTTTCCACTTTGTCAAAGCAGGGATCAGGAAATCTTTCTGTGGTGGTAAATAAGCAGCAGAGCTGTAGACAAAGGCCAGTCAGTGATGGGCAGGCAGCGGCTCTCCTTTGGGCCTCGGCCACCTCTCCCCTCTCTAGCCTGTGTGTTTGTGTGTGTTGGGGTACCTCTCTGAGCGCATTGTTAGTTGTGAAATGCAGGGCAGTGGAGTGGCTGGGAACAGGCAGAGGCTGTGGAGATGTGCAGCCTCTGGTGGCTCTGCTTTGTGTTGGTGGCCTGGGCGTTTGTTCTCCTGACCGACTCAGCTAGCTGTGGCTGAGGCCCCCTTTTGTCACTGCTGACTCTGGGTGGGTGTGTTTCCCCCTGCACCCTCCCTCTTCCTTCTTCTCCCTCTGTTTCAGCATTGACTCAGAAATAGAGGGGTCAGAGGTCATGAGGGGCTGGACAACAGGGAGGGGGGGTTTATCTGGGAAACGGTGACCTTTTTGTGTGCACTAGGGCAGAATACCCCTCCCCTTTCTTTTTATTCTCCTTGGAGTACGTTCCCCTCCTCCACAGCTCAGCCTCCTGCTCATTCCCCAGTGGGGACCCATCCCCCTGTTTGCTGGCCCCGGGGCAGTGGCAGTGACCTTGGCTTTGGCAGTGAAGTAAGGTGGCCCAAACCTGCCACAGCGTCACAGCTCTAACTCTGCCCCTTCCCAAATAAGCAACCTAGAAGAACAAGAGCAAAATAAGCACATTTTCACTCACTCAGAAAGGACATTTATTTGTCTCTGTCATGTGTTTTCTGTTTTTCCGCAAAGGCTTATCAGTTGGTCCCTTGAATAAAAGTCAGCTCCATAAAACAATTACATTCTTTACCTCTATTACTGCTGTTTTTTTCAAATGTATTTCATTCAAAAAAATCACAAAGTGACTGATTGAAGTTGCACGTGGCTCGTGTGGCAATATTTCAATTGTTTCCTCACACAATTCTAATGCTATAGTTCTGTAATGAAGCTATTATTTTAGCAGCATTGTGTTGGAAGACTTGTTTTTCACTTCCATTGCAGGCTAACTGATATCTGCAAAGGGAATAATGAGGAAGGGCGAGTATGATTACTGTGAGAGATTGTGGGAGAAATGATTGAATGGATTTAGGATCTATATGTTTGTGTGCATGCTTTGTAATCATCTTTACAAACAAATTCTAAAATAACGGATTTTTTTGTAAAAACATAAACTCATTGGGATCGACAAAGAGAGTGAAAAACAATCCTTACTCTTGTTTCTTTATAGTTGTCACATAGGAACAAAGCACCTGAAGTGTTTGCTGTTAAAAGCCTGTCAGGCTCCAGTGTGTGTGGAGTCGGTCAACGGGGATGAAATGAATTCCACAAGAACCAATTAGAAGAGGTTGCTGCTGGCGTGGGATGAAATAGTTCTTGGATGGTCAATTTCATCCTGGCAACCTGTTTGCAACGGCTGTAGTTTGGTTGTTAGCATGTATCACTTTTGGGAATCTAATGATCAAGATATTATATCTTATATTTCCATCTATTATCACAAATGATTAGAACATTCAGTGCTGTAAATTTATGATTTTTGTGAAATAAGAATGATGCAAAGAGTGGTTTCTCATCAGCATATAACAGACAAAAGCAATGCTTTAAAATAGTAAAGTAGCAACCTGATGTTGCCCAGCAACCCATGTTTATGAAGAAAGCCTGCAGTGCCAATCAATTATTTTGATAGTCGATCTGAGGAACACGTCTAAACAATCACTTATTCCAGCTTCTCAACTTGTCTTATGTCATAATAAACTGATTGTCTTTAAATTTTGGACTGTTGGTTGGACAAAACAAGATATTTAAAGACGTCATCTTGGGCTCTAGCAAATTGTAATCCGTATTTTATAAAGCAAAAAGGTAATTTATCAATCAAGAAAATAATCACCAGATTAATTGATAATAGATCAATATAATTGCAGCATGAAGTAGTGCATTGATTCAAAGGTACTGTGTGATACAACATGATACAACATACAGTATATTTACACCTCTAATCGCTTTATTGGAGTTTTTCTATAATAGTGGAGTTAACTCAATCACCATGTAGTGTAGGTGACTTAGTCGCATTCATTTGAGTGATTGGAGCAAGTAGGCCACAGCTAAATAAGCGTCCATCATGTAGGGGTAGATGAAAGTGGAGAGAGGTGGGGCGAAAAAATAGATGGAGCATGTGTCGGTGGTCTCAAATGATCTCTGGGCCCCTCTGGCTCTGGAGGCTGGACCTTGAACCAGGAAGGAACATTCCATTCTGATGCTGTGCTGTGACCTCCTGACCCCGGCAGCTTTGTTTCTAGGGCAGCTTTCGACAGGCAGCAAGATGCAAAGCAACAGCGGCGGGGTCGCTTCGCTTGAAGAAGCACGCCTCTGCCGTTAGAACATGCCGGAAAGCTGCTACCCTGACCCCACACTCATAATTCTTCACTGTAACATGCGCATTACCTACGCTTAACATCAAATAAATGCACTGACATGTGCACACTCTTGCATGGGCTCATGGTCAGTGACTGTACATACCTGCTGCTAGTAAAAAAACAGTAACTAATGTGAAATGTGCATTCCCTCAACACATAGACATGTTACTGAGGCCCATTTTTCTCCCTGAATGCACCGTGAAACATTTTATTTAATTCCCACCTCAAGTGATGTAGTAGCAATTTAAGGTTCCATCGTAACAGATATTTCAACTCTCTCAGTACCCGAGGATGAGATGTGTATATTTTATCATCACATAAAGAATTTGTATCATCTGTCCAACTGCAGTCTTTAATCATCTTTATGAATGTATCTCAGTTTTTTTTCCCTTTAAAGAAGTGGTTTCATGTCATGTGTTAGTAAGTCGTAAGGCGGACCATTTCATTGCCTCAGCGTGAAAAGATGAAACATGATGCTAGTAGTGTAATAGCCCTCTCCATTTGCCAGTAGAGGCATTATTTGTGAGTGGGAAGACAGTTTTAGAGGGTTAGCTGGCTGATGGCAGCTTTGAAGAGCCCAGTGATACGTGACAGCTCGTGCTAGTGCTCCTCCCATCCACTGCAGGGAATAGACCAGAGGAGAGCATGACAGTCAGAGAGCCACCTCTGCAAGCTGCTTGTGTTCTTTGTCAACCTCTGTGTTTTCAGGACATTATTTTACATCATATCTGATAGCAGAGTACAGACACATTGATATGTGAGTGAGGGACAGCCTTGAAATATCCTGTGTGTTCATTTCAGTTAGGGAAACGCTTATTTGAAAGAAAAAACAATAATCATTTAGTTTCAGTAGAAAAATGTGTTGTCGGATGATCTGAAGTAAAAAAAGTAGTTTCACAGAAAATGAAAACTATTTTGACAGCCAATTAATTGTTTGAGTCATTTTTCAAGCCAAAATGCCAAACATTTCCTGGTTCCATCTGAGGATTTGCTTTTCTTTGCCTTATACAAATCATACATGCCTGAGACAAAAATATTCATCAAGAAAATAATTGGCAATGACACCAATTGTTATGCAAACTATCACACCTAATAAAAAAATACACGAAGAAGTAACCCCAAATGCATGTTTCGAGCTGCTTGGAACCAATTAGTCAGTTTAATCAAGCACAAATTCTGATTAATTGACAGGACTTTTATTTTATAGTAGAAATACAAATACTACAAAGACAAAGCCTGTATTTTATTCCATTGTTTATAAGCCCGAGCCTTAGAATTTATTTTTCTGTAGAAAAAAACATTTTTCTCAATTTATGTAAATCCGTAGCAGCTCTTTGTTTACACAAGACCTGAAAATGGTATTTCATTATCTGATAGAACAGATATGCCCTCGTTACAAATACAGTATCTGCACAGTCTTTGTTTGCACACACACTGTAAGTAGAGGCAGAGGCAGAGACAAAGGGCTTTCATTTCTCACCCACTGTCTTGTAACGCTAAGTGGTTATGACAGGGCCTGCACTTGCCTTTCCTCTTTCTCCTCATCTGCTCCTCTTCCTGTGTGGTTATTTTTCCTGCTGAATTGATGTGAACTAGGTTCTGTGCAGTGGGCGTGGCAGCGGAGTCGCACATGTGCCTACAAAACCAACTAGGGGTTACTGACTGCATATTAGCATGAATTCATTGGGATTAGCCAGTTTGGAGTGGGGGGCTGGGTTCCTCGGATCGACGAGGGGCAGTAATATCCCTGGTGACCACAGTCAGCTGGCAGTCTGAATGGAGAGAAAGAGGGAGGGAATAGAACGTGAAAAGACAATAATCGGAGGCAGACTTTGAGGTTCCAGCTGCCTCAACTAGAGGACATAGTGGTGACAATATCCTTACGTCACAAAAGCGAGGCAATGCCAATTCTCCATTACATTAACGGCTGCCGCTCTCTTTGTCAGTATCCTAAATCCTACATGCTCTTAAAGGGCTGCTGTCACTGTAGCCGCCCTGGTACAGGTTTTATTCCACAGCCTCTCTCTTTGCGCCATGTTAAGTTTGAGTCTTCAGCGCGCACAACATTTCTTTCTCGTGTACATGAGAATGTGTGTCTGTGATGCTACAAGTTCAAGGCATGCAGTGGTTGGCAGAAGGATGTCCCACCTCTCTTGTTTATCATGATTGATGTCACAGCATCTCTCCTCCCAATAATTGAGCTCATATTAACAGAATAGAGCATCTGGGCTTTTTATACTTCCTGTCTTTATCCCCCATTTAGCCCAGTATGAGCCAAGGCACAGACTGGCAAAGCAAGACGATTCACCAAACCAAACAAATCTATTAGGAATATTATATTAAAATATATATTTAGGAAGCACTATTTACAGTCTTTCTCATTCCTTCCTCATCAGTCCACCCTTGTCTTTGTCACAGCTACAAGCTCCTCCTTTCCTATGTTTTTGTCCCATTGCCCCCCACGAATCTCTGTTTTCCACACGCGTGATGGCACTGTGTTGCCCGGGATTGTGATTAATGGCCACAATTCAGCCTGAAAATTCCCTTGAGTGGGTGCCAGTTGGCTTACGCAGAGAAGAAACTCATTACTGCTGTCAGTTGAGCTGATGGAGCAGGGAGGGATGTGAGTGATTGTACGTGTGTCTGTGAAAGACATTTTTTGTTGATGTGTGTAAGTGCATGCATGTCTTTCCACCTTTGCCATGTATAAGCCATTATGCGTGAATGAATGTATCCACGTGTTTGAAGCTGAGCGTAAAGGTGACAGTGTGTCCCAGGGCTGGTATCCAAGTAACAAGGGTTCACTTTTAGAAATAAGCCTGATATCGTCAGCACCCTGCACACACAAACACTCCAACTTGAGGTTTTAAATGGATAACCAGTGTGAACCATGCTGGTTTAGGACCGCAGTCATTCTCCTCTACAGCATATACATGTGTTTGGAACATATGGATTTTTTGTTTATTTCTACATATTCCCATCCTCCACTCACAGAAAAGATGTTATCTGTGGTCAGGTAAATATGGTAGATGGTCAGATTCTTACTCCTACTTGTAAGTCCTATGTTAAAGCTAGTTATTATTTAATAATTGGAAAGGTTTCGTTTTAAACACCATAATTACCTCTCCACTCTGATTAAAGATTGGGTTTCAGTGAGAAAGTAAACAAAAATAGAAGAGGCAGAAGAGAACGCAATCTAAAATAAGGGAAGGCCTGCTTAATATGGATAAGCAGAGAAGTGCAGCTCAAAGAGAGATGACTATTTTTATTCACTTACACTGTGATCTATAAATTTAGCCTTTAGCTTCTATCTTTATTAATCGAACCTGTGTTCGCTGCTGAATCAGTTTAATATCCTGGATTGATCCTACAAACGCATATTGTTGCCCATTCTGTCTACCTCTCTCTGACATCGCTTTTCTGTTTTATTGTATTTATTCAGGGAGTGCAGTTATGTTCACACAACACGACCGTAGGCTTGCTTTTCAGCTCCCAGACAGCTTTTTGAGCTTCTGTACAAAATCCACAGATCAGAGGTGAATCCTTGTTGGCCCACCGTTCGCACACCAGCACTTTAGCGCCATGTGTGAATTTTCCAAAGAATCCATTCGCGAGTCTCGCTGGTGCCTCCCAGACCCATTCCAGATATCTAGCATGCTAAATATCTGGAACTGTCGGGGAGTCTGCCAGGGAGCTACAGCCAAATGAGAGTGCGAGATGCACCTTGAAGGGATAGGAACTTTGCTGTATGTAATGCAGTCAAAACATGGACCAGAGTAGTTGTTGCACCTAGACGAATGAAATAATTAGTAAAGACACGTGTGAACACGTGAGCCAACAGCGACATTTACAAGCATGACTACAGGGAAAGTACCGCGGATTGCTTGGACCCAAGCCCACAAATAATTTGGAGCGTTTGTTTCTGGTGGACGTCCATTTTGGAATGAAAATATCCCGTCTCACACATGGTGATGTGTCATGTAATGTGAAGACTCCCAATTACAAGACGGCAGGTTGTGTTGTGTGAACAGAACAGCGATATTACAACTTTGAAAGTTGTGTAGTGTGAACTTGGCTTTAGTCACAGTTTAGCCTCTATAGTAGCTCTGACAGCTTGCCGGAGCAGCAGCGGGAGCAGAGCCTAGCGAAGGGACAATTAGCTCCATATTTGGCTCAGGCTTCTTAGTTTGAAGAGAATGGACCAGGGCTGAGAGATAAATGTATGTATATTGGTTAATTCAAAATGTTTGTATAATGCCTGTTGTCAATTTGATTTTAGATAGCCCAATATCGCAAATTTACTTGAGGATGTTTTACAATCTGTACAGCATAAGACAGCCTCTGTCCCTAGCCACTTGATTCAGATAAGGAACTTCAGCAAACTTTAACAGGAAAATATATGGAAGAAACCTCAGGAAGAGCAACAGAGGAGGGAACACTCTTCCAGGACAGACAGACATGCAGTAGATGTCATATGTACAGAATAGACCAACATTGTAATATTAAAGTATGGACAAACATGAGTTCTAAGCTTAGATTTAAAGGCCTCAACAGATTCAGATTGTCTGATGTCAACAAGGAGGTTATTCCAGAGGAAAGGGGGGGAAATGTCCTGTAGCTGGCTGACTTCTTTTTAACTCTGGGTAAAGACAGGAGCCCTGTATTCTGAGAGCTGAGAGCACTGGATGAAATATAAGGTGTAAAAAGATCAGGCTGGAACGAAGAGGCATGCACATTTCGTAAGTAATCAGAGGCACGTTGAAGTCTGAACTGGATGGATGGGGAGTCAAAGGAAGGAAGCTTAAATAACAGCCTGACAAGAAAACGTTCCAATAATCAAGTCTGGATGAACCATATGTAAATTATAGTCTCTGCATTAGCCATGGACAGAAAATACCTAATTTTAGCAATGTTGCCCTTATCAGGCAAATACAGCTGAGTATCATCAGCGTAGCAGTGACAATTATAGAAGTGCCATATTGATTTTCTAGTTGGTCTAGGAGTATACAATGATCTACAGTGTCAAAAGCCACATTGAGATCCAGTAATATAAGCACGTAGGTGGAATTTGAATCAATAAGAAGCAGAAGATCATTTACCACTTTATTTAGTGCCGTTTCAGTGGAGTGAGTGACAAGCCCTGAAAGATTAAAAAGAATAAAAAGATTACTGTTTAATATGTGAGCCAAAAGTAGCTGAGACACAATTGAGACCCTGGATCAAGGTGTGGTTTCTTAAGGTTGAGGTTTAACACACCAGTCTTAAAGTTAGTATAGGACAGCGCCAGTCGTTAGTGATAAGTTAACAGTATTTAGCTTTGTAGGTCGAGGAGGCAGGTTGTTGGTTCAAAAACTCACACCAGCATAGACGTTTCAAGAGAAATAGTCTCAGGATTTGTATGAACCAAGACTATGTGGGATTCAACGTATGGAGCCAGATGAGTGAGCTAGCCAGTGATTGTTGTTGATACAATACAGCCATTGTCATCTCAGCATAGCATTTACTTTGCTAACATTTTACAGAAACCCAACCAGAAACCCAACCAGTCAGTTCATACCAGAATTCAATATAATTTGTATATTCTCTATCTCATTCTGTTCTTCTTGAGTGATGTAGCATAACTTTACCTGAGGCAGTTTGTCCTGAACTTCTTGTCCTGGGAAGTGGAAACTTGTCATTGTAAGACAATGTAGCGTTGGGTAGTTAGTTATGCGTAGCCTTAGGTCTTATCATATCCACTATCAGCTATATAACAAGTGGAAAGACATTTGTGGGTCAAATCTCAGCAAGGAATATACAAAAGAACATACAAACATTGGGAGTAGATGAGGATGCCTTGTGTTTGCTTGCAATGATTTTGGAAAAAAAGAAAATTGGGCCATATTGCTCAGCCCCAGACGGGAGATTTATATTAAATGGACTGGAGATTTTGGACATGCAATTGTCACTATGTTGATGGATTTGAGCATTTGGAAACCAACAGGGATACTGAGATCCAGATCTTACAACAGCCAGAGGCTTCTCTTGAGCTGTGTGTGTGTGTGTGTGTGTGTGTGTGTGTGTGGGGGGGGGGTGGGATTTACAAAGCCGTTTTCAGCCATTTGGGGAGCACCGTTTTCAGGGTGCTGTGAGATGCAGTGGAGCGCATGGGCCGGTCCCGCCCTGCGTCTTTCAGATGTCCCGTGGGAGTGCCAGATGTGGGGTCATCCATCTACCCCTGGTTCAGGCCAGCCCCCTCTCAAATCACATGCATAGTTAACACTGCATGCTACACTCTCAGAAAGCAACACACACACACACATTGCGGTAAATTAATCTTAGAAATTTCTCTAGATTTATGTTCTTTCCAACAGCAATAAATGATCACGGAACAGCACAAAGGAAGACTTTTCGGGAGAGATTCATCTTGGCCTCCTCAGACTGGCCTCACTACCCAACAGTTGTCCTCTAATGAGGGGGAAGTAATGAGTGTTGGACTGAGGAGAATTGTGATGCCAAATGTCTATCCAGGTTGTTATTCAGAGCCACTGCTGTCTGCGGGCCTCACTTATTTCTTGCTTCACAAAACAGGAGGCGGAGACGAGGCAAAGAAGATTTAACGGCATTTCCATTTGAATATAAATACCCCAGAAGTCTCTAAAACGTTTAAAAATATGTCAAACTCATCAACACCAAGAAGCAACAAGACAGGACAGGGATAAAACAGTTGCAGGGTTTTGCTTTTGTGCAGAAGGCATACAGTAAATAATAATTAATATGGATATGAGCTCATATACATAATGGTTGGATGATGGGAGAGGCATCTCATTTGAATTCAAAAGCAGGCAGTTACATGCTGAGGTATTGGCGATATTAATTAGATATGTGGCCTCTGGGCAAGTAGAGAATGGCACTGTGAAGGCATAGCCTCTTTCCTGCAACAATCAGGTGTGAAAAAGAGGAGTGGCAGAATATATTTTTAAGAAGCATTGTTCTTTGTAATATGCGCTTGGAAAGTGATGCTTTTTGTTAAAGCCTGATTTCAAAATTGACAAAAAATGAGGTTGTTTTGCTAAGAATAGTATGAGTGTGAGTGACCGTGTCTAAGAGGGCATGTGCTAGTAAAGTAGCTGCATTTCTTCTTCTACTACCAATTGATTTTGAGCTCAGACCCTTAAGGAGAGCTTAATGCTCCCTGAAATGCTCAAGAGAAAATGATTTAGAGTTATTCTCCACTAGTTGAAGAGAGAAAAGTTAGGAAATCAACAGTCTATAGAGAGCCCAATTCCCGACCCACTTACAGATTAGCTTCTGGTATATAGCTTTCTGTTCTTGTTGTATTTTCTAATAGAGCCTGTCTTTTAGTACTCTTTCTAAAAATATGTTTTCTGTCCTGATGAGTCCAGTGTACACAGTGTACTAGCTACATTCATTACAGGAAGACCGGGCTCAGATTTTACAGGCCAGAACAGAACTCCAGTATCATTATGCAGCTTTTTAAACTGTTGAAGACAAAAATATTGTCTGGCTGATGGGACTTCAGTGAGGTGGTAATTTGACAGAGGGACTAAAAAGAGGGCAAGTTAAGAGGAGATTGAATTAATTCGAGTAGAGGATTCCAGGCTTCAGGAGAGTACGGTAATTCACTGAGCTGTCTGTCCTCAGACCCCCTTTATCTCTCTGCTCTACTAAAGCAGAAGCGGAATTGTGCGTCCAGTGTACGATTAGGAAACAGAAATGGAAAACTATTAGGCTACAAGATCCGAGATTGGGAGAATTTCGATTGCCTCTCAATGGCTCTGGCGAGCCGGTGGCTCACAGCTAACGGTGCTAACAACGCTTACAGTGCGGCAAAAGTGCTCCCCATGAGACACTAGATGGTGAAGTGACTGGACGGTCTGGGCCCACCTGCATGTGAGAAAGGAAGATTGTGATAGACAGTGTGGAACGTATACCATTGGAGTAGTGAAGTCTTCTGAGAGTAGAAAAGATGCAATTTTGAGCCATGTCTCTGATTATCATGAGTTAATGTTTGAAGTTGTTTAATGAGTATGCAGTTTTACACCCAGTTAGACCTTAAATGTTACAAAAGGACAACTCTTTTTGTTCTCATGCTTGTGAATCTCTACATGAACAAACACTTATTATAATATTTATTTATTTTAAAAGGAGACAATACCAACAAGGTTGACACTAACAAGGAGCAGTTTCAAATCAAACTGGTCAATCAACTGGTTAGTCTGTTATGTTAACCCTCCTTTTTCTGATGTCCCAGCCTTCTCACTCTCTCACTTGTTTCTAATCTTATCCAAGCTGCAACTGGGAATTATTTAAATAATCCCTTAATGTTCAGCATCTGTTGTGCTTTAATGGGTCTCTTTAATTAGGGCCTGCATGCTGAAGTGACTGAAGAAGGCTTAGTGCTGTGATTTGGGGCCACAGGGGCAGAGCAGGAGTACAGGGGCTGTGGGTGCTGGAGTGTGAGGAGCAGAGGCCTGAGGGACGATGGGGTGTGGAGGGCGGAAGAGGCTTGAGGTGGCGCAGGAGTATGAAGTGTGATGGAGGCACAGGCACAGAGCAGGCCAACAGGGGAGGCCCAGGCTTTGTCCCTGGAGTGGAGAGGTTAGGAGGGATGGGGGACGGGGAGGGAGAACTAGACAGTGAGAAATGGGCCTTCCCATCATACTCTCTTTGTTTGACAACAAAAGCTGTTCTCTTCTTACCTTAATTACTTTGCCAAACGTAGCTTATAATGGTATAACGGCAAGTGATAGCTAACTTTGTATTTAACATTTTAAACTGTTTAATTATGCTCTTTCAGTTTTTGTTCAACATTGGCCATCTTGGCAGGCAGTAAAATAATGTTTGCTTTGGCTGCTATGCATATAGACAATCCTATAATGTTATTGAGCAGCCAAAGGGTTTACTAAGCATTATATAATACTGCTAATTTCTCAAAAAAGTCCAATTTAACATAATCAAATAGCTTTTTTTGTCCAACCAACGGTTCAAAACCCAAAGAGATTTAGTTTAATATCGAGACTGATGAGAAACCAGCCTTGAGAAGCTGTAACGAGTGCCATTAGTTCTCAAAAAAATCCGGAGATTAGTTGATTATCAAAATAGTTGCTATATGATTAATGAATGAATGAATATTCAATTGACTAATTAATTCAGCTCCTATTCAGTACAACATAATTATTACAAACCCCAAAATTTCTTTACGGATTCAATTTTACAAATTAAGTTGGCAAAACAGTTACAACTTACTCGTTCTGGAGCTTTCGACTGCATTATTGCACCGTCATCATCAGCAGATTGACTTAACTTCACTCAACGATCATGGAACTGTAGATGTTCATGATTTATAATACAAAGGTAACATTAAATACAGAACTTTTATGTTGGATTGCATTACAATGAACAGGGGTTTATATTTTGTACATATCATTGCCTCTTATTAACTTCCTTGGTTATTAAACAGAGAAAGAATGTTAAGTATTATTGTGAATGGTAACTGTTGTAGCAATGCTGCTCCCTCAACCTTCTACAGGGAGCCATAATAGCAGCCATCAATCTTACTATATTTAACTTATTGCACACAAGCTCCACAGTATTGATCAACACAACAGACTAAGGACAACCACGCCACAGGAAAGCCTACTGCAAACAAGCTCACAACACGAGCAGAAAAGGCAATTCAATTCCAGTCAAAAATGATTTTGTAATGTGAGCGGGTTAAGTAAGGGAGTCTGTCATGTTCAGCTGTGAGTTTAGGAAATCAAATAGGTGGAAATCACCAAAGACGAGTGAAGGAAAGGCAAAATAATGAATATAAAAACTAGGTTGGTGTTTGAAGTGGACAAGATATGTGTTCTTTGGTTGACATTTAGCTGACCTGTGTGTTCTGATATGTGTTTGATTACATTGTATGACTTTGATTCATGCTGTGCTGGCAGATTCTATCAACATCATTTCTCTACATTTGGATCAAGGGCACACCATCAATATTGATATTTGTAAAACCATATATGTGATTATGCAGGTAGTCTTTAGTCACACTAGTGCTGTGACTCTGGGGACAGCAATGTGGGTCTGTTGGTCATTTGTTCCCCCACTCTGGTCCAGAATAAATAATGACTTACTGGAGGACCTTACCTCTAGTGCCACTATGAGATAGACATTTCTATTTTTTAGTGAAGTATCTCAACAGCTATTGGATGGTTGGCAATGAATTTTGGTATTCAGATTCCTGGCCTCATCAGAATGTTGTAATAACTTTAATGATCACCTGACATTTCATCTAGCGCCTTAAAACTTAGGCATAGACAATCCATGTCTACAACATAGTTTGCACTGGACTGCCACATGTGCCTGTTGAGTAAAGACTGATCAAATGCCAGGTATATAAGAAAACATAAGGTATGACAGCTGAACTGCTCGAAAAAAATAGCAATACAACATGCTTGTAACCTCCTGCTTTATAAGATACAGTATATTACATGTATATTGTCTGGAGAGCTTTTAATATAAATGATCAATAGGTCTGGTTCCTGAGCCTTCCTGTCCTCACGTACATCCTTACATCTCCCAGCTGAATGTGCATGGCAGATATGCAGCTTAACTGATGCTTTGGCTCATGCAGGTACTGACACAGGAAGTTGTTGATGTGCCAAAGCATTAAAAGAAGGGGAATTAATGTGTGTCATGGGAAGACAGAGTGCAACCCATGCACGTGCAGCCCTTCCTTTTGTAGGTGATAAGATTGATAACACGAGTGCCCAGGCTTGGGCGCAGTATGGGGGTGGAGGGGGGCCTAGTGGGGCAGGGAGCCAATAAAATATCACATCTGCATTAAAATGCCATCTTTAGGGTCCCAGCACAGGGACCTGCTATTTCAGGGATGCCTATTTAAAGGCTGTTGAAGTGTGGGCTCTCCACGCTGGAATAGCACCGTACACTATCTCCATTATTTATGGGCGTCATCTCTATTTTACTGGTTTACCGAGTTGGGGGTGGGGTGGGTACGGCAGTCATCACCACTGCTTGAACAACATGTGCTTAATGATGTCACAGGCCTGAGAGGGCTCTTGGGGTTGGGGCGAGGGATGCGATGAAGAGCAGAGCAAACGGTTGAAATGAACGGTAGAGTGGGGGGTGGCCTGGAGGCAAGGGGAGATGTGAGGGATGGAGATGACATTGTAACATCACTGAAGCTTTACACCATAGCTGCAGGTTTGAATGGTGCTGTAGGATGCATGTCCCTAGCATCATTACCTCTGTCATATCAATGAATCATCCACAGCACAGGAAAGAAACTTCACATGTGACCACATATCTGTAGTGGAAATGTCTCATCAGATTTGGTCACTGCAGCAGGAGTCGTAACAGAAAACAGCAGTTTGGGCTTTTAATCACCTTGTTAATTATTCTCTGTTGCCTAATCGTGTGTGTGCGTGTGTGTGTGTGTGTGTGTGTGTGTGTGTGTGTGTGTGTGTGTGTGTGTGTGTGTGTGTGTGTGTTTAACTGAGCAATAAAGAAATGGATCATTACTTTGGGGCAAAAAAATAAGGCAGCTAGGGGTCATTCAAGTAATCACCATTTAATCTTAATTTCTTCGATAGATACTTCTGAGTTGATCATGGAAAACCACAGAAAATTCACAACCTTAAATATCTGTTGTATTAGTATTAGTTTAGTTTATTGCGGTCATTTTCAAAGTTAATACACATAAACAATAATAAACCAAAATGAAGTCATTATTTTTTAAATAATGACAAACTAAAGCAAATTTATACAGACCGAAAAGGTGTAGGCTAAAGCCCGAATTTATTAAACCTACAATTTCCACTGAAATTATTTTGTACGATTCTCATTAAGTTTAGATATAGGTATGTTATACTCCCAAACAAAGTCCAAAACAAAAGATCCTTTACACACTAGTGTTCATACACCATTTTTTTAATTGTTAATCATCTAATTATTGAATATGTTATTTCTAAATGTGTTTGTATTTCCTTTCCAAAACTATTCCACAAATTAAATCAATATTCTTATATATCTTTTCTGTTTTGCATTTGTTCTGATCTTTGATTTTGTAAACAAGCATATTCTTTTTAGTTCTTACTGACTCACACTAATTTGGAGCAACTTCTGCATACAGTCTGACAGCATCTTATTTTTGTACTGCATACATTAATTGTACATGACCAGTAGTGTGGAATTGAAGGATGGAACATTCATCAATATCGACTGATCCTTCAGCTCGTCATTGGCCCTCGAAACCTAATAATTAGTACCAGTAGATGAGCACTTGGAGTGCGTCCTTTGTGAGTCTTGGTGATTTTCAGTAATTGGAATTTTGACTTTTAAAACAAATTGTCATCTTTATTTCTGCCTGTTTATGATGCCTTATAGAACTATTTGATCTTAAATTGTGAAAGAAACATCCAGGCAGTGCCACTCACTTGTTGGCTATCATTAGATGACCAGAGTTTTGACAAGACCTGATTTACTGCACAGCTACCCTTCTAAATCACCGTGCTTCACATTTCCTGTCGGTGACCTTCCCTCATATTACTCCCTCACTCATTCTTCTTCTATGGTTGTCACAGTGGAACCGTCAGACATATGTTCAAGGAGCAATGTCCTCCGTGTGCACTTGTGTATGGATTCTTTTTTTAGTATGAACCCCAACCATTGTCTGCCTTATTGCAGTAATTAGACTTGCTCCATTTAAGCCAACAGCATCATACTGGTAGTGGACAGTCTTTAATCATGTGTGAGCGACTGTCAACACTTAGCAAAGGAAGAGTGAAAAACAATATAGGACCATGTCTGTTAGGGCTGGGTGTTGGGATAAGTGAGAGTGCCACATGTGTGTCTGTCTTTTCCTGCAGCATCGAGGGGAGATTGATTTAGTTGCTTGTTTCTGTTGAAGTAGCTTTTTGCATTTGTTTATGTGCTGTAGCTGAGCTACATCACTTTAGATTGATTCTGCAACCTAGCACACAATAAAAGGCAAATGCACAATGCAGATTACGAACGGCTGTTTTCCTTTACATCTACCACAGACGGTTAACAAGTTTCTCTGCTTCTGTATGTGTTTATCTGCGTATCTAACCCTATTATGATGTCTCCGATTGTGTCTGATCCTACGAGTGTGTCGATGGTCGCAGGGGTGTGGGCCTCTTAGAGAAGCCATGTTTTATGCATGATGGCCAAGGGTGGGGCCCGTTATTGGAGGCGGACACACAGAACCGCCAGATCAGCGGACACCATGACTACTTGACAAAGATGCCCAAGAAAGCTCTTATAGGCTCTGGTCCTCCTATTAAACTTCTTTGTTCCTCTCCATTCAAGTGCAATTTTGTTTCCCTCTTCATGTCCCCTGTGTTCCCAGTACACATGGACAGTACAAACGGCAGAGTTTCTGCATGTGTGTGTCTTAATTTGAGACTGTATTCCAAGCCAGAAAGTGTCTTTTGGTCTCACCAGTCACTGTGCTTGTTTTCTGTGTATTAAGTTCTGGGGGATTCCTAGCTGTTTGTCCACTCCTAACCTTTCTCAGTGACGGTGCTTTAAGACTTTAATTCATTCGGTGCTACACTCTGCCAGTCTCTGCCCCAGGCTCCGTATTACAGCGCGCCAAGACAGAAAGTATTGCTGATTGAGAACCGGTGAAAATGTCCTTATGGGCCAATATTCTGTCATGTGAATCGTGAAATATACAATAATAGATGTAACAGTTGTTATTTAAAGAACATGCAAAGAGCTGTATTTGTGGTTTGGTGGTAAAATAATGCTGATGTTCTCTGTGACATTTAAGCCGTCTACGCTTCACCGTGAGGTTGGACTAAAATGTTTTTATGGCTTGAAGGTTGTGGGTCCCAGGTGGAAAAATTGCAGTTGGGCCCCTGACTTAGGCCGAATTACATCAGTGAGATATACAACTGTGGCCACATAGTAGATAGACCAAGAAAAACAGTCCGATTTTTTGAGTGTTATTTATCTTGAGACAAAACAATGGAAACAGTGGCCGTGCTATCTCTTCTCACAGAGAACTCATAGCGTAGGAAGAGTGAGCTGTCACTACTGGAAGAATACTAAATTAGCATGTTTCAATTTTCATCAGAGCTCTATATATCCGCTCATAGATCGAAGGTCAAGTCGTGCTGGAGAATGCCATGCTTCTCATTAAACTATGAAATTGGAAAAATCTGGACCACTGACGCAGCCACATTGGTCTAAAGTGCCGCCACATATGAAGTGTCCCCCACTCTCTCTCTCAGTCTCTTGGCCATTAACATGCCTTTTGGTTTCATTTCAATTCTGACCTTTTAAACTGTACTATCAACCCTTTCCAAATATGAATGGCATGTAAAAAAAAGGATTAAATGCAGAAGCAGTAGATACGCCTGCAAACAGACTGAAATCACTATCTGCATTGCAAAATTAACACAAGGGGACACAAACAGGCGATACTAAAGAAATTAGTGGAAAGACAAGCAGACAACAACCAAGCATGTCTCAGTCATGAATAAGCCTCTAGAGTAGTTGCCGCTTGCTTTCTGCTCATCCTGTCAGTAATGAATTAATGCAGGCTACAGGTTGGGAAGAGCAGGAGGTTATGAAATAATAAGGGGTCCGTCCCTCTTGTTATGCTAACAGTGTTCAGATAAGTCCTCCTGTGTCCAAGTTAATTATGGCTGACATTTAAATGAGTACACTTGTGTTGAAGAAGGTGGGAGAACTGTGGAAGTAGAGGGCCTCTCTCTAATTGAGTTTGTCGCTGGCTCCACCTTCGATGCTGCTTTTGTGTGCTGGCACCGGCAGTAGATATGTGAATGCAGCTGAGTGAGGCTCTCTGTAGGGTTGTTGATACTGGTCTTGCTATATGGCGACGTGTGTGTTGCTTTCTCTGTGTTAGCATGCATTTTTAAAAACACGCCTGACCTACATACTAAATGGCAACATATAGCAAAAAATCCATATTTACATGCATATTCTGTACTTTATATACTTAGAGATCCCCTTCAGTAAAGGATGACTCAGATACAGTTTTGTATCTATATGTGCAGTACATATGTCATGTCTTCTCTTGAGCAGAAATGGCAGACATGCTCCTGTAACTTGACCGCGTTTCTTCACGATGACATTTGTAGGGAAGGTTTTAAGAAAGTTTTCTAAGAAATATAGGATTTCGGAAAACTGTTGGATCAAAACAACATTAATCAAATAATCCAAGTAATAAATATACTGTACATCTCTTCCAGTTGCCTTCCATCACCAAGTAACTTTATTAAAAATGAAAGGTCTTGCAATGTTATGGCTTTCAAATCTCAGCTCCTGTAGTTCCAGGGTAGATTACTACATCAGGGGCTAGTAGTTGAACACCATTGGCATTGGTGTCTTTAGTTGTTTAGAAACGATTTCTCTCCAGAGAAGTAGAGAGGAGGACTTTACAGCTGGCTGTTGTGATGATATGACCTAATATCCCCCTCTCCCTCTCTCCCTCTACAGCTATGGCAGACTTCCATGTCCAACCAGAGTCGGTGCATGCTGAGGAGTCCGGTGTTGCTAGATTCCAGTGCCAGATCCATGGTCTGCCAGAGCCTGTCATCAGCTGGGAAAAAGACAGCCGCCCGGTGTACACCCAGGACGAGAGGTTGGACCAAACCAAATCACGGCATGACACTTATTAGAGATGGCAGCACTTTATCGGTCATTTACCAGGTCTCATCGTATTTGTCTCCTTCTGTCTTGTGTCTTTTTTACTCTCTCGCAGGTACACTCTTCTGCCTACAGGTGTTCTCCAGATCACAGGAGTGCACGAGGAGGACAGTGGGAAGTTTTGCTGTGTGGCCCACAACAGTGCAGGAGTGAAACACAGCACTGAAGCACTCCTCACTGTTTCAGGTTGTTATATTTAATCCATTTTACATCCAAACACCACGAGCAGGCTATCTACCCAGCATATGTCCAAGATTTTCTAAACATATTGTTCCTCTGCCTGATTCAAGAGATATCAGCATATTGAGCTAATGCACTCTGGAGAAATCCAATTAAAGGATGCCATCCGTCATGCTCGTCCCCATCTTATTCTCCCCTCTCCCCTGCTTTTCTCTAGGCTCTCAGTCGTCTGTTTACAAAGAGCCTATGATAGTGGTCGGTCCAGAAAACCTTACCCTCACTGTTCACCAAACCGCCATCTTGGAGTGTGTTGCCACCGGATACCCTCGGCCCATTGTGTCTTGGAGCAGACTAGGTGAGAACAATTCATTTTCAAATCAAAGAAAGAGGCCCCAGAAGGTGCATATATGTAGATGGAATATTTCCTTCTGCTCATATGTGTTTGCATTTGGGGAATTAGTTGTGACTGAGCCGAAGTAAAATCACAGTGTGCATCCATGCATGTGAAATCTGAGTATTTTGTGGGGGTCATATGTACTTTTTGTCCTTGTGTGCTTGTATGTTTTTTGCAGCGCAGCTTTGATCTGTCCTGCATTGTGTAATGTAATGTGTGCACAGAATACATTTGATACAGTGGAGCATCTATTGCGTATATATGAGGCAGTGGGATTCATCACTTGGCCTTGAGGCTAAACATGATGTTCGACTCTGTGTTGATGAATGCATGCTTCATCTCCTCATGAAGTTGAATCTCCATCGAAGCATCAGCGAGCCTCTGAGTAATTGCTACGAGGTGCTGAAACAGATACGATTAGTTTCTCCCCTCCCGCCATGCTTGTGTATTTTTTCTTGACTATCACTCAAAGTCTGTCGTAACCATTTTTTCAATCTGGTATCTGTTTTCTTTACCTATTATCCAATCCAATTTGCTGTTCCAAATGTAAATTGCTGCCCCTCCCAAGCACTTGGGTATAATCTGATTGAGGGTATTGCTTTACACAATGTCGCTAGAATGAAATGCTAACACAATGGGATTTGTGTGTATTAGATTACAGCAGGGAGGCTAAAATGCGTAATTAATCTTATAGTTTCCCATCAGTCAGAGTTTGTTTACTGCTATGCATTCAACAGTACCACAGCCTGCTAGCTGCTGTGCTCTTTCTTTTCTGACACTAAGTTAATTAGTGCCTGATGGAGAGAAACTGATGGGGGGGGGCAAGAGAGAGAGAACAAAATATAGTAGAAAAAAACACGACTGCTTTTGTTCAGACAAAAGCTTGCGGGACTGAGAAGTTAGTTAATGATAATTGAAAAATGCAGAAAAGCAATAAAAACACATCACAATGACAGACACAGATCAAATTCACTTGACAGGCAAGTTGGAGTGATTTATTTCATGTTAATAATTTGTCTTGATTAATTAAAAATATTGTCCTCTTCATAATCCATCACCATAAGATCCCATCTTACATCTGATTACTTAATTTAATGGCTGAATTGAATTGTTGACTTCACTCAGAAAGCTGGGAGAGAGGTTAAATCTTCAGAATAAGCCCTTTTTAATTGTCTTGTTGGAAAAATCTAGAAGGAAGTGTGTGTTTGCTGTGATGATTGCCTTTTGAAGTGTAGGACGTGTAAACACAGAGTCTCTGAACAAAGACCATCTCAAAACTCATAATTTCACATCAGCTTTACACTGATTTTATAGCAATGCTATATTCTCTTTGTGGTTAATTTGTTAGGTTTAATTGTGTGTTTCATTATTAGACCCTATATATTTTTGTTTTATATTGCTACGTTTGTATTATTTTGACACATGCAGTAGTACAAGCTGTTTGAAGAAAGATAGTTTAAACTTGCCTTAATTAGTTGCATTAAAGATATGAAAGTACACCTAAGAAAACACTGTTGACTACCATATGGTTTGTATCTCTGGCTGGAACTCCTGCCTGTGCATGCAGGTGCCCATCCCCCTGCCTCCCGACTGGCTTTTTATTTTTAAAACTTCAAATCTGGACCATACAGGCTTACAGGCTGCAGATGGAAGTCATAGATGAGAATAAAATGCCCCCTTGGCCCCATAGCTAATATCAGAGGCAGACTGGAGTCATTGTTGGGGTAGAGACTACAGATAGGGAGCACAGGAAAGTGTGAGCTTATCATGTACGTACAGCGAGAGCAGAGACTAGGCAGCTATGGATTGTGTAAGGAGATAGGAGATTAGAAGTTGCAGTGAACGTATTTTGGTCCCCCAGTGGCAGCTGGAACATATCCTGTGTAACGGTTTAAAAGCAAATGTACTTCAAGGCTTTGACGGACAAAAGAATGAAGAAAAGGGCTGCTAAAGTGTGAAAGCTTTAATTAACTGAACATCCATTAGAGAAGCTGCACTTACAATAAAAAACATTAATAGAAAAAAACTGATGATGAAGGTATTCTTTAGGATGCCACTCTGACATCAAGCTCCCAGTTAAGACAACTGATTTCAGCATGAACACCGCACACGCAGCAGTCACAAACTCAATAACTTCTTCTCTTTATTACCCTTGTGTCTGTTGTACGGGCGGCTGCGTCATAAGACATCACACACTTCACTGTGGAAGCTGTCTGTAAATGTGCAGTACATTTAATTAGTCTTTTAAGCCGGCTCTGACCTTAACTCTAGAACATTCACCACATTCACCCCCACTTAACATGAACACATACTGTACAGGTGCACACCTGGTCCTGTTGTGTGCCTACATGAATTATTGCCATCCTTCTTAACTGCTCTCTCTCTCTCTCTCTCTCTCTCTCTCTCTCTTTTCTCCGAGTAGACGGCCGTCCCATCGGTGTGGAGGGAATCCAGGTCCTCGGCACAGGGAACCTGATGATCACAGATGTGGGTGTGCAGCACTCAGGGGTATATGTGTGTGCCGCTAACAAACCAGGGACCCGTGTTCGTAGGACTGCTCAGGGACGTCTGGTGGTCCAAGGTGAGTTCTGGATAAAAGAAATGGGCTATTTTCAAAAGGTTAGGTAGGAGTAGTGGAGGGAAACTGAAAGCGTACAAATACAGCTGTGGTCAGGTGATAAGGTAAAGCTTGTGAATTCTGTGGGTGGACATCTGTGCAGGCACCCTGACTACCATATCATCATCACTTCACCGCCTTCCCACTAAGCATTAAAAAACACTACTATCACAGGAGAAAGAGTGAGTGATCTCCTCCTAGTGAGGACAAACAGCTCATATAACTAACCAATCACAGCATCATCACTCAAATCCTCAACTATGGCAGCCAGGTGGAGATGAAAATATAAATGATAAAATGTACTTATTAACACAGTGCCGTGTGCCATCAATATTGGTTAAAAATAGCATATAACTCAACAAATCTACAACATCACATTAAGAAGTATAATTTCTGTAAAATAAATACTATTTAAGAGAGTTTTTACCAATGTTGGCCCATCCACATGGACACGACATCATGTACAGTATAGTATATTTGCGGAGGCACTAAGTAATTACATCTTTTATGGCAAATTGCTTTTTAGAGATAGGGCAACAAAGAATGTGTTTAGTCTGGAGTCACTGAGCACAGCGTCCACAGGGACACTTCTCTTTCATTCCCATAACTTTTTAAAATCCAATTCTGCCACAGCATGACACATTCTACCACAGGAGAGGATTTGTATTGGCTTCGTTAGTGTAGTGGTGTTTTCCTGTATCTATGGACAGGCACATACAATAAAATAAATGAAAAGCTGGTTCATCCTTCAAACTTAACATTAAATGGCAGGTTTTGATCTCAATAGCACTTTTGAGTTCATTTTCAGCGGCCAAAAACATACAAACAATGTCATCAATAACATGCAACAGGCAGACAAATGTAGTTGTAATTTTTGCTACTCTTTATTTTTTCAAGCCCAATAGTTGTTCTTGGGAACAATCCTGATAAACTCTATATACGATGTCGATGGCTTTGTGGCTATGAATGTCACAACAAGGCATAGCTGCAGTCCAGTGAATCTTTAATGTAAGAATGTAGGATATTTTAATACTGGAACATAACTATAGAAAATGTCAGTAAATGCAGTAATGTTTATTCATTTATATAAATTACATATACAGTATAGTTATAGTCAATGGGCTGTAACATGCACAACTGGTATTGTTCTTTAAAGTTGCTCTCTGAAAGTGTTTTTTGTTATTTTATTCTGTTATATTATTCTCTTTGTCCATTCTTCATCACACGAGTGTTGTAACCAGTAAAATGTTTGACGGTAGGTCAGAGACATGCATTTTGATCAATGGGATGCAGCCAAGTTGTGTGTGGCCCCCAGTGCATTAATTGTCACAGGAAACATGCAGCATCTGCCTCACTCACATATTGATCAGATAGACCACACTTTTCTTCAGCCCATAGCAATATTGATCCTGATCAATATTTCATTTTTTTCTGCCTGTCAAGTCTGCGACAAGCCCCTACCCTAGCAGGAACAAAGAGGAAAAGCCATGGATGTTAATTATGTGTCAATGTCTTTGGGTTTTGTCATTGATTTGTGGAAACAAAGGTGTACTCTTAACTCCGAATACATGAAGTTCAGTTAGAAAAAAACAAAACTTTCGTATGTCCTTATGAGAGGATGTCAGTGACTGTAGGAGTAGAGCGGTCAAGAATTCCAACTCTTAATGAATGCAGACCAGAGGTCTTGTGAAACCATCACACGTCAAACAAATGCACTGATACAGCAAATTAATTAGCTTCAGAAACAAAGACCGGAGGAGTCAAAGTGTGACAGCCCAAAGGGGAAAACAAGAGCAAGATGGATGGATGGTGCTGATGATCTAACTCACACCCTTACAGGTGTAAATCGATATCTTCGGGAGCTGCCTCTGACCTTCACCTTTAAGAAAGCCCTTAAAGAACACATTGAGTGCGAGTGAAAGAGAGAATGAAGCTGGGAAAGAGGGAGATATAAATGAAAGGACCATCACGCGCTGTCAGCAGCCTCCATTCAAGTGCCTATGGGTCCCTTAGCTTTTCCAATGGGAGAATGGAAATGCTTACATGCATCACAAAAGCAATACACAAAGGTATTTGAAGTGCTATACGTGGCCATTTCATTAAAGGATAAGGATGGTGTGAATCAATCGTTTTCTCATTGTTTATAAATCCCTTGAAAAGATCATCAATATATCGATCTTAGTAACAAGTATTGTGTATGTTTCCAAATGCTGATATATTTTATTCTTCTGTGCCATAGACCTCCATTGTTGTCCAAAAACTATTGACACTGCTGTTTGTTTTCAGTCAATCGCATCCACAGTGAATACTCACTAATGCACCAAATACGCAGCTGAAAATAGTCCCCAACAAATGCACTATTTTGTCCTGATTGAATAACCTTTGCTACCAACTGCAATTGTAGGACGATCAATAATGCCCTTAAACTACAGTATATATTTCTGACCTGTTTTTAAGATTTAAGTCTTTGTAGGAATGAGCGGACTTGAAACTGAGAAACACTCAAGAATTGTTTTAGGTTCTTTGTGAGCAACAGTTTCTCACTGATACAGGTTTCTCTCTGTTAATGCTCACTCAACAGAATTCAATGTTGTTTTAATCCAACCAACATCTGTGTTAAAGGCGTAATATGACAATTTGACTCCAGTTGCTCAGTCCCACCAGGTAATGATGAGTTAAAGGGCCGGCACAAAATGAATGTAGGAACGCTTTTCTTTTTTTTAATAACACGCAATATGACAACGCCTATTGTTCCAGCTTTCGACCCTCTAGTGATGTCTCTGAGGTATTATAATTACTATAAAAATGTTCTTAGTTAATATAGGCATAAATAATTCAGGTTATCAAATCACTGATAACCACTGGGACAATAATGAGTGCAGAGGAGAATTAAACTCCAGCAGAGTAATTGCTCTGCGATTTAAAGAAAGCACCTTCTCTGCTGAAAGAATCATTTCAGATGAATAAGTTATTACCACTAATTGACCATAGCTGAAAGCGTGGGATGAGACGACATGTTATGAAACTATAAACTGCATCACTTTATTTTCATGTAAATGTCTTGTTTGATTTAAAGAACATTCGTCCCAAAGTAATGCTGTTGTTGATTGTCTTGCTCTCTTCCTTCCCCTTTTCGGCTCCTCTCTCTCTTTATTTCCCTTTATATTCATTGATCTGGTGTCTCTTTTAATTCTGCTAATTAACCGTAATTCATAGATTTACAACAGTATTTATACAATACCCCTATAATGCAGTACACTACTTATTTTTAATAAATGACAGCTGCCTGTATACCCCGTGGGCTCTTCTATTTTCACTTTCTCATTCTTTCTCGCTCTATCTTGCTTTTCTCTCTTTTGCGTTTTTGTCAACCTCGATTTTCTTAATGTTTTCTTACAGTTTTTTTTTGTACCTTCTGCAATTTCTTTTTGCGTTTTGCACCTCTGGATTATGCTCGAATCTTCCAGTTTGTTTCTCTGGAACTTATTTATCTGGCACCGTCCTTTTGGTTGTAAACCGTGGCCATCTTATCTGACTCGCTGTCTCCCTCCTCTTTCAGCTCCAGCAAAGTTCGTCCAAGCTCCGCAGTCCATCGCTCGGCCCATCGGCACCAACGCGGTCTTCACCTGCCAGGCTCAGGGCGAGCCGAAGCCCCAGCTCACCTGGCTGAAGAACGGACAGATTCTGGAGCCCTGGGGACACGTCAAACTCAGGAACAACAACAGGTGAACAAATTACTTTTCCTTTTAATATTACGGAAATTAATTAATATATACAAGAATACCCACTTTGTAATACTTTGTCAGGTTGTGGGAAAAATAACAAAGCAAAACAAAACAATAGCCCTGCACTAAATATACGTATAGAGAAGGTTTTTTTTAAGTTTTTGTTGACACTGTCAGAAGTATTGTTTCTCTAAGCAACCCCCCCTTTTTGACGCCATAATCTGTGGTGTTGTTTAGTTAAGGAGAGATCTGCTTTTTTTCTTTCCAATGTTCTTGGCATCATGTTTTTTTGAGATGTATGCAGTGCTTACGTTTGATGCACTAATCTATTGTCCATGTATATATATGTATATATTCTACATGTACACATGCAACAGGATGATGACTGGTACAACTTTCTAATGAGCCACATTTTATATAAAAGCTTTGTAAGTCTTTATTGGTAGATATTAAATAATTTATAATTAATAGATAGCTTATAAGCCATCAATAAGAGTAGCTTTTGGGCTGCCAGGGTGGGACATTTTCTTGTGGCTGGTGTTTATCCTCCAACAAGACACTCGTCTTTTTAGCTCTTAAATTCATCAGCCAGACCCTCTAATGGACCAATTTATCTGGATCAAAATCTGTTTTAGAAGTTTATTAACATGTGTAACTATACACTTGATGGCTCACTATAAAGTGTGAAACTCACAAGTGTTAATAAATGGATTGTTACCAAATAAAGAGGTTTAAAACACAGCCTGGCAACAAGTTTATCTTATTCATAGTTTTATAACTGATCTATAAAGCATCTGTAAACCTGCTGTTATAGCCTTATACATTATAAAGGGTAACATAAAGACGTAAAGAGGTTCAGTGATTTTATTATTACGAAAATAATCTGAAAAAGAGTCATTGTGGAGGCCGTCACATAATGCAAACTGTGATTAACACAGCCCAGATTCCCCTCCCAACCCTGACTCCCAGGCACTCACTGTGTCTTCACAAAGTTGGACCCGGCTCACAGAAGAAATAAGGATTTCAGTATTAAACGACTGCCTTAATCTGATCATTGGCATCATCAAATGTTCAATTTCGCTGCGTTTCTATTGCTTCTAACTCGGCAGCTGCTGGAATTCACGCCTGCCAAGACATGAGCCTCAATTTATTTGTGCCTTTGTATGTGAGCAGCGTATTGACTGGATGTTGGAGGCTTTCCCATGGCAGTCTCCAGGAATGTCATGAGGAGGAGGACCCAGCAACCAGCTCTGCTAGTTACCATCCTCGCAGTTTGAAGACTGCATGTTACAGTACCTGTTTTCTGTGTTACAGTACTGTTTGTGACAGTGGAGGGCTATCTTAGAGATAATATAGAGGAGTAAATACATGTTGGACCTACTTTTCAGCTGCATGAGTTTTACAGAATGATGGCTGATCTTATGAAGAACAGTTTTCCAGCACAAGGTTTCAAGGCATTACTTTAAAAGGATCATTAATACTTGTCCAGCCTGTTGCTAGTACTGCGTGGTGTCCATCCAGCAAAGAAAGTTACATTTTTCCAGTTGACCCTGGCAGCCAACCATGCTGCATTTTCATAAAAGAGAAATATGAAGTGAATATATTGAATTTGTACCCAAAAAAAATCCATACTTACACTCCGTAGCAGTGAGTGAAGGGAGCAGACCCCTCCATCGTTCACACACACTGCTCCACTCCCACTTGCCTCCACCAGTTTATGTTTCTGAGAAAGATGGAGCGAGGGACTAACAAAGGAGGAAAGAGACGAGGGAAGAAATAAATGAGAGGCCGCACTTGGACAAAAACAGAAATATGGACGGGTGATCAAAAGACAAACGAGGAGAGGGAGGGTGAAAGATAGAGAGGGTAGTCAGAGAATCACAGCATTTTTCACTTACCACCATTAGTGTATGCTATAGACCTGCTATAATGTGGATCTCATGCATCACAAAGCCTGCTCTGTGATTGGTTAAGGAGGCAGACCTCAGCTTGAGATCTACCATTAGCTAATTATCTCATAAACTCAGCTAGTTGACCAGGAAAGGCAGACATTTAGAGAACAGAGCAGCTTGATGTGCCTCTTTTTAAACTGTGTAGATGAACTGTGAGGTGAGTAAGAACACATTACAGTATAATTCATTATCCCAGTCTCTTATTTAATATTACTTTATTATTATCTAACCCTGTGTCCTACGAAATATGTATATACACAGATTAGTTTTGCCAGATACAGCTCTCTGGATTGTGCTCGCTTGTAACAAGTGCTAACAATTATTTTATCATGATTCTGTAGATTTCTTTTTTTTATTAATAGATTAATATTTATAAATATATATATAAAATATATATATCACAATATCCCAAAGCCTGAGTTGACATGTTTTGTCCAACTAACAGTCCAAAACCTAAATCTATGTAGTTTACTGTAATCGAAGTACAGTAAAAACCAACAAATATTCACATTTACAAAGCCATTACCAGCCAGTCAATTTTTGCAATTGTTTGCAATTCATTTTCTATTATATAATTTTCCACTAATGGATTAATAGAAAAATCATCTCAGGTTTTTTTGGACGTTTTTTTTCCAATCTTAAAAATGTGATGAGTCACAGGAGGTCGTGAGGTCAGGTGGAGATAACACAGGACCTGAAAACCGCAGGTCGAGATTGGTGACCTGTCCTTGTGATGTTCGATTAAGACTGCTCAAACAATTAATTTAGGTTTTGAAAAAAATGTGGTATTGATAATGACAAGGTCAATTTAAAGAAGAAAAAAACAAGTGTTGTGTTTTCTAGTGTAGTGAAGGTCCCGAAAAAGAGGGGAAATGATTTACCTCCTGTACCAATGTATATGTATATATATATATAGGCCTACATATACATATATATATATATATATATATATATATATGTATACACATACATACTCTGTCGGATTAGGGGAGCTTTTATATACAGTGCAGCATAGCAGAGCGATTTTAATTTGTGTTTGTGGTGTGTATGTTTGCATAAAAATGTACACACGCTGAGGTTTCTCCCCTCAGCCATCCATGACGCTGACCTTCAAAAGCAAATCGGACAAGAGAAGGAAGGGGAATCGATTGTACATTTCATTCACACACACGCATGCACACACATTAATCAAAAAGCAAGTGAGCCCAATATGTGCACAAGTAGCCCTGCGGTGCATGCCATCATTCATTTTGTGCACATGCATAATCAAACGTGAAAATTCACAAACGGGTTGCGCCCTTTACACCTCGTCTGCACTCACGTGTTACACACAAACACACACGAGGAAGACACAGCGTCGTGAAATGCCGCATGAGATGCGATGACGTGAGAGAGGAGCTGATTAGCCGCTTTTGTAAACAGACATTGATGCTCAGGGTGAATCTGTGTCTTAACAGCCCTTCGTACACACACCTGCACACATGCGCGAACAAAAACACACACATTATTGCTACCGCATTCATTTTTGGCCCTTTCTGACAAGGCTCCTGTAAAGCATGCTATTGTGGCTATTTGAAGCCTCAATAAGTCTTAACTCTCTAAAGCTGACACATGTAATCATCCAACATGTACAACCTGTGATCTCACATCAGGCAGTCTAATAAACGTGAAGTTGAAATACCACCTGTGTTATTTTAAAAGTGATACTGTAACTGACGATGATGGAAAATCTAATTCTCTCTTGTGGCGAATGAAGATAGGAGAGAAAGATCCCATGAGAATTATTTTGTAATTTACTCTCTTTTTCTAAAAAATTTAGACGAGGATCCTTTTTACATTGGTGTAGAGAGAATTTAAGTTGTATAGTAAAGAAACGAACATTCTTCAAGTGTGTGTGTGTGTGTGTGTGTGTGCGTGTGTGTGTGTGCGCGCGCGTGTGTGTGTGTGTGTGAGTGCCGTGGTGTGTTTTATAATTAATGACTAACATCTGAAGGAACAGGCAACCACACAAACCTGGACATTTCGTTGTGGAATCCTTTCAAAGGGTTTTCTTTTTTTTTCTTTTTTTTTCTCTTTCTTTCACCCAGACCTGCCTTTCTTGTGTGCAGCCCCTCTCTGTGCCCCACATCCCCCTTCTGCCCCCATTACAGAGAGCTGGGGCCTGGGCATTGGCCTTGAACTCTGACCCCGCCTATAATCAGTCATACCCTTGGCCCTTCCCTCCTCTCAGGCCACAGCGAGCTCATTGCTCCTCCCCTCCCCCTTCCCCACCTCTTCCTCCTGTTCACTCTTTGTCCCCATATTTTTTTTTCCTCTCCCTCTGGCTGGAGCTGGAATGGCCATGCTGGCTTTTGATGGGGTGCTGCTTAGAGACAACGGAGAGTAAACACAGCTGAACAACAGACCCAAAGCCCCACTGTCAACCACTCCCCTGGCCCACGACCTTATCCATCAATCTGTGAAATGGACTTAAACTGATGAGTAAATGATGGCGTCAACCTGTCAGGACAAGACAGCTTGGCTTTGGAGCTCATGTTAGACAAGCAAACTGCCCAAATTCAGGCCAAATACCTCAAAATTCTTCTTCACTCTCACTCAGACTTTCCAAACTTCTTTTTTCCCACACATTGTATGGGTCTCTATAATGTATTATAAAAGTAAATGTTCAAACTATTCAATCGAAAAAGTCTGTAAAGTAAGGTTAAAAGAGAGGTCCGTTGAACTGCGTGTCATTTTGCAAAATTACATTATTTTCATTTGATAAAGTATTGACAATCCAAAGGATTTTCATGAACAAATGTATGCTTTGTTTCTCTCCGTCTTTCATTAATTCAACATAATTGTGATGCAACCTAAAACAAATTATTCTAAACATTCAATATCCATCAGGTCTTCCCTGAGAAATTTCCTGGTACAAGAGGAAATGTGGTTTACATTTCCAGCTTCTGCAGCAGAGTGGAAAAAAGTAACACCTACTTCAAACAGACACTCTGCTCCCTTTTTGGCCAATTATTTCTAGAAAGTGTCCAAAAACACCAAAGTATCTGCTCACCAAATGAGACCAAAGTAAAAACAAAACACAGAATTTTGTGGAGTACAATTTTACATTAAGTCAAAGCCAAAAATAAGACATTATCAATCTCAAAATGTTTCATATATTCGGATACTCTAAAATGTTCAAACCACTGAATATTATCCTGGAATTTGGAAAGGAAGTTTTGTCAGTAGGTGGAGAATCTCATAAGTTTAGCAGGATCAGTCTGCGTGTAAGTGCCTAGGCATGGATACGTGTGTATGTGGGTAAGCATGCATGCGGTTGGATGCTACTGTGCCTTCTGAAACAAGCAACGTCTTGTGAATTTTCCCTGCATTCCCCTCGCACACTCAGGAGGCCCATCCAGGCCCGGTGGCATCGGGGTAGTGCGTCCCTGGGGGCCTCTTTGCTGCGTCTGGTCAGGGCTGCCTGTCTGCAAACACTCCATCCGTCGCTGATATAAAAGGCTGTCAGAAATGTGATGGTTGAGTAGCGAGCTGAGGGCTGGCGACTGCTGCCACCTCCGGGGTCAGAGGTAAGATTGGCTCGGAGAAGGTAAAATACAGAGGGCCTCTTTGACCTGGTTATTATCCAGATTGAAGCCACCTGGCAGACCAGAGAGAATAATAACTCTTCAACCTCCCAGCCTATTCTGACCCAGATTAGAGAAGTACAGTGATTGTATCCCAGTACATCAATTTTGAAAAGGAAATGGAATGATTCACTTCTCCATCCTGCCCGCTGACCCAAAAGAGCACCCCCCTATTCTTACAAATCCATCCTCACAACCCACGCTGAGGCTGGTATGACTTTAGCGCCGTCTGTCCAGAGCTGAAAGGCCACTTTCCTCATGTCCCATTTCACAGGTCCAGAAGGTCGCCAGTGACAGACCAAGTACACCGCACACAGCCGACATGTTGCTCTTTCTATCCTTTCGGGATGGTCCCGACATTTCGCAATACATTTTGATTTAGACACGGAGGATCCAACCTGTCAATCAAATAAAGATGACAATTAGATAGGTTTCTACAAACTGCAAGTGACAGATTAGGCGGGATGCTGCAGGATATGTTGAACTCCTGAGGCATTCAATTCTTGTTTCAACTTACAGTAAAGCATGAGAACCAGAGGCCAGAGGGGTCTTTTCCCTTTAGTAGAAAGATGCCTCTGATCTCTTAAAATGCCATGACCTAGGGCTGGAAGTAAAGAAAAGGGACAAAGCTATGATGTAAGCCCTTCCACATTCCTACGGTATTCATTATATGCGTGTTTTCACTTTTCTCCCACACATATTATACCTTAAATACAGAAAAAGTGGCCTTGGTATGAAAAGGACATTGAGAAATGTGTTGCACCACAGGGTGTCATTTCAACTGCATGATAAATGTTTTATTTTTCCTTTTGCCTTAGGACAAATAAGAGTGGATTAAGCATTCTTGTCTAATAACACTCAACATGCACACACACACACACGCACACACATATACACCCACACAATGCTTATATTTATTCTATAACAGAAGACAGGTCAGGAGGAAGGGAAGAAGAAGCAGAGATGCAGTAGATAGACAAAGAGCAGAGTGGTGGAGGTACGATAGGGAGGAGTGATGGTTGAAATAAAGACTATAGAGTGAAGGCATTGAGTGTGGGCGGTGGTGTATGCGTGTGTGTGTGTCTATAGGTAGAGGGATGAGGTAGGTACGTATGGATGGACAGCGAGGGACAGATGAAAGGTTTCACTGATGCAGGCAAATTACTTTTTTTTTAAATAATGAAATAGATGTATCCTCCAACAAGAGCTCCAGCAAAAGACGATTCAATTTGAAAGTGAGCACTTTGCATGAGAGAGGATCTTTTGTACATATTGCTGCTGGCTGTAGTGTGTGATGTGTGGCTCTATCTTTTACTTACTCAAACACACACATCTGAACTCAGAACCTTATTCAAGTACAGGCAATTCATTTCTGGGTGAAGGGAAAAAACCTAAACAATAAGATGTGAAGCTGTAGATAGAATAGTTATTTTCATCAAAGAGGAAACACTTTTAGTGTCTGTCAGCAGAATATTTCAAAAACTAGTAAAACGGATTTTGACAGATTTCTGATGAGAATAGTGTCACTATGTCATCATTTCTAAAGCACACACACCTTGTATCTCCTGAAACTTGAGACATATAGTTTTATTTATCCTGAACTTTAGAGAAATCTAATGGTATAGGGTATTTCTACCTACAAACTTCCACCGTTTTTCATTTTTCCACTTAGCATATAACCATTTTTCGAAAGTCTAGCTTCACATTTAAACTTAAATACACCAAAGTAGGTACATAACACATTTGAATGAGTCTGAAAACAGTTACTCATTTTCATTAGTTTTTTGTTCTATAATTGGTTTCAAAATTATGGGGAGCTTGAACACATATTAACCTTGAGTGATTCCAGATGGCATTTCCTTCCATCCATCGCGCTAACTTGGTAAATTAAATTACAATTTTAATCTTTTTTGTTTATTTTGGAGCAGATATAGATCCAGATTACAAATTGTTCTGCTCTGTAACATGTTGTTGTTGTTGCTATTGTTATTGTACAACCTTGGTGCTCAGTTCAGTCACTTTGCAGTCAGATGCACAAGATAAAAAACACAAGTACGAAACAAAAACAGAAACAACAGTACAAAACAAAAGTAACACAAATGGTTTTATGAATCATTTTTGTAATTTGCATTGAATGTGGCGTAACTCTGTTTTGTGTTCATTCTGTACACATGACATCTATTGCACATCTGTGCACCCTGATAGAGGGATCCCTCCTCTGTTGCTCTCCCTAAGGTTTCTTACTTTTTGTTTCCTGTACCGATGTGAGGGTTCTAAGAAGAGGATGCCGTATGTGTACAGATTGTAAAGCCCTCTGAGGCAAATTTGTGATTTGTGATTTTGGGCTAAACAAAATAAATTTTAATTGAAATGTTTACTATAATACTATATACAGAACACAATAATACAATACTATAAGACGTACACTTCTAAGTTATACTTTGGTGCTGGTAAGCACTAAGTGCTTTATAGTTGAAATAGAATCTGAAACAATTATCATTATTTAACTGTGCAACAATAATATAACTGTGACACAATGAGTGCTTCTTACTACTACTTTGGGAAGTGAAAAATGTCATGACGAGTACTTTCAATAAAGAACTATTCAAGAGTAGAATTGACCTTTTGGATTTGCACTTTAGATTTCACATATAGTCGTATACCGTCAAATCGTATGTTTCATATATATACTTTATATATATATGTCCGAGAAACTAAACTTCACAATTTCCTTTTTCTTTCCTTCCTGTTGCACCTCTCCTCTCCTGCTCCTGTCACAGCACACTGACGATATATGGTATTAGCCAGGATGACGAGGCTATCTACCAGTGTATCGTTGAGAACAGCGCTGGCTCCACACAGGCCAGTGCTCGCCTCACCGTGCTCTGGGCTGATGGACTGCCCGGTGAGCCCACCCATGTGCAGGCCGAGGCCCTCTCACCCACCAACATCCAGGTGTCCTGGAAGGAGCCCGATCAAAACAACCAGGACATCATCGGTTATGTGCTCCACATTCGCAGGACTTCAGGTGGGTTGCACTCAAGATCTATGCAGTTATATGCACTAGATTACATAAAAATAAGTCACCATAAAATTTGACTATGTCAAAAAGGTGTTATACTCAAGTGATGAAGATAGATGGCAGTGACATTGACAGCGAGGGCCGCTTTCATGCTTAGTGTGGTGTTTCTTATGATCAATTGAATTGGTCGAAATGACCCCCAAGGAAATGATCTACTTTTGCAAGTTGCAGTTTGCATCTTGCAAATTTGGTGAAACGGGCCACAGACAAATATACATACACCTGTTGACAGTCTCTGTTGCAGATTATAGAAACTATGATAAATGCACAGTTTTTAGTGTTTCCCATCACATTTGCATGACTTTCATTTGGCAGATGCTTTTGTCCAAATCTACTTACAGTATTAGGAAAAACCAGAAGGTAAATGCATCCCTCCCAACAAACAACTTAAAGTGTGTTTAGTGCTAGAGTGTAAGTCCCCACACTCCACTATACAGACGGATATAATAAGGACTTAAAAAACTAAATTTTGTGTATGTGTGTATACTATTGGTACAATGCTCCCTGTGTGTGTCCATACATGTGCATACTTGTTTAGGCTCATGCAGTGTGTTTGTTTACGGCTTTGGGCAAGTGTATGGGTGTCAGTGTGAGTGTGTTTTTGTGTGTGGCGAGGGTCTCGTAGCGCCAGCTGCTGTTCTCCTCAGTAGTTCTATCAGATGGATAATTAAGGGCCCCGGGGGCCAACCAATAGGTTCTGCTGTAATTACCCCTCCAACATGGTATGGCCCAACGGGTTGAGGGCTGGAGGTGGATATTGGTTAGGGTTGGTTGTCTCCGGATTGAGAGTGATAAAAATGCTTTAACACGTCCTTTGCAACTCCCCCTTTTTACTACCTCCATCTCCTCACTCCACCCCTGCAATTCAGCCAACCATCACCATTTAGTTCAAACTAGAGTAGCTCTTCCCTAACAGCGCTGCTCTGATAAAACCAGTGAAATGGGCAATAATCATAAAATAGTGACAGAAACAGATTGTATTTATTGTTTCCTCTCTTGATCCCATACTCCATCACTTTAATGCTCCTGTTTTTCTTTTCCTGTTAATTTCATTCTATATCCTCCTTACCTCCTCCATGTTTCCTCCTTCAGACCCAGCGGAGATGGAGTATGAGGAGGCCGTCAGTAAGGTGACGCTGCAGCAAGTCATCAGGGAACTGGAGCCCTCCACCAGTTACACCTTCTACGTCAAGGCCTACACATCCCACGGGGCCAGCAAACCATCGGACAGTGTCACAGAGAGCACTCATGGGGAGGGTGAGCTGGAAGCACACTCACCCACAAAGCATATTTTTCACCAATAATAGACATAGATTGAAAGGTTTGCAGTGAAGCTTTGCAGTGATCGCTGAGTGTGAAACCACACAAGATTTTTACTGCACATGAGGTGTCATAACTCAAGCTGCAAAATAAAAGCTGTAAGTGCTGCTACTATCATATTGTTATTCAACTTTGGTTGACAGTCTGTATTTTATGTTGCAGTGCCAGCACCTCCTTCCCTCTACACCAAGGTGGTGAACGGCAGTGTTATACAAGTAAGGTGGGAACCTTCCTCCAAGATGGGCCAACATCAAGGCTTCAGACTGTATTACAGAAGAGCCCACTCACCCCTGTCCACTGGTCCCATCACATTCCCTCGCAACGTCACCCAGTACAACATCACTCAGCTGGGTGAGACGTGTAGCTTTTTAGGACTACAACTTATTGTGTCGTAGCAAACATGATTAACTTTTTGTAACTGACTGAGCTGTTTCTATAATCTTAATTGTCGTTGTAATCTTCATTAAATGAGCCAAATTGATAATGTGATCTGGGCTTGTAAACATGCATCTCACAATTTCTCTGTGGAACTGTGCTGAAGATTGAACTAGGACTAAAAACACACTCCGACCTCAAGAGGGCTGTGCTTCATTCATTATCTTACCATCTTTTTCTGTCTTTTTGTCCAGATCCTACACTGGTCTATGAGATAAAGCTTCTCACATTCAACGAGCACGGAGATGGCAACGCTACCCTACGATTGGTTTCACTTCGGGAGGCGGTGGAGAAATCTGGTGATTATCTGACAAAACCAAATAGAGCTACACGCAGCTACACACTGTCCCACAACACCACCAGTGCATCTAGGTTTAATGTGCCTCACTGGGTCACATGTGTCATCCTTTCCAGCTGACGTAGTGTTGGAGTTTGATTTATCACAAAAAGCCCGCACTATCAAATATATTAAATGTTTTAAGCACACATCTATGAAATCCACTTATTAGAACTAGTGTTAATATAGTATGATTTGAGTGATTTAACATATAACCTGTTTGACTCAATGTATAATTCAAGTTTTTGAAAACTCTTTGAAAACCCCAAAAAATATTGGTATCAGGGAAACATGCCGGGACATGTCTGAACATCCCTGCGTGAGAATGTTTGGGACTTCCTGAGACACCATTGGAGAGATGAAACCTGGGTGTGACTAAAATAAAAAATATACTATTGTGTCCAAGGCAACAGAGGAAGAGTTGCTTAAAGAATAAACTCGATTGCATCGAACTCTTCCAGGGCTTTCTTCAAACAGCTTTGGGACACCAATAGTTACTAATTAGAGGATAGACAAAGTGTTGGAGCAGTAGTTTTGACTTCATCAACTGGCCCAGCCTGAGCTTCTGCTCTCCAACTGTAGTCTTGTTTGAACAAACTTTTGTGGTGGTTTGACTGTGAGGTTTTCTATATCGTCTCAGTGTTGGACGCCCCATGCGACTGTGTGAAAGATGAACAGAGCAAAACATCCACTACAGGCATCATAATCGGCATTCACATCGGAGTCACCTGCATCATCTTCTGTGTGCTCTTCCTCGTCTTCAGCTACCGCGGCAGGTCAGTACCAACATGATGTGTAAACGCCCAACAGCAACAAAAGGTCCCAATGGAATAACTTGCCTATCATTTTTGTTGAAAGTAATTGTCATGTGGTTATCATGTGTGTGCAGCTGACAAGAGTTTTATGTGTGTGTGTTCACGTAATCCCCAGGTTAATGATGTGTAAGGCGGTTCAGGCCACCCCCCAGGCGGGGCACAGCGCAGTGTTGGAATCCTCTTCCTCTTCCCAGGGGGCCTCTGGACTGAATGAGGCTGCCAGGAGAAAGATGGAGGTCAATGGCAGTGCAGCGCGGACGAAAGTGGCCGACAGCAACGAGTTGGAGAGACTTTTCACTCAACCTACACAAGATACATGCATGGTGAGTCCTGATTATGAGACATTAAGTGAACTGGAAGCCAATATGTGTTAACTGTGACATGTGTTAACACAAATTGTTATAGATAAAGATATTTTAAAGGGAAAAAAAGGTTTATTTCAGCTTGGGTTATATTAATTAATTAATATATAATATATTTGTGTGTCTTCAGCTGTCTCTGGGAAAATTACAACCCAAACTTTCTGTTGTAAATATCCACCACAGCTTACAGCATAATTTGCTTCTTTTTTTTTTTTGTCCTACCATACTTGTAGTTATGCACATTCATTGTTTTCTTGTTGAGAGTGTATTAACAACATCACAGGTGAGCACACTCAGAATTTTGACTCCAAATAAAGTGCTATCTAGTCCGAGTTTTTGAAAACGCATGATCGTCTGATCACTCACTGTTTCTTGCCCTGCTGGACATATTCTTAGCAATGTTGCTACGTTCTGACATCTCAGAAGTTACTTTTGTGAATGCAGTGTGATCGTAACTGATATAATTGAGGTGTGGACCTGCAAAAATACAACACATGCTATAACATAAGTGTAGTTTATAAAAATGTAATCACTTTTTCAGCAATAGTTGGTTTTTCCTGCCTTGCTTTCTTTGAATGCAGCTTCGAAATGTCTCTCTTTCATTTAGTCATTATAACCCAAACAACTGGGCAAAAAAGGAGAAAGGAAATTCTTCACAACAACAGTACAGTACAAAACAAGAATACAATAACCAGGATAAAATATGTTCTACATAATGTAAACGTCTGAGCTGCAGCTAAAGTTTATAATGCCTACATAATCGTCTGATAAAAGCACTAAAAAAACTACATTGAGGAAAAGCAGTAACTCAGAGAATAAACAAAAGCCCTAACTGCACTAACATTGTTCTTCACACAACAGCATCCCTGCTGGCTGGGAATCCTGCCATGTACAACGGCAGATTTCTGGCCAGGGACCTTTGTTGTATGTTATATGTTTCCTATCTATCTCTTCTATCTGCCTCTATCCGAAGGCCAAAATGTCCAATGAATGATTTAAATGTACTCTCTATGTAACCCTATTTAATTATGCATGTGCTTTCAGTCTGACTCCTACGTGCTGAACGACACCCAGCTGTCTACGATACCGCTGGACAAGTTTTCGGTGGAGCGAGAGACGCAGTTCCAAGAGCCTCCTACAGCTGGAGCGGCTCGGCAGGACCAAGGCTAATCGTGTATGAAGGCCAGTTCACTCGAAACATTGTCCACAGTGTCCACTTAGACTCTTCTCTTACTCAGGTTGAAATTAATGTAGTTTTTCCTTTTGTGCAAAGATTTTTTTATTGGTAAGTTAAGAAGTTCTAGAGAATCTAGGACTGTATATCGGAGTGTTTTTGGCTTGAGGTGTGGGACAGCTCTCTTCTGACGGCCAGGCAGGCCAGCTTTTCTTTTTTTATTTTTACAATTTGGTCTTTTGTTAATGTTTTGGTGTTGGGCAGCACACAGAATAGATTCCCCAGAATGTCCTTCTTATACAATGATGAATTTATTTTTAAGTTTATATATATATATATATATATATATATATATATATACTTATATATCTTTATCACTTATATGTCAAAGTGGTTATAAGTTATTGGTCTTATCTCTTACTTTTCTGTGGATGTCAGAGACTCCTGCTGCCTGCTCTCACCTACCAATGATTCCACCTTCTCGCTCACAGAAGACCTCAGCCTTCGTCCAGTGTTCTGTCTCAGGACTTTGTTTCAGTGATATCGACATTTCTTATGAGTTCTCAACCTTCATACAGGCACTAGACTTGGCTGTTTGAACCTTGCGATTCAACAAAAACCTACCTCAGCCGGAATGAATGTCTTGCGGGAAGCTTTTAGGGACTTTACCTTCCCCCGTGCTCACAATTACTTTACATGCGGAGGAACTGATTGGTTTGAAAATTACAAGATCAGGTGCCGCACTACCTCAGATGTCAGGAATCGTCTCTCTTCTTCTTCTTCTTCTTGTCGAAGCAAAACGAACAAAAACGAGTATCCAACATAAAGCACTTCCAAATGCTGATGTTAATGTTCTACCTCAAAATAACAATGTTGTTGTTGTTGTTGTTTGTCTGTTTATTGCATAATGAAAAACCCTCTTTTCCCCCCTATGTGAAATCCTGGCTTCCCTCTGTTGATGAATATGGTGTTTGTAGATACAATGTCAGTACCTCATGCAAGTTGACAGACTGATAACACGTTGCATGAATTACAGTATGTTAGGACGATGAATTATGCTGTTCCATTGTAAGTCTTTTTTTTTTACATACAAAAGATCATTATCTTATTTTTTCCTTCAGTTAACTGAATAGAGCGTTAGAGATACACTGCTTTTCTAATATTTTCAGGACTATTTATCGCTCAACGTGACGTGATACATTATGTTCAATTGGACAAGAGGAAATCAAAATTAGCTATGATTGAATTTGATGTATATTTGTGTGTGCAGACATGTTTTCTTGATTGAATGGATTTCATACATATGTGATGTTTGTAAAAAACTGAAGAAAATTAAGCACAGTTCTTATCAAAGATAAGATCTTATCTGAAGAGTAATGACTTAAAGGAATAGGTTGAAATTGTGGGACGTACGCTTTTTGACTATTTAGCTGACATGATACCAATCTTGTGTCTATGTGTTATCTATAAAACTGCATTATAGCTGGTAGGCAGTAAGCCTAGCTTAGCATGTTCATCACAAATTGTTCTATTTCACATTACTGTTTGAGCACAAATTAAACAAATGAGTTGTTACATACATAATTAGTGAGCTATAGAGGTGCTGGTATTGTGAACTTTGGCCTGCTGTTTCTCCACGCTTTTGAATGCCACAGTCAGCAGACAGTTAGCCTAGCTTAGCATACAAACTGGGAACAGTAGTGTTGATGTTCTCAAAAAGCAAGACATTGTGTTTCTCAAAATGTTCAACTATTCCTTTGATTTAAATTGGCTGCAGTGTATTTCTAACCTCATTCTGGATATTGTTTGCTACAGTGCTCTTAGTGATTTTGATTTCACGTCACATTATCTGCCTCTTTTTTTTAAAAACAAAGTAGTAGCCTTTCAGTCTTACAGTGCCGAGGAGACATTACAGTTGCTGATCATGCTTGACTATTGTTAGTCTCTTCCCAAAACCACAACTGCTGCTCAGCCTTCTCCCTCCTGTCAACACTGACTAGTTAAAGTGCTTCAGGAACACCGTGTTTATAATGTCGCTGGATGTTGACGACCACAGACAGAGAGCTGGCTGATGGAGATAGACGTCGTTGGGTGGCTCTACTATCACAGGGCCTCTCTCTCCGGCTCTCTGCTCTATGTTGTCACAGACTGTACAGGACTTGCTCTGATGCATTATGGTTACCTACCTCAACCCTGTTTTCGGCCTTGATCTCAGGTTTTAATGAAGGAAACATACAGAGTACGAACAATGGAGTAGAGGGATACACCCACATATATAAATGTATATATTCCAATTGCCGCTACATGCTGGACACACAGAAAGGGACAGTTCACACAAACAATGGAGGGAGAACATTTTAGGATCTTTATCTCGTGCACTAACTATTAAAACGGTTCAAGTTCATACTTAGTTTTTAGTGGATGTGAATGTGTAGCTTTGGTTATCAGATGTTTTCTTTTCATATCACAAGCTCATAACTTTATTTTTTTCTCACTGGTGTTTGACTTTATATCCTCTGTTGAAAGTTATCCATGAATAAGTAAACTGAGAAACGGAAAGTGGGTGGCAGTAACAACTCTAATATGCAAACAATTTATTGATTAGCCTTTCTGGCTCCCCAACCTGAGCGTGAATCGTGGTTACCTGAACTATGCTGCATTCACGTGATGTCGTTCAAAGTGTTTTTATGAGCAGAGTGGGGAAAAGCTTGTTGAAATATTAAGTTAAAATTTCTGACAGGTCCGACATCTTCCACTTAGCAAAAACAAGACAGAAGAATCAACAAACTAGAGCTGTTACTTTTTCAAAAAATCTATTTCAAATAAATTTGAACTAGGTTTTATAGTTTACTTTATTCCATCCCTTCGCCACACCAACTTTTCAACTTTTACCCCGCATTTTGATTGAAATCGATTCTTTTAATTTGTAAGTAGCTATACACTACTTGTATGCATCTGGTTTTACACAACAAAACTATGATCTAAATAGTGTAACTACACGGCTAGCATTGGGGCTAGCATCGTGGGTTAACACGTGAACACTGCGGAAGTCGGAATAACTGCAGGTATTCCAGTTTTCCCCATTGTGCTGACATTGCATGAATGCAGCATAAAGACTGGTGAAAATGTAGGAAATTGGAAAATAGTTTTTAAAATGCATATTTCAATTATTTTGGCTCTATTCACAGTATCGTATCTTCTGATTGTCCACAACATTCCATGTGAGAGTTGTTTCTGTCCCCACAGCAGAGAATCAACTTCCATCTTTGTTAGTTCTGCAAACCTGCATTATACACAGTTTCCTCTGTAATCTTATGCCTTTGAAATGTATTTGTTCATGCTTGTTTGCTTGCAGATTTTCTCCTTGCATCCATTTCTTGTATTTAATTATACACTTTGGTGTTAATATCATTTTACAATATTGGTACTAATGTGGTGCAGTGACGATCATGTTTACGTGATTAGCCTTTGATAAGTCAGGTTGTCGCTTTGCTGTATAATATCAGAATAACTGCCCTCAAAGCTCATCTTGCTGACTGACTGGTGCTGTAACTCCCATCAGCAGAAGGGACCAGATGATCCCTTCGCTAACACAGTTAGGGAAAAAAGGGGGCCTTTGTCTGATATATTTTGCAGCTTTGGGAAGTGCTATATCACCAAACTCTGCTCCTGTCAGTTAGCCAGCCTCCTTTTTTCTTCCTCCAAGAACCCTGACCTTTGGACAGGGAGAGTGTGTGCTCAGGGACTCGCTGATCCTCTTAAATGTGCATCAGCAGGCCGTACTTGGTCTATCTTTGAATTCTGCTTTGTGCCCAGTTCAGACACATTTGCTGTCAGGGATGCCTTCTTTGTTGGCCATTTATGTAAACAAGAGAACGTGTCGGCAGGATGATGAATATTTAACATTGTGTCCCCTGCTTGGCCACTCTGCTCGAAACATCACACAAGGGGCAATTTCTCAGAAAATAGTTCAACAGCTTTCGTCGTGTCCTACAAGGTGATGAAAACAAGGATGTAGAGATTATGCATTAACACGAGGTTACAACTTCAGTGGGAAAATAATCTGTGACCACTTCAGGGAAATCACATTCACAAGGAAACTTTAGTGTTTTCTCAGTGGAAGATTTAGAGTAAAAGCCTCTAAATCCTTCACAAATCTGCCTGGATTACCTGAGAGGTGATCGACTTCTCAGGTAATGTGACTCACTATAGAAATCGGATAACTAAAAACCTTCTGTAGTTCTGTTCATTCTAATGCTGAAACAATTATTCAATCAATTGGTAGAAAAATCTATTTAAGTCATACATTTAAGTCATTTTTCAAGCACAAATGCCCCAAATTCCCCATTTCAAACATCTAAAATGTGAGAATTTGTTTCTAATCATTTAGATTTCTATATCAATTGTGATGGTAAACTGAATATTTTGGGGATTTTAGATAAAACAAACGTTTCAAACAACTTATGTTGCGCTTTAGAAAAAAAAAATTCTGACATTTTATATACCAAACTAATAATCGATTAACTGAGAAAATAATAGGCTGATTCACTGATAGCAAATGTAAATAATCATTGGTTGCAGCTGTAATCCATTCATTCTCCTCAGGTTCTTACAAAGAAGGCGTCCTGGACTGGGCATGTGTAGGATTTATTTTACATTGCCAGTAGATGGTTCTAACTGTTAAGACTACATGTGTCTGTGCAGTTCTCTGTCACAGGTGACCAGAAAAAGGTCTGAAGGACAAGATTGGTCAGGCTAGATTGACATAGTCTCTGTATATGGATGTAAGTACAATGCTGTAACTCAACGGGTGATCTCAATGGGGAGGATGTTTTTGGGTAACCTGGAATATTCTCACTCTGGTTTCTCCAAAGATCCAAAGCCAGATGCTCCTAGCCTCTGGCTGAAATACCCTCACATTATGTGGGGTTGAGCGTTGTGGCACAAATGATCATTCGATATGATTGAATTGATCACATTTCTAATGCATTTATCTCCAGGGTGTTCTGCTCTCTGACCCCGATGACTGTACATGTCAAATAATGCTGATTTTCCAAGTGATTTATGCTCCTGTCAAATGGTGATTTGTGATTTAATGTAAATGTACTTTAATGTTTGAGATCAGTATTATATTTTATATACCTCTGTTAAGAAAGCAGACTGAATCTGATGTGTTCAAAGGTAGTAGGCAGAGAGAAACCTACAGTAGATCTGCATGAGAAACAAAAAGCTAACCTTATTTAAGCTGAAATGAAAAGTGTTAGTTAATCCTTACTGGACTTGTGATGATAGCACTGTGATATTTAGCCAAATATGGCAAAATAATGTTGTGATCTCAATATGGTCCCGTCTCACATTGTCGGTCAATCTGTTTTAATGGTGTATTATTGATGAAAATAGGCTGAGTGACCTTTTTCCCATTGACAAATCTGTCTTGCCCTCGCTGATGCCTGATGATCACCTCATCCTCATCCTGTTCCCACCAGTCATCCTCACACGAGTGACTCGGGGTGAGGTCCTGTCAGTCCTGTTACCTTTTAAAAGTGACAAGTTGCTTTCATTTTCCTTCGCACACCATCTTTTCCTGAGGAGAATGTTTGTTCTGTATTGATGTCGCCAACGTGCTCTAAAGCCGTTCGGTCATGCGTAATTTGGCCACTAAAATAAGAAAAAGCACCACATTTACGTTTGAGATTCACAGTCGAAGCTTCACTCTTACAGCACTGCAGTCAAGAGTATTCAGTCTTGAAGGGAAAATTATGCCAATATATTGTTGCCATATGAAAGCATGTAGGCGTAATAATATTTGACCTGCTCTTGCCCAATGTTGCTGGCTTTCATCAGGAGTTTTACTCATGCATAAAACAGGAACTGATGTGAGATTATGTTTTAATCCTTAAAGCTGACAGTTGAACGTTGTTTAATTGGCCAAGCTAAGGACTGAATCTTTCCACCATCTCCAGTTTGTAGGAGGTGATTAGAAATGTGGTACAAGGCTGTGTAGATGGGTTTTTTTAATCTACAGCTGCCGACTTCAAACCAATGACTTCAGCTAAAACACAAATGCAGAAATCTCCAATGTGAAATCACCAAAACTTTAACTCTAACTTTGGCTGGAAATTGTGTCTTCTTGTGGGATCCTGTTACTCGTAATAAGTCTTTTCAAGAAGGGCTTTTATTTACTCAGTCTTTTCTGTTCCTGAGACACCATTTACTTGATTTTATACTGAAAGAATCACAGTCTTCTTTTCCAGTAGAATATGTGAACCGCAACAAAGGACAAGAGAAGGGAAAGACTGTAAGCCATTTTATTCTCAGTAGAGTTGAGCTTTTACTGGTTCTACAGTTCATTCAAAACGAGTAAAACTTATATTTTATCAATGCAGTTTCATTATCATTTTAAAATCCTACAGGGTTCAAATGTTGTGCCAACCTGAAACCAAAAACCATATGCATTATCAGCTGTGTAGACTACTTGTTAATGACAAAACAAGCCTCATTAGTAGTGTTACCTGCGTTCGATTCACTGATCGACCAGTTGGATGGAACAAAGGGAGCACAAATCTGTACAGCAAGCCCATGATCACACATCCGCCTGTCAGTCACTGTGTCTGTCTGTCTGTCTATCTGTTAGGTCTATCTGCTGAGGTCACTGCCTCTGTATGCTGTCACTGTTTCTCCCACAGTTTAATTCAGGTTAACATACAGTATATCTCAGAGTATTGTCAGGGATCACTACTGTATGTTTCCACAAAGTTGTGTTTTTACACTCTCTAGAACAAGGTGTTGAAGTTTTAATATCTGTATACATATCCACATATAGTGTGTACTGTATGTGTGTATGTAGGTGTGTAAAAAGACAAAATAGACCATTTTTGTGGTTTGTATTGTTTTAGGGTTTATTGTACAAAACTCAAGAAAAACAATAAAAAAAACAATAACAGTGATAATAAACTAGCTCTAGAAATAATAAATCCAGAGACTGTCTTTATTGTGTGTGTGTGTTTTCCTGGGACTTTAGCTTGGTGGATAAAGAAGCGTTATTTACAGCACAGATGTGTTTGCTTGCTTCCTGCAGTCCGCTGAGATGCAGCAGATCAATCTGATGCAGGCTTCTCTGCTCCCGACTTTACCGTCCTGTTTCTTCTGTTCAGCACATTAACTCACGGCCTTCTGGAGAGACAATGAGTATTGAGCTTGAAGCCCAGAGCTCCCGGTCGATGAAGGTTGGTGCCTGACTTCTAATCACTGTGAACCTCAATGCATGATTGAACTTCAAGACAAAGGAGGAGTCCAATATGGATCAACCTCTTCTTTCTGGTTTCTCTCTTTTGGGAGAGGCATTTCAGGATAATTCAAGTTTATTTTTGTCATTTTGGCCATCATTCCTTTTGGTAATGACCTGGGGATACAGCAACATCACTATAAAGAAGTTCAGTAAATAATGAAACATGAGCAGTCAGATGATTATACAGGGTTTAAACAAACCTACAGGTCGGCCAAACTTATTAGGAAGAGTAAATGAAGGTTAATGGTAAAATCATTTGACAAAACAAACTCACTACAAGGTCCATTTAGTAGCAGTTCTGGAGCTTCGGATCATATCACAGCGTCCTTCAGATGTTTCACAGATGTGGAAATGTAAATTTATATATATATATATATTGATTTAAGTAACAGAGTGCTCTGTTATCATAATCAATAGAAACAATAGCCAAAGCTACGAATCCTAAGCAACTCCCAAGACAGCCACATTTTCAAAGCTGTTTCCTGAAAATGTGTTCATGTAAACAACAGATTATAAAACAGCTTCTTGTAATATGTCACTGGGTTTACTGGGTTATTCTCGACAGAGTTCAGTGCTGCATGTTAAAGTTTTCTCTCCTTTCCAATATTGCAACTGTAGCTGCTGTGCAACATTGACCATGTTGGTATATGCACATCCTGTGATGTGTAAATATGTGCATTTGAGTGGGATGAGAGGTGTGTGGAAGATTGCAGTGGCAGAGGGAAGGTGTTTGTGATTATTACAGCTTTCTTTTTTTGTGGTTTTTTGTGGTTGTGAGACAACAGCAGCTCCCCTTTCTTTCCCACTCACAGACACACAAAACAGTCCAGACTGGCCGTGTAGGGCAGTGAAACTCTATCCCTGGCTGGACCACCTCAACTGGGCCCCGGCTCGTCCTGACCCCACAGCATCTAAAGTGAGTTGAGAAGGGACCTCAGTTTCCCAGAGAGAGCACAGAGGAGGAGAAGGGGGGCTGCAGCTGTCTTCTGACTTCTCACACCGCACGCCTTTTAGCGGCTCTAAGGGAGTAGCTAAGAGGGAGGGAGGCTAGAGGTCACACCAGCCAACTTTCATAACCGCCTACCTCTGATGTTCTCTGTTTTTTTTCCGTTTCTTTTTTTACTGTTTCCAGATTTCCCAGCCGTAACACACTTCCCAGGTGACATCTCTGCTCTCACATCGCAAATAATCAAAACAGTCTTGTCAGCTCCTGTTTTCTTTTTGAAGTGCTATCCTCTGTGTGTGTAGGTGTGTGTGTGTGACTATTATATATGTACAGTATGTGTGGGCAGTCTTTTCCAAAGTGTAAAATTGCACAATAAATACAAAAAAAGTAAATTTAAGTTAAAGTCATATCATTGAAATCAACTTGAAATTATAATTAATTAAATTACAATCTTGTTAATTGTATCAAACGTATTTTAAATATGGCGGTCTGAATTTCTTTTAGCAATTGCTGTTCATGTATTTACATTTGACAATTCACGGTCCATAGGTGTTGCTGGCGAAGTTGGACTTTATCGTTGATGGTCATCATTAGTTTTCTCTATTAAAACATGACAAAGGATTCCTAAAGTATCCACTCAGTGTTTTCTTCCCCCAGTGGCCAATACAGGTGTCATTTTAAATACTTTGACAAATGAATATCCACTAGTGTTCAACAGGTGCAATCAACCAGGTCTAAAATTAAACCTGCATTAACACATTTTTGTCTAATGCAAAGCACTGATTAGCATCATAGCTAGGCTAACATTAGCAGCCTGTAGCCTATTAGAGGCAGAGTAAGGGCAGGTCTTCCTGCGAGGCATACTGGATAGGCTCTCCTGCACATGTGCAGAACGTATCGGGCAGCTGGGGATGGAATCGGGTACTGACAGTCTCTACCAACTCCTGAGGGAAATATTTGTCTCTTTAACAGTTAAATGCTCCACTGTGTTCACCACATAGTCACTAACTGTCACGTTTGAGGGGCAGATCAGAGACTCAGGCGCAGACAGACACTGGAGACAAGGTGGAAGGCAAGGTTCTTTACTTTGACCCAAACAAACATACACAGCAAAGCAAAGTCACAAACCGTAGAGACAGCACGAGGGAAAACTCAGGAGACACAATGCATACACGGGGAGGAACGACGGGTTAGCACTGGAAACACGATGAGCACACGGGGAGGAACAAAGCCAGAAAATGAAGCACACGGGGAAGAACAAAAACGATCTGACAAACAGGGAAAGCAGGGGAGTATATGTGTGGGGCGATGAGTAGATTGCAGGCAGGTGAGTTGAATGAGTGCAGTGTGGGGTTGGCAGAGGGAAAAGCCAGGGGCAGGTGATTGGGAACAGGTGAAGTGAATGAGAACAATCAGGAGAAACACACACACAGACACACACACACACACACACAGACACAAGAGGCAAAGCCTAACCGTGACACTAACTCTCTCTGTCTGCCGTTTGCTGCTGAGCATTTAGTGTACAGTGGGTTAATCAAAGCTTTTTTAATGAACAGCTTCCTGCTGGGATTGAAAAAGATGCTAATGAGAACGGTGAGAGTGAACCGAAACAGAAAGGTTGTCCACTGTAGGAATCTAAACAATCAGCTGAGAGTTGCTGGAATTCTCTGTAGAGCTGAGGGAAACACCAAAGTCTTGTCATAATTCTCTGTGGATTTGTCACTACGAGCTTTTACATTACAAAATGAGAGAGATTATAAAACGGGTAGCTCAAATCAAGCAATCTGATTGGTTCATGGATCGGTGGTATGTGGTTAGAACCACTTGTGTGACGGCGTGGTGGGAAAATACAATATAATTTCTGCCACTTCACTCTTCCCTGTGGCTCCGGTTTAAAATGGAGTGTCATGTGGTGGAGGGTGACTGATGGAGAATGTGGGCATTAACATGCTGAGGCCACAGGAGACGTGGCACTGAAAGCATTAATGGAGTGACTGTTTCTGAAAAAAGGAGGGCTGATGTGATTGCAATGGGTGCCAGGGGAATCGTTCTTCAGGAGCCGACCATGCATGCTGCATAGCTGTCCCTATAACACATTTATATGTGTTTGAGAGATAAATTGGTTGGCCCTTTAAATGGCAGAGTGTACGGCTCACACTCACATGCAGAGATATGCAGTCATCATCTATGATGCAGCCCTCCCACCCATCAAGTATCTCTTCATTTGTCACTCAAACACCTCCGGTTCGCGAGGGCGCGAACAACGCGCCCTCAAGAAAGAAATAGGAGGGGGGGGGTGTAGAGCACGGGGGGGAAGGAGGAGCAGCAGAGAGATGCATCCTCTGTGCGCACGACGGCAGTGATGTGTGGAGCAGGACAAAGAAAGGATGGAGGGTGGGACAAAGGGAGCGAGGGATGGAGATGTTGAGTTGCTTTGAGGAAAGAGAGGATCGAAGGATGCTTGAGGTAGCAACAAATGGCAATAGATGTGAGGATGAAAAACCAAAAAAGGGGGGGAAATATGGTGCATTCTGCTTTGAAGTTACAAAAAAACACATTTTCTCACCTCTAGTGGTATCTAGCCATGCAGATACAGGCATAGAGATTTCTGCTGAGGTGAATGAAATTTCGTTTGTGGTGCTCGCAGGACTTATTGCGTTATTTTCATTTCCCCTGCCAGCATTTTCAACATTGCAGCACCATTAATTGTGGGATATTCCCTCAAGAAAGTCTGCTGAATTGCAGTCTCAATGAAAGTGTGCATAAATGGCTCAAAAAGGCCACGAGAGGGCCCTCAGGCACTTTGTGATTTCACATCGGGACAGCTCTAAACATTCTGTCAACAGTTTAGTGAAAGACTTTCTGTAGAAAGAAGCATCCATGAAAAAATGATCTGTGACCAGTTGGTTTTTAATTAAATGTCACAACTACTATTGGATTGTCATGAAATTTGGTTCAGACATTCATGATCTTTAGAGGATGAATTGCAAAAACTTTGGGTCAAAATATACCAATATTTTTGGTCTGTCACCAAATACATGGAAAACTACATTTCCATCAGCCTCAGCGGTTTGTTTTTAGAGCTAATTAGCAAATGGTACATACTGGGGTGGAGGCAGATTAAATAGGTCAAATAAAAGCCGAATTGCATGTATGGCTAGATACCACAAGTTGAGAGAGAACATATGTGATTTTCTTTTGTGAAAAAGGAAAGGATGGTGGAAGGTGAGGCATAGCTTCACACTCACTCCAACAGTTTAGATTACTGGTCCCCATTAAACACATTCTCACTCATTCTGCTTTTTCTTCCTTTCCTTCATGGCCTACACTTTATCTTGCTGCTTGTTGCCCCAGGCCTGTCCCTCTCTATTACCCACAACCCTCACCTATCTCTAATCCATACTCAGGAGGAAACCCACTGGGGAACTGTGGTCTGCAAACAGGGCTTTGTCCCAACAAGAGGGTCAGGGCTTTGTTACAACACTTGTTTGGCCTCGAGGAAGCGTTGTTTCATAGCAAGTGACGTGAAAATAAATATGGTACTCATTGTCTCTTTGATTGACTCAAACATTTTACGTATTGATTTTTCAGGGTTTAATCACGCTGCTTTGTGCCAAGGTCGGCTTCCTGTTTCATTGCCCTGCACAGAGTACAGTTGTTGCAGGCATGAGGGGAAACAGCTAATGCAACAATATATTCGTATCCATCAATGAAGGAAACAGGGTAGAGTGGACCCCGCCTGCACCCCCACCCCATCCTGTGCTGTCTTTCTCTCCCTTTCTCTCCCCTCCTCTCTCTATCTGTTTAATCACACAGAGCCATATGGATGCACAGTGTGTTGTATTAATTACACCCCAGGGCGTGGCCACACACCGGGGACTGGAGTGACTCTGGCAGTTGCTATGATGAGAGCGGAAATCTACCTCCCTGCATAAACTGGGAGGACAGAAGGTGAGCTGAAGATGGGTCACAGGCAGCAACATATTTCTCTATAGTACTATAGCGCTGCTACAATGGAGACATGTGTTTGTATAAAGCAACAGATCTGGCCTCAGATCAGCTTTTGGTGTTGTGCTGGTTGTGGCTGACTATCAGAGCAGAAAGTCTCACAAGGGAGGAATGAAACTTATGTTTAACTGAATGTAAAACGATTCAAGGTAGTCATGAGGAATATCCTTTGGATGAAAATCAGGTTGACAAACTGAATATGTAGATTGATCAATTAGGAACGTTAACCACATTTAGTCCAGATCAAATTGTTTTAATCTTACAGGTGTATGTTTGCCAACTAAATTGAATATATCACAGCTAATCAAATGAATCTCAATGCAAATATTCTATTTGTATCGTGTTATTTGTCTCTCTGGCTACAAGATTGGACAATTTTATTGATTGTGAAACATGTTTTTGAAAGCTGCTATTAAATTATGACTTACACATTCACCTCTCTGAAAGATTTATAGTTAAATAGTCAATAATCAGTAGCACTTTCTTCATAGCTTCCTAGAAAGAAACCTAAATGCAAGTTCTTGGAAAGACGTATAGGCTTCCTTTCCAGGAATCCTGTAAAAATTAGGAGAAAATTGAGAAAGCATTTAATTTGAACACTTTCTGTTAATTCTGGTTAACTTTCCTTTGCCAAAGTAATTGCTATTTAATCAGTGCAAAGCAGGTCAGATAAAAAGAAGAAAACACTTTCTGTGCAGTCATCACTCGTTACAGGCACGCATGCACAAGTTTTCCAACAAACCAAGAGTCTAAGGAAAGAGGCTGTACAGACCTGAATGCATTACCCAATGCATTTTTTGTGGAGTGTTGTTAAAATGTAACGTCATGATTGTGTGAGGAATTCTATTTATCATCAACATTCACATTTAGCAAAGCTGACACCTTTGTGTAAACAAAGCCAGAGCACTGGGAGCTTTTCTTTTCCATCAGGTTGCACAAATAAACAGACGACAGGTGTTTTATCCACGTTTACCTGATCTGCCTTTACTACTGAATGCATGTTCTTCTAGGTACATCAAGTGTTACAATAATGATGAACACATAAACAGCTCCTGAAGTGTAGAGATTTTAGTTTGTTTCATGAGAATGAGAATTCAGTTTATTACTCTATGAATTTAAGATTGTACTTTGCAGATTATATAAACCTGACTGCCTGAGCCTATGAAGGGTTATGGAGCGCAGTCACTGCAAATGAGGCAAAGGTTTTGTGTGTGTGTGTGTGTGTGGTTGTGTGTGTGGGTGTGCGTGCGTGTGTGTGATACAGAGAGAGAGAGACAGAGAGAGAGTTTAAAACAGAGAACAAGAGAAAGAAAAGATGCCTAACACCGCTAACAAAAAAACAAAGGACAAAAAGTTTACATATTCAGCTATGAGCATGTAGTAAAGAAAGAAAGACCGACTTTGGCAGCAGTGTCTGGTTAGCTCACCCTGCTCCTTGTGTGGAAGCAACCTTCTGTATTGGCCCAAACTCTTAAGTGGTGTGAATTCCTGAGTCTTACACGTCTCACCCGCTGAGGGGCCGCAGACCTGGTTGGGCATCAGGTCCAGTTGCTTGGCTGGCGAGGTGGGCCGCTTGAATTTAGCGGCCAGAGCAGGGGGGCCTAAAAGGGGAGCTGTTTGGGGTGAGGTTAGCTTAAGGGGTCACGGAGAAAGGTGCAGATACGGGTCAGTGTTTGCCCAGCTGTCCCCTGGGCAGTTAAAGAGGAAGTTACTGGATAAAGATGGTTGGTGTGGGTGGGTGGGGGGTGGGTGTAATGCTCTTATTCAGGGAAAGTGTTAATTGTGTCCAAATGTGTCTTAAACACAGCCAGGAAGTGATTTAAATCGTGTGTATTTTTAGCTATGTCTCCTCCTGTCCTTAGAGCCACAATAGCATATTTTTTGGGCACATCCAACTCTGCTAATCCCCGAAGCTCTACTGAGTGTTTTAGCGTCTTTCAGTTTGTTTTGGTTTCACTGTTTTTATTCGCTCCCTCCGCTCTCATCAACAGCTTTTCCAGACAAAGCAGGTAACAGTTTTCACCCCCAAAAATAGCTCTAAAAACCCATTGAATGCTACCTGCAGACAGACACAGGTATCAACTAGCTGGTGAACATAGAGAGATATTTCCCTCAGGAGTTGGTGGAGACCAAAACAGAGCTAAAAGAGTGTGAATACTGGACATATATTTATCATGTGGCCTAAAATACAACTTTAAATGAATGATAATTATGCTCTGCAACTGCTGGATGTGCAGTTAGGCAACTGATTGCTAACAATATCAACCATACATCAAACACATTTTTGTGTAAAGGAGTTCAATCTTGACCTTTGGGAAGATTTAATAATCCATTTTTGGGAAAACTAAGGTCAAAGGTCCACTTACTAGTTTTCGGTTGTAGTTAGAAGCTCTGAATGAAGACCATTCGATATGTTCGAAAGCTCCAAAAGCTAATAAGTAGACCTTTGAGGTTAGATTATTTGTTACTTAAAATTCAAATTAGCCTCAACGCGATTTTGCAACGCGATCAGCAAAACACATTATGTTGAAAACGGTGTTAAATAAATACAAAATACATTAACGATTGAAAGGTTGAAGTTAAACTATTTTTGAATCAACATTTTCTGTTGTCTGCAGTGTGTCTCATTTGAACTCTGTTGCCTCTGGTTCACCTTGAAGCTGCAGGTTATGCACTGTAGTAAGTTAATTGTCTGGATGTGTTTGTATGAACAGTTTATGGATGTTTTAGCTTGTGGTAATACAATCTGTAGGAGCCAACGTTGCATATTTCTTGGCTCAATATATGGTCACTGATGTTCAATGCTCTGATATTCTTCTCCTCTGCGGTCACTATAATCCTCTCAAAGTTACCCTCCATTATTCTCCTGCCCTCTCAGGAGTCCCAAGAGAATTCATCTGCTTTACGAAATCCTGTGAAACAAGCATCCAACATACAGATCCTTAATCCTCTATCAAACATGGCCACATATATTACATTTGTATTTAAATGTTTTTCACCCGTATTTCACAGTGGAGTCAATTGAGCAAATGGTGAAAGTGTACTTCATTAATATAAATTCCTGTTTTTCACATCTACTTGTAAGGTATCTGTTATTGAAGCAAGTATCAGATCTCAAATTGTTTAACCCTCTCCGGTTGAGGCTCAGCCCTAAAACTAAAGAAGATTTATTTATTTAATTCATGTATACAAGGTCTTTGATTGAAGCTTTAGGACCGCAAACATACAAATATGAAGCTGCTGAGCTTGTTTTAGTGACAACAGAAACATAAAAATGGGGACTGGCCTGAGGTTCCACTTTAATCCTATTGTTGTAGCTACTCCAAGATTGGATCATGCGGAATGATTGCATTGCTCTCAAATTGCATCATCACCTGCAGGAGTTAGGATAGTCAGCCTAATGGATGGACCTACCTCTGGGCTGAAACACAGGTCCAATTTACAAATGTCATTTGATGAAGAGTCGAGAGGGTGGAGAGATGGGTGGATGGTGGGGTCACAGGTGGAGCTCACCATGGTTGCTGGTTTGTCTTATGAAATCAGTGGGCTTGTGTGGAGGCGAGGTGAAGGTCAGGGTGGTCACTGTTGCTTCCCTCACCCACCTCCACCATGTTCCTCTGGTCCTTCTTAACCATTGACAGCTCACTCAATAACCATTACTCTAACCGGACATGAAGTGGGTGGACCCCGCTGGGCTGCTAATCGCACGATCAATAGGTGACCATGAAATACCAGAGGGATCTATTAGTATAAAGAGTGTAACACTAACTGAATCACAGCTCATAATGATATTAAGAGAGTACAATACAATACTAACAAACACTACTATAGACTTATGTGCCTACTTTAATGTTATTTCTATACAAAATTGAACACCTTTATAATTGTATTTTTGCCTAAAAATATTTTTTTTGTCTCCATCTTGTTATGAATCTTTGCACCTGACTGGCCTTCGTCCCATCTTTGCAGACAATACAGGGACTCTTTACGATGGCCTTTTCCTTTGTTGTGCCTAAATGCACAGCGTCATTGGTCTGCATGCTTGGTAATGTATGGATGATGAAACACACACACACTCACACGCACACACAATGTGGAAACACTAAGATCATCTCAGTCCACAGGAAAGAAAATCAGTGCCACCTGATGGTCATTTGTAGTCACTGCAGCAAGGGTTCACCTCAACTCTTCCACATGATGTAACCTACACTTTTTTCATATTATTTCGAAGTTTTACAAAAGGTACATATAAATAATGGAAACAAAACAAATGAAAGGAGCTACATTAATTGAGGGTTATTCAAATGTTCACTCTCTTTTCACTCCTGAGGGAAATCTGTCTCTTCAACTGCTAAATGCTTCATTCTGCTCACCCAGCTAGTCGCTAACTGTGGCTGTCTGCTGTTTGATGCTGAGCAGATACTATAGTGTACTCTGTGTGTGTGTGTGTGTGTGTGTGTGTGTGTGTGTGTGTGTGTGTGTGTGTGTGTGTGTGTGTGTGTGTGTGTGTGTGTGTGTGTGTGTGCGTGCGTGCGTGTGTGTATGAACCCCAGAGGAGGTGAGCAAGCAAGTTGTCTGAACGGTAATTGACTGTCTTGACGAATATTGCTGACGAGGGTGCAGTTTCTTTACCATGTCAATACAAACAGACCTGTATCTCACTGACTAGATGGGCACACACACACACACACACACATACAGGGCACAGTTGAAACCATAGACTGTATATGGTTGCAACAACCATAAACCATCACAGACAATCAGTCATCCAATGCTGCATATTGCTGTGTACAGTAAACCAAGTAGCAACAGGACTGACACACTCTTTATCTTTGCAGTACATATGTCTTTGTCAAAATACCCCTCCAGCTTCTTCTTCAGCAGTTTGCAGTGTCTCACTGAGCTTTGAGGGGATCAGTTGTATGTGTCCAGATGCTCCTGCATCCAATCAATATCTGGGGATTTGTCAACACCCCTCGGGGAAAATGCTCGGCGTCCCCCTGCCCCCATTCTGCATCCGCTGACTTAACCTCCTATACCTGTAACCTGTAGACGGCTCTTCAGAGCTGCAACATAAACCGCCCCTGTGTTGTTATTGATTTGATGCTAATGTGGTTTAGAGCAATACTGTAACATTGGTTTGGTCCGCCACAGCAGTGGTTTTCTGATGCTGGAGCTTTCTAAGACTTCAGCTGCAGCTGCTGATGTTTTATATTTCATTCAAATGTGAAGTGATGGAAACTGAGGATAAAATGACAATATACCCTTTTTTTGTTCTCTTTATTTCCTTTTCCTAAACCAAACAGTAGCTCTAGCAAGAGCAGCAGAGTGCCAACTGTGGTACCACCAGCCGACGTCTGACTTCCATTGCTCCTAAAATAGTATTATTATGGTAAGGATGGCCTCGGAGCGAGGCTAGCGGCGTTACCGCTGTTTTGGACTCAGCGGCTCACATTATCTCAGTCTTGGAAAGAGCGGAGGGATATTCAGTTGGTTGCAATCTGCCACCACACAAAATAATGCATTTATCTCCTTTTAATGGTGGTGCCTTGACCAACTGAAGACAACAGGGAAATCAGTGTGAGTGGAGGACCATAAAGATTTGCCTGCTCTCTCTCCTTCTCAGTCACACACATCTGTTTGGCAACACAAACACACAAGGTACCCTCTCAGTTCCTTTTACTGCACTGAAACCTCAGCTGATGTGAGTAATTGAATGATGGCATATACAAACGTGTTATCACGAATGCAATTAAGCATACATACAGTACCTTACAGCTGTCTGTGTGTGTGTGTGTGTGTGTGTGTGTGTGTGTGTGTGTGTGTGTGTGTGTGTGTGTGTGTGTTTAGGAGGGGTCTTTGAAAAATGTGGATTGATTTTCAATCATGAGTATTATGAACATATTGAGTTGTGCTACAAAGACCAATTTTCCCTCCCCTCACATCAGTTACAATCATACAGAAGTCCTTCACCTTTATTCAAATCAAATAACCTTGAATAATTCATGACGCATAACACTGGCAGAACTGTTCAAATGGAGATAGAAATTCAAAGCTTCCTCACTCGACTCTACTTGTTAATTCTCAGCGTGCATAATTGCGTGCATAATTGCGTGCATAATTGCATGTGCATGTGCAGGTCCTGCATCCACATTCAAATGCCAGAATCAATTATATTTTCTACCAAAATGTTGAATAAATAAAGTAATTTGTACAAATAATGTGACAGCAAATTGTACAGGTAATTATTGTGTTCTCATTTAGCACAATGTTAAAATGTGTTTGCCGTCACAAAATTGAAGAAGAGATGAATTCATCTCTGGAGGACTGTGTGTCATCATCTCGATGTATGCTCACCCTTCTTCTCCTTCCCTTCATGTTCTGCTGCTTCTTGTTTCTCTGTCCCTCTCTCTCCTTGTCAGCCAATGCAAATTATGGAAATACGTGGACAGTTTTGGTGAAATTTAATTGGACGTACTGGAGAGGTGAGTTTGTTGTCCGCTGATTTAGATCACATCACTGTTCCTCAGGGCTGGGCACAGTTGGATACCTACGATATCACACAGTCCTCCAGCCTCCCAGCTTTAATATGAGAAATATGATGATGTTTGCCACCCCTGTAGGGTTTTTCAAATTAGCATTTCAATAGCTGAAGGTGCCACATGTAGTTTCCGGAGAGATAATGCCTGTCAAGCACATGGCAATAACGCTGAATGGGATGTCTTTCCTCTTCTGGCTTTTTGCTCAGGTTCTGAATGAAGACACTTAACTGCCAAAGTCAATTCCACGGCTGGAGACACATCCAGGGACTATCTGCTGCTGCTCAGTATGTATGAGCAATCATAATTATAGTCTTCAATTAGTCTCTATTGCTTCACGGTCGAGCTGAGCATTGATTTGAATATACTTAAAGAATGAAACAAGTGTGTCTCTCGCACTCTCACTCTCTCTGTGTTTTTATTAGAGCTCCACTATCTTCTTTCAGGTGATCTCAGAGATTATTGTTTCATCCCTCTGTCCTCAACACCCCAATACACCAAAACTTTGTTTTACCTTTGGGAAATGCTGCCAGGTTGATGTTCAGTGGCAATGTTTATTTTGTTACCTCTTTTTACCACATGCATGTTGGAAGGTTTTTGAATCCCGAGGCCTGTGTGTGGACATGTTGGGTCAACAAAAACAATTTGGTCACGAGAAGTTAAAGATGGTGGTTTTGGAGTAACTTTAAAAAAAGTAAATATGCCCCGTCTCGTGCTTCAAGTCACTGTTGATTTTTTTCCTGAACGTCTCAGGGTATGGACGTACGGCATGCATGCCAATTCGGATTAGGCCAATTGCTTGGCTCCTGGTATTGCTGCTTGCAGCATTGACGGAGCACGTCGCTGTTCAGAACACGTACCCGTTTAGAGCGGGCCGATTGCTTTGCCCTGGTAATCTCTACAAACAAATTTTGCATTCTCATGTGGAATCTGTGGGCAACGGGACAAGATTTTGGCATCGGAAGCGCTCTGGTTTCGGTTTGTTGTCCAAGTAGTATTGAGCAATGATGTTCGAGCAGTCTTTGGTTGATTGTAGATAAACGGTGTGAGGAGAGAGCACAACATTGAAGGAGCAGAGGGAGGCGTGACTGTCACGTTGTTATTGTCTGTAGAAGGTCTGCTGAAGGTCATTGCATGGCTGAGCAACAGATCTGTTCGCCCCCTTCTCTCCCCTTCTCTCCCCTTCTCTCCCCTCCCCCACTTCAGAGTAATGTCGTTCAGTCTCATGCGTCTCTGCCGACGGAGACTGGCTGTCCCCTCCTGACTTCCATCAAATGGCTAAGGCTGCTGCCTATGAACAGTACACCGCTCAAATCAATTCACCTTCTGCCCTTCATCTGAACCACTCAGGCACTAATCAAAGAAGAGGAGGAGCCTCGTTGTCAAGCACTGCACAGAGTCTGGTATATTTTACGAGGTGTTCAGACCCCGAAGTGCTATTTATCAAATAAAAATATTGGAGAATTTAGTTTGACTTCTCAGAATATGAAACACAAATGTATTGCCGTCTCTTTTAATGAGGTGTCAGGGATATTCTTCAATGTATGCTGCTTTAATGGCGCGCCGGGGACCAATTACACTGTCACTGTCACAGCCCATCATTCACTCATCTTTTTTCTGTCACATCAAATTCACTCTTACTCTCAGAGGATCTTGATAAAAATGGCTATCAGTGTCAATTTACAAGCTCATTCTTTTTAAAACAAGATTTTCTCAGCCATAAAACTGATGAAACATTTATTCTCCAATATTACATAAATATGTATGTACTTGAATATGTGTGTGTGTGTGTGTGTGTGTGTGTGTGTGTGTGTGTGTGTGTGTGTGTGTGTGTGTGTGTGTGTGTGTGTATAGTGTAAAAAAAAATCTTTATTCCTGATGGTATCTTCAAGGCCAGCAAAGGTCATGCTATCAGTCTCTAAGGTAATAAAGGAGGTTCTTACAAACTGTGGCCTCTGACAATTGGAAATCCATCATGATTAATTGATCAATACGGTCCAGGGAATATGACCTTGTAGTCGAATCAATTGGCCTCGGCCACGGACTGACAATAATTGACCAAACTAATTTTGGCCCCTTCGACTGCAGAGTTGTATAACCCTGTTAAAATCAATTAGAAAAATTAAAAGCCAACAAAAAAAAAATGCCAATAAGCCATACAGATTAATTATGGTCTCATTTTCCATACCTGTCCGTAATGGCAGGGCAGTCAGGATCCTCGTTAAGTCGTCGCGGTACTTGATTACCTGACACATGCCCCTGATGATGGGCCTGACGATGGACCGATTTATCCACCTACACAGCCGTGAGGAATAGTCTTCTAATGCTCTTTCTGAGGAGGATCTATCCGAGGTGCCCTGCTGATGGATAGACAGGTGGCCCGAAAAACTGGGGCAACAGATTGGAGGAGAGAAATGTGGAAAAGGAAATGAAATGAGAAGGAAAGGAAAGGAGAAAGGGGATGAAAGAAAAGAATTAGAAGGAAATGTAGGAGAAAAGGAAATGAGACACTTTAAAGAAAGGAGAAAAGGACAGGAGAGACGATGAAGGGAAATGGAAGAGAAACTATAGAAGAAGAAAATAGAAAGGAAAGGAAGTATATTGAATCATTTGAGTTGTTTCAGAAGAAAAGAAAACTGTATAGGTGAGGAAAGATATCGCAGCAAACACAAAGTCAAAACATTCCCTGCTGCTCTGCTTACAGTTGACGAGCAGTTTAATGAAGAAACATGGTGTTTGTTAACGCTGATGATTGACAGTCCAAGACTTTCCTCAAAACAAGGTGAGGTTGAGGTGGGAAATAATAACAGTAAACAGTTGATTTATGCGGAGCAACTTAATGTACTTACATTAAAATTCATACCGTCTACAAATATGAACACACATAAAATAAACTGCGTTCAACCACAATGGCACAATATGCTTTGTCTGCTGTCAAAGCACATGAAAATAACTGTAAACAGTGCATAGTTAAGTGGCTTATTGATAAAATGTAGCATTTTATTTCGTTTTCTTGAGAGCCTTTGGCCTCTACTGAAAGCCATTTGATCAAAAAGACAAACATATCTGATGATGGGGAGATCTGCTTCAATGAAAAGAGAGTTCAGAAGTAGAAAAACGAGACTACGAGGCTAAAGGGCAGTGACAGTGTGAGGGGGTGAATCTGGGAATGAAGGAGATAAAAGGAGAGAATGGAGGTCAGAGAGATCAGAGTGAGTGAGAATAAGAGGCTGCGGATGGTTGAGGCCGATGTCTACGTTGCATTCAGGTCAGACTTGTGGCTGCATGGCTGCAGGGCACTTAATCAGTTCTTATAGTGTGTGGCTGATCCACAGGCACAAGGACACAATGAAAAGCTTTGAAAGTAATCTTCAAGATAATAGACTCGACTCTTGCACTATCCCGAGGTGGATCAATGTCGGGCTGGACCTGGGAGGCCAAAAAAGAGACATTTTCCTTCTTCGTCTGCTAGAGATGGGGCCAGTTGTGTCTTAACCTCGTCCATTATCAAGACGAAAGCAGGGCAGTCCAGTCCAAAGGCTTCAATCTCTGTCTCCATGATGTTACTGCAAGTCTACTTCATCCTCTCGCTCTCTTTCTCTCTCTCTCTCTCTCGCTCTCTCTCTCTCTCTCTCTCTCGCTCTCTCTATTGCACGCTGTGTCTCTCACGTTGTGTCTCTCTGATGGATGGAAAGTATCTAAAAGAGGGTCACTTACTCTGTTATGAGAGTTCATTATCTTACACACTGAGGGAGGACGGGACACAGCGAAGTGTTCACTGGGGGGATTCCCATCCACTGTGGGGAATTATTCCAAGCACTGAAAGAGGGGCAGGAGGGATGCTGGTCCATAAAATGCAGGTCAAGAGTGTCAGACACAAAACACAACACAGCATTCATAGCAGGCAGACACCGCCACAATGCCAGAGTGGGAAAAGAAGTGTACTTTATTGTACCAGCAACTGTTCCACTGTTATGGAAATGCACGTTTAAAAAGGTGAATTGTAGGTTTTGTGTCGCCACTGGTGAAGCTTTGTTGTCCTCCCTGACAGACACTTACACTAAGCAGGAGCAAAGTTGATCTCTCCCTGTGTGTGTGTGCGTGTGTGTGTGTGTGTGTGTGTGTGTGTGTGTGTGTGTGTGTGTGTTTGTGTGTGTGTGTGTGTGTGTGTGTGTGTGTGTGTGTGTGTGTGTGTGTGTGTGTGTGTGATGAGTGTTACAGCGTGCGTATCTGCTCGGAAATTGTGTGTCGGTGAATGTGCACAGACTGCTGTTTGTCCCCTATCGGTATGCTGCCAATTGTCAGACTGGAAGCTGGCTCTTTCAAATCAGCAACAAAAGGCTCTTTCCCAAATGTTCGCTCTCTGCAGATACACTGCTTTCCTCTTGAATGAAGCAAAGCCAGTAGTGCAAAGACAAAGTGTGAATAAACCGGGGGGAGACACAAAAAAGGATTTATCAACTCATGTAAGCATAGCTATCTCAAGAGGTGTGAAGAAAGAGTGAGATCCAGAGAGAAGCCGGGGGGGGGGGGGGGGTTGTACGGAAAGAAAGAGCGCCACTGTAAGTAGAGAGGGGAAACGTTCCCATAGCCGCTGCCCTTATTTCTTCCCACCCGGACGGTTACTATGGTTTGGAGAGGAGTTCTGGCTGCGTCTCGTGTGGTCGCTGATACAGTGTGACCCAGTCCAGATGGCCTCTTCTCTTTCTCTTCTGTGTCTGCAACACACTGCTGTGACTGTGACGCACAGCATAGCTAACGGCCCACAGGGAGGATAGAAAGACAGACAGACAGACAGACAGACAGACAAGAGGTTTTTCAAACCGGCAACTAGAAACTGACACATTTACAGGCGATTGACAAATTAGAGGAAAAACCTGAATTAATAAATGTAAGGACAAACATAACAAATGCATGTTGTCATTAAGGGTACTTCAAAGTCATCATCACCATTCAAATGCACTTCAGTCTGTACATCACTGCTCATATACTGCCAAAGTGTTTGGTACTGATTCTGATTGTCTTCAATTCAGGGGGTATAGTCAGCTGCACTGTTTACTAGCTCAGCAGCTGCCCATTTGTAACAGTTTTCACGATATCATGATCATGTCTGTGGCTTTTTGCGATTTTGTCAGTAAGCCTTTAACCAAATTTACGTCTTTGAATATTGAAACAAGGCTACCTGTCACCAGCAAGGGGAGCTATACTGCTAAAAACTACTAATTTGTTTAGACACTGGCGATTCAGTAGAGTCTTCAGTTATCAAGCTCCTCTTCTGTGGAACCATGCAGCTTCCCGTTTCAGTCCGGGGGGCAGACACACTCACCACATTCAAGAGTAGGCTTAAGACTTTCCTATTTAATAACGCTTATAGTTTGGCCTGGCTCAGGTTTGCCTTGGACCAGACCCTAGATATGCTGCTATAGGCCTAGACTGCCGGGGGACTTCCTAGGATACACTGAGCTCCTCTTTCCTCTTCTCTATCTCCTTCTGTATGAATTCATGCCCCATTAATGCACATTACTAACTTTGCTTCTTCCCCGGAGTCTTTGTGTTTTCTCACCTCACAGGTTCCCGTGAATCGTGGTTATATCTGGACCGTGGTCTTGCCTCCTGCCGTGTTCCTGCCTGACACCCACTGCTACTATCTTTATCATTAGTTCTTACACACCACCGATCCTCTGATTGAAGGACAGCCCTTCTCTCCACTAAGCCACAGTCGCCCACATTATCATTATCATTGTTATTCTATATCCACTTCTGCTGTTATTATTAGTAGTCGTAATTTTTCCATCATTATTCTCCTTACTACTCTCATTATATGAATAATTTCTGACATATGCATTGAATGTGTTGTAACTCTGTTATGTTGTTCATTCTGTACACATGATATCTATTGCACATCTGTCCATCCTGGGAGACGGATCCCTCCTCTGTTGCTCTCCCTAAGATTTCTTCATTTTTTGCTCCCCATTAAATGTTTTTTTGGGGGGAGTTTTTCCTGTACCGATGTGAGGGTCCTGGGACAGAGGATGTCCTGGGACAGAGGATGTCGCATGTGTACATTTTGATTGTAAAGCCCTCTGAGACAAATTTATGATTTTGCGCTATACAAAATAAATTGAATTGAATTGAATTGAGTTGTTTGTACATCTACTGAACTCCTCCATCTTCAAAAAGTGTCATACTTTTTTACATCTTTGCTTTCTCTTTCTCTCTTGGCTATGAAGCACAAAATCAACATTGCCCCCAAAACATAGCATTATGAGCCTGGTTCACAAGGTAGTGGTCAGTTAAATGCAACAACAACAACAACAACAACAACAACAACAACAACAACAACAACAAATGTTATGTTGGGGTTGTATTATTACTGTGCAAGATCTAAAGAAAATAAAGAAAAGACTGTATCAACTACTAAATATTTAAACACTTAAATGTGTGAATTCAAACATGTGAAGAGAGACGACACTATGTCACAAAAGTGAGGGACCAATCAAAAGCAAGTAGAAGAAGCCAAAGGTAGAATTTGTGGAACTTACTCCCAACTAAATTACTCTCTCGAAATGAGGGGAGAATAATCATCTTTGAATCTCAAACAGATATGTGACACATTTCAGACAAAACCTGAATTGCTGAGAAGAGCGACACAGGTGCTTCCACACAGGGCACGAGGGTTTGATAAATGAATAGTTTGATAAGAAGAAAATGTTGTTAATCACCTGAGCAGAGTTTTAATCAGCACTGAAGCTGTTGTGGCTTACTGCAACGATTTATGTTCGATTACCATTCAATTTGCAACCACAGCTTCTTTTATCTATCTGTCTTAACCATTGTTTGAAAGAGTGACACCCACATCTTGTCAAGCCTGAACTGCTCCGACTGACATGGAGAGCTCCATCATTACAGCCTCTGACCGTCTGACCGTGAACTGCTGTCTGACAGCTGCTCCTCCCCTCACACGTCTCTCAGCTACACAGGTGCATCCCTCCAGTCTATCTAACCCCTGAACATCTCGGCCCTCCTGCTGACCAGCCCCTGCCCTGCAAGTCCCAGCTCATCTATTATCATTGACAGACAGGGGCCACACTTTGCTTCACAGCTGGTAACAAGCTGACAACAACATGTGGGATCTCCTCAGTCCCTTGGACTCTGTGCTCTCTTATTACCTTTATAAGCCATGCTTCACCACAGATATACTTTCTATTTCACCAAACAGATATATATATATATTTTACATTTACTTTATAAGCCATGCTTCAGTGTTCGCTTTAGTTCATTTGGCTGAGGAAGCTCATCCACGTCTTCTCTCGGCTGAAATAACTATGATATGCTGAGGTTTCATCCGGAACACCTCGCACGTTACACATTAAATATTGTAATCTGCTGCATAAGCTTTAATTGGCTAATTAAGAAAAGCAAGATGAGGCATTAAGTGTCCCTGCTGGGAGGAGAACTGTCCATTACCTGGTGATTTTCTCGAACAAGACTATTACTTATAGTATGTAAAGACTTTATGCTCCAGTGACTATAGTTATACATCCATTACCAGGAGTGGATGGCAACTTCACACCTGGAGAAACACACACATACACACGGATGATATACGGTCACATTTGTTCTCAAAAGAACACGCACATGCAGTGGTAAACAGTCTACATGTGTTTCTTATTTCCCAGAGCTGCATAGGCTGATTATTGCAGCCATGTTTTAGAAAAGAATGATTGATTCCATAAACTGAGTAATACAGTATTGCTGAATGTTTAAAAGGAAGAAAATCTCCTCCTCGGAAAACATTTGCACTCATAGGTTATGCCAGTTTTGACCTTTACAGTTGTGCGTTCTAACCTTTAAAGGCCATCATGTTTTACTGTGGATTTGGTCTCTTGACAGAACAGCTGGCTGGCCGTGTGGATTCACTCAGTGCAACCTTTTGTTTTCACTACAGCTCTGTGTTTGAGCTCTGCTGGGAGAGATCCTTTCTTGACTGATGCATCTCATATGAACTCTCATTTGTCATTTAGTAGATGCGTCGGTGAGATGGTGTCAGAGGTGTTGGAGGAAATCTACTGCCAAACAGGGACACCTACTGGCCAAATGAAAGAGTTTGATGTTCCAATTTTGAATAATTTTGACAGGAATCCCACCTGAAAAACACCCTGTTGCAGAAAGATTGAAGTTAACTGATTTAGTTTTGCCAGTGAATAAAAAAGACACTGAAACTTTTCTTACTGCACAAAATCTCAGTTGTTGAGATCAATAACAAAACAGAGAGCACTACATACTGACTTCACTCTTTCTAGATAATTATAGAAAGTAATAACTACGTTTCCAATCAAACAGTAAGATGCTGAATTAAACACAAAAGAACAGTTTTTTCTGTCCATTCACTTGTAGCCACAAGCATGGAAGACAAGAAAATAATCACAACCTGACATGTTATGTGATATTTTTTCAGATCTCTTTGGTGTGTGGAGCTCAAAACAAGGACGCCACTAGCAGCAGTGCTATTTGTGATCTCGATAGAAACTGGAGTTTGAACTCTATGTCAGCTGCAACATGGAAATGTATTAATTGTATGTAAACAATCTATAAATTCACAAACAGAAGTTGTGCTGCAGATTACGACCTGCATAAAGACCGAAAAAAGAAGAAATACAGCAAGATTAGCAAAATTAATGTTTAGCTTTCTGAGGAAAAGAAGCTGCGTGAACACAGCTGCACAAAGCGATTTACAGTTTGACCATACCTTCTTCTCATGAGGATCAGAAGTATTGTTGTTCACACATGTTATCTAAAGTTGCTGATGTGGATATAGACAAGGATGTGTGTGATGCCTGTTGGAGCATATGGGCCTGATGGTTTTCCCAGTCCCAGGATTTCCTGCTTGCAGAGTATAAATGACTGCAAAGGAAAGTGTTTAGTGTTTGGCTCTACTCCGAAAGGTCTTGAGCTTTTGAATGAGTTATGGACTGTTCAAATTATAAGCAAAGAGACATGGATGAATTAGTTTTTATTATAACCACACAGCTGACACAGATCAATCCTCATTACACACGGACAATCATCCAAACAATAGTCACTCTGTTTGAATTTTTTTTAAATTAAAAACACAGAATAGATGAATTACAAATAGTGTATTACAAACATTATGGCAGACTTAATGTAATGTTATTCAGAAGATAAGTTATGGCTAAATGAATAAACAACTAAAATGTCTCAATCACTAAAGGAGGACTGCATGTTTTTGATACTGGGTTTGTCTTTTGGCTCAATGACTTACAGTTGGAGGATAGATTATGTGAAAGAGGTGGGAAATAAGAGACAGGAATGAGGCTACATCCTCTCATTTCAGAGTCCATAACTTCCTCGCATGCCAAACTACAGTACTACAACTGATAGTATTAAATGTCTATCAAACACATGCAGATGACATATTTGAGTTTAAAGCACAGACTTCCATAAAAGCACAGACATGACATACATAAAATGATAAAGCTGTGTTCATTTCCCAGCAGGTCAGCTTATATTGTCTCCATCCAGTAGCCAACATTGTTTCTCAGATTGCAAGCAGATGTTGATTCAAAAAGGACAAACAATAGATTTCATCTCTGCAGCCAGTACAACACTCATGCAGATCAGCGTGCCGATATTATAACCTACAAGTTTCCAAAAAAACCCTAAGCATGTTTCACACAGTAATTACAAGCAGAACATTGTGTGACATTTTATCATATAGAAAAAATATGTCCTCACTTCCACAGATGAAAGCCGAGCACTGGATTTATTAAACATTACCAGATTGTCCAAAACATTTCAAGCTACTTTTGGGAAACTCGAGCACTTGAGATTAAGTTCTTGTTTGTGTTGTGAGAGTGAATAATAATCACTGTCCGACGGGGGAGTATGAGTGTTCCACTGTGACTGTGGCTGGTTTGATAAGTAGTGAGCGTGATGAGGGAATGAGCTCCTAGACAGTGATGTCATACATCTCAGAAAAACATGCACCAGAGGTGATTGCACAATCTCTTTCCTTGTTGGAAAGGTTGCTGTGAGCTTTTGTGGCCACTTATTCTGCTTATTTCACTAATGAGGTTTGGTTATGAAGGGTATTTTGCAATACAGTAATGAAATAACGGCTTCCTGTGATCAATCGTTGTATTGATATATCACATGTCCGTGTACTTAGATCTTTTTTATGTAATTTATTCAGAAAATATTTTTTAATCTCAACACAAGTTTGATTAAACACGAATATTGCAACATTGTTTGTTGATTAAGATTCCAAACATGTTTCTAATCGAACAAGTAATCACTTAAAAACAGATGTCTGTCTGTATGGCTGTTTTAAGCAATTATTGTGAAGCACCACAGCATTTGTATTGCTTTGTCTCTGAAACATTCTACCCAACTCCACACTTGCCCTTTTAAATTGCTGTTTCCACTTTAAATAACATTTTGACATGGTGTTGATAGGTAGGTTTGATTGGCATTAATGGCAAAAGTACATTGGGGAAGCAATATTTAGTTTCAGGAAGGGTTCGCTGGGTTACTCTGTACTTATAGAGCTCTGTCTTCTGTTGTTCTTGGCTCGTTCACTTTTTTCTCTGATTTACAACCTGCAACTGTTTTCCTCATTAAGTAACGCTGAATTCCTCTGTAGTATAATGCACATGTAACAAGAGTCCACAGCCATGCCACTGCGTTGGGCTAAATACTAACACCGGTATGCCAACATGCTCAAAATGACAATGGCAGCATGATGCTTTAAAATGTAACGTTTACCGTGTTGCTAACATGCTAGCATACTAATATTCGCCAATTATCACAAACACAAAGCTGTTGCTGTGGCTGCTAGTTTAGAAGGTATTTGGTCTTAAACCAAATATTTGGACAAGTTGAAAATGTGAACTGATGATGGCACTAGAGGAAAAGGTCAGGTGACCACAATAGTCACAGGACTTCTTCCTCTGCCTGTCAATATATTAGATGTTGAATATTTCACAAAATAGGTTTAAAGCAAAATAGGCGCTAGCTGAAAAATGAAGGGGCTTGCCAAACATCATCTGGATTAATGTTCTGGGCCCCATGAATGTCTTGTCAAAGTTTCATGGAAATCCATCCAACAGCTGACTGCACAACCGACTGACATGGCTGAAACAGCATACATGTTTAGTGTGGCTAAGATTTCTGTCAACAAACAACACAAAGATCAAAGATCATCTGACCCAGAACAGATTTGGTTTTCCCCTCATTGTGTTCCTGTTCCTCTTTAAGCACATCCAGTCAGAGCCAATTGGAGTTTGTTGGCAGCCAAAAAGGCTTTTTTTTTCAGATCAGCACAGAAAGCAGAAAAGTACAGATATTTTATTTCAGTAACAGTGATTTAGTATATACTTGTACATTTCAAAAAGAGATTTAAATTAAAGTAAGCCAGAGAGAGAGACACTGGGATGGACATAAAGAGTTTTGTTGGTCAGGTTTTTTATATTTTCTCAAAGCATTTTCCTGTCTTTCTTGTCTGAATCTCACAATAACTTTCTGTCTATGCGTGAGTCATCTGATTGGGGAACAGATCCTTGTCCAACACATCTTCCTCTCTTCTCCTATAAAGCAGCTGAACTGCTGAATCAAGCCAGGTTTTAAACGACTCGTGAAAACTCATGATCTTATGCATTTTTACCAGCTGTCGAGTTTCCTGTATTTTATCGTGGGACCGAAAAGCACGAATAACTGATTATCTTCACGTAAATGTTCTCCTACGTGAATCTGGATCAAAGTCTGTAATTCTTCCTGTTGTTTTTCCACATTCATTTTATCCTCTGTAAAGAACATAATTCCAGTGGTCTTGAACATTTGTCTTCATTCATGCCAAAGGTATTTTAAGAGGATTTTGCATTAAGCATTATGTAACAAAAAAGAGAACAGGAAAATATGTTTGAAGGATAAATCTGAATGATGTTCTATATTGTTGTCATTGTCAACAATTCCAAAAAAACAAAACCAATCAATACTTCACGACTTCATGTCCTTCCCTGCCTCTCCAGCAGTAGTCCTCAGTCACCTAACCTCCACCTTCCAGCACACCTGTCCCTCATTCCCCATAATCAGCACATATAAACCTGCCCACCAACACTCAGGCTGTTGTGTAGTCATGCCTGCCAGCTCACTTTTTGGATTTGTTTGCCTATAACTGCATGCCATGTTGCTGACTTTAAATAAATCTTGTTGTATTCCTTCCAGCCCTGTCGTTGAGTCTTGAATTCAAACATCACCTGAAACTGAAAAATTACAATAACAGTCAAGATCATAAAACAAGCAGATACAACATCACTATGTTAGTTGTAGAGCTGTGGCAGTGGGGTGAAAGTGGGATCTGTGAAACGTTTTAACAAATCAGTTTTCAGCTTACAGATTTCACAGAAGATTTACCGAACTTCGTCTTTTTTTTTCTGCAACTGAGTTGCGATTGAAGGCATTTTTAAGACTGCAATGATTACATTTAGATTTTAAATAATGTGAAGACGAAAGGTTTTCAGGGAAAATATTCTGCTTTTCCTCCACTAAATCAAATGTCATCCTCCTCCTCCAGACCTTTAGAACTGGGGTCTCCAGAGGTCTCTGAACAACTGTCCAAGAGGAAAATGGACGACCTCGTTGAGCACATACCATCCGTCTTCCAGGTTAGCCCCACATGTTCCTAATCTAGCCCTTAATTCTGCATGTCTTCATGCTTTACTGAGCTGGGAACATAAAGGAGGCGCTATAACCTTTACACATGCTCTCGATAATGTGTCAGCAGAAAAACATGTTTCTTCTCCCTCTGCTTGAAGCCATGTTAACATACAGTATCTTTGTAGTAGTGAAGTGGAAATAGGTTTGTGACTGTGAATCTTCAAGTTGATGAATAGAGATTTGTTATATAAGCAGTGTTTAGTTTTTGCATAAATGCCAGGTCAGTAATGTGTAAGGTGAACCTGATTTCGCCATCCCAAAGCATTACCATTAGTGTTTTATTAGTGGAGATTTCATGATCATCTCATTTTGATTAATCATTACTGTCATCTCCTGCACGAATATCTTCATTCAGTTAGTGACTTGCTATTGAACATAATGGAGAATTTAGCAGCTTAATTAAGAGTCAGATATTTCCCTCTGGACGTGGTAGTGACCAAAAACAGCTATAATTATTTCTGTTTTTTTTTTCAGGGCCAGTTTGTAGTGTCTCAAGGAGATCTAACATCAGAATGTTGCACCGCCATGTTTCTACAGTAGCCCAGAATGGACAAACTTAACACTAGCTCTAGTCTTTAACATTTTTACTTTACCTTAAGGACACCGTAGTTCTCCAGTGACGTGCCTGTGAAACTACGGTACTGTGAGCTGCAGAGTGCAAAACCGGGCGCCGTCTGACTTCTGTTGCTTGTAAAGTAGTGTTTAGTGCTAAGTGCTAAGGATGGCCTCTGAACAAGGCAAACGGTGTTCCCATGGTTTTGTGCTTGATGGCTCACATTACCGAAGTCTCTGAAAGGAAGGACTGAGCGGAGGGATGTTCAGATGTTTGCTTTCTGCAACCTCACCGCCAGATGCTACCAAATCCTACACACTGTCCCTTTCACTTCCTTTACTGAAGTTTATCAGAATGATGGACACAACTGAAGGAATGCTAAGCATACGACTTTTGTAAAGTCATTATTTTTGTGTTTAGATTGGAGCTACATAACACTTTGCACATTACCTGTATCTGTTGGTAAGAGTGTGAAGAGAGTTAAAGTGATGTATTACATTTGCTGTCAGAGTCTTGTTGTTGAAGAAGAGGCTGTCCATATGCTTTTATTTTTACCCTCAACCTAAAATGTGTTGTAATGCACTTACTAGTTAAAGATTACCCATAATAAATACATATACATATACTGTATGTTTAATGTTTGTGTACAAGTCAAATCCCTACAGCCTTCAGGTTAACATGTTTAGCTACAACTGTTGTTCAACCCTACCGTCAAAAATACACAGTGTTTAATTCTCTCTGCGTATTATATATAATCGTTCCTGCTCTCTAGTAGTGAAGTGATCCCTTCCCAGAAAGAGATGGGAGACACAACCCACAGTCGCAATTCTTAGCAAAAAGTATTTTACAAGGTTTGGTTATATTATTTTGGATCCTTTGAATAGGAAAAACGATACTTTGGAAGATGATCACTTGATTTGTCCAACTCTTGATTTGTCCCTAACTTTTACACACAACGAGAACTGTGGATTGTGTGCCACTAATAACATTTCAATGTCCAAATGGCCATGTAAGTATATTGTTTTAAGATAGACTTGAAAAAATGTGAACCTATCCTTTAAAACCTCTTAAGGACGACGCCCCCAGATTTGGGGGCTCTCGGGGGGGAGGGGGGCTCATAAGTAGCGTCCAGAAATTGTTGATTTTGATAGCCAGAATTGTACATGTGTACATTTCATTTACCGGAAGTATGGGCAACGTATGGGCAACACTATCATATAAGTCACTTTTTACACACTCCAAGCACAACTATAGACTACTAATATAAGCATCTAGAAAATGTGGCATAAAATCATGAAATCCTGGGCAGAAATCGCCGTTATGTGTACTGCAAATCAATATTTGCATCCCGAAGCTAGCGGCTACCGAGCTAACTAATGCATTTTTTAGCTTTAGCGTTCGACACAGAACGCATAAATACCTTCGGTTTTTCTCTCCGTGGAACCAGTAGAAAGCTATGAGTGGACAACGGTACCATGGCACTGCCCTTCGCTGAAAAAAATCGTTGGTTTTTGGTCACTTTTTATGAAAAATTAAGACAATAACATCGAAAATGATCCGGTTCAAAGCTAGAATCATTGTTGGCAACTGCATCCTGTCGGCTGCCGATCAGTTTCCTGTAGAAGGGGGGGTCAATCCACCATGGGCGAGTGGTCAGATTTTCAGCGAATGGAGTTTTACGCTCAGGGATACGCGGCACTTCTTGCTACTTTACTAGCTGAAACTTCTGTCAATCAACACCCGCTTCGACACCCGCCTTCCTGAGACTCTGACGCGTCGAAGGCGGGCTCATTGACTGAAATCGACTGATGATAGGCTGAGCTACAGCCCCATACACACACACATCAACTGAGAAAATCCTATGGCTGAGAGCCAGAGACAGGCTCTGAGAGCACCCTGCTCTCAAAATCATTCCTAACGGCTGTATTTGGATGTATTGAATAATATGAGTGATAAAAAAGTGAAATATATAGTTATATAGTATATAAAAGTACAATGTAAGAGCTGCAACAGCTGGTTCGAAAATGACGACCTCGCGTGACCTCTCTGTAGTAAAGCCTCTTATACTTCACTTTATCCCAGCCAACCTTTATTCAGCAACTACTGATCGGTTGTGCTATGATTTGGGAGAGTTTTTAGGCAGCCAGCTGCATTATTTCAAAAACATAATATCAATAAAAGTGCTTTTTGTTCAGGTGAACCTGAATATTTTCAATTTGAGCTGTGTAATATCTTCATGTACTATATTAACCAGCAACATATACACAATATTACCCATCTGAACAATCTCACAAGTGTTGTGATCTGATTATAGCATCAAAAATTATTAAAATAGACCTTGTAGTTACAGAACTGTGGTCACTTTAGTATGGGTATGCCATTTTCGAGCAGAGGCCTACAAATAGGGCTAAGGGGTTGTAACCTGAGGCACTTTGGAGCAGAGGGGCATACAGTATCTCAGTATACTTGTTAAAGAGAACAGACTCTTGTAGCTGAGACAGAGGTTAGGCAGAGAGCACTGGGGGTTTGGTTTTGATCCCTTTAATGACTCTACCAGTGAAAGTATGCAGAGCAACTTCTGCTTCTGTCATTAGGGGCCCGGCCTCACACAGAGGGAGAGGGAGTCCACTCCACTTCCTTTAGGTAACTTCGGGGGGGGGGAATCATTCAGATCCATGTATATTGCAAAGATATTTAGAAGTCCACACGTTTGACTTTTGGGGAAGGACATCATTTTTTATTGTACAAGAGTTGCATTGATGATGAAAAGGAACTGCTTCTATTACCAGGAGAGGTTTTTTCATTGAGGATAAAATTGGTTTGGACCACAGAGAGTCCCATGAGAATAAATCTCAAGAGCTGCATCCCAACGCTTACAGATTGTTGTTAAGATTGGACTGAGATCTTCCTTCTTCATAATACAGTAATTTGTCACTGTCACTGATTTAAACCTATAGCGATTAGATACGGTAATCTTCATTTGAATGCAGTGGAAGAAGTACTCAAATCTTTTACTTTAGTAAATGAAGAAATACCACAGTGTAGAAATACTCTGTTACAAGTCCTGCATTTAAGATTTGACTCAAGTAAAAGCACAAAGTAATGGCATCAAAATATTCATTGGTTTATAATTATTGATGCATTAATGTGTGCACTACTCTAAGGTTGCAGCTGGTAAAGGCTCTAATACAAAAATATAATAATAATTATAATGATAATAATATGTAAATGTAGTGGATTCAAAAGTACAATATTTACTTCTGAACTGTAGTTGAGGTATAAAGGCAGCTAGAATGGAAACACTAAGGTAAATTACAAGTACCTCAAATACTTAAATACAGCACCTAGATGTAGTTAGTTACTGTCCACCACTAATCGAATGATTAAAAAATGATCTGTTGGTTGAGACTATTAAGATAATTTGAGTTTGTCCATTTTTAAACACTTTTCTTTAAAAGAGAAGCTGTATCTGATACAAAATGAAAACTAATATTGCTTGCATCGTGTATTTGAATAATGGCATGTTGAAGAACTTAACAAAAATCCTGACATTTTTGCAGTTATCTTGGTAAACTGTGCTCATGTGACCTTTTCTGCCTTCTGGCTCCAGCAGACATGAGTTGGTGTCATCACATCTTGTGGTGGTTGTAGTTCTGCATTGTTTATTCTTGTGTAACCTCCGTTTCTGGCTTTACAACCTCTTCAATTTATAGTGTGTCAGGTCAGGATGTTGCTTTTATTTTTGTTTTTGTTCTGAGCACAATGGTGTAAAACCTGCATATTTAGTATTATGGAAGAAGGCAGCCAGCCTCCCCTGTTTGTCCTGTTTGACTGACGGGTATCTTCCACATGTGAAAACACTCAATGCTGATGCTGTGTCAACCACAAACATTTCAAGAATCCCCTATTTTGTTGGAGAACTTATCCTCAAAGACAGTACTATGTTACAGTATATTTTTCAAACATTTCAGTATTCCAACACGTATGACAACTCATTTAATTTGTCTATATGTTGTGAATCGGTCCCTAATTAAGGAAGACAAAAATGCCAGTGGTGGAAGCAGTTTTCACATCCCTTTACTTTAGTAAAAGTAGAAAAATTATATACAATACTCCAATATAAGTAAAAGCACTACATTGTAGAACTCAAAGTAAGTAAAAGTACAGTATTGTCAACTAAATGTACCTAAAGTTGGATGCAGAATGTCCCTTGTCAGTGTTGTATTATCACATATTTTATTACTAAATGTTGTAGAATTTAAAAGTTGCAGATGGTCAGACATTTATTTCTCCTACAACTACTACCAGTACTACTACCTGCCTAACATATTTTTGGGTACTGTAATCTATGATAATGCAATCATATTGTAAATAACCATAGCTGTCAAATAAATGTAACTGCACAATAATTGTAGCGGATTAGTAGCTTAAAGAAACAGAAAATGGAAATAATCACGTAAAGCACAAGTATCTAAAAAACATACTTCAGTACTTGAATAAATCTACGCGGTTACTTTCCATCACTGCAAAACACTGTTCCAGATGAGTGTCCAATGCAGCACTAACATGAAACATACGGTGAAACTAAACAAGCCAATGAAAGATCTTTCCGTTTGTCATTGGAAAGTAGTAAAGTATTTACAGTGAATACCAGCCTGTTGATAGACAAAACTACACCTTTTGCACGACATAGTGTAGCGTGTTTAAAGCAAACCAAAATCGGTGTTATTTGATGCAATTCCACTTTGACCAATGTGATTTACCCGCCTTGAAATCAGACAGTTTGTTTGAAAGAAGGCCGTGTCCTCTCCTGTCCGAACTTTGTGTTTGTGTGTTCCAATCCCTCACCTTTCTCACTTTCCTATCCTCACATCATCACCCACCACATCTTTCCTCCCTGCTTAAAGAAAGACATAAAGTCCTTTGAGGAGCTCAAATGTACCATAACGTTGTCCTCACTAAACTGCGTGTGAATGTTAGAAATATTCTGTAAGTCATGACACATGATAATAACCTGACATCTCGAGTTTATGCAACGTAGGCTAATGGATACATGTATATCTAAATTAATATTAGCAATATTAATGACTTTCGCAAAGAATTCACTTCAAGTAGAATATAATCTGTTTTACTGAGGATGACGAAACACTGCTGTAAAATTAGGATATTAGGACCAAAGTCAACTGAACTCAATTAACCATGTCACTGAAAACATTTGCATTATCTTCGAGGCAGGCATGTAACATGAATACAGCAGTATAAATCAATGTTTTTCCATCAGTTCTTCTTCTCCTGTACTAAAAATAATGACTGAATTGAGGATGTATGTTGCTTCCCCAGCAGTGATTTCCCAGGAGCATTGCGCTCCTTTTACACATTGACACGTGTTTCCTTACACCTTACCAAAAGCAAATCACCCCTGCTGAGGTAACAGCAAGCGGTGGAAGGTGTGTATGAAGCAATGTTATGCTTGTTGAACAGAATTGTTTTTTTCAGAATCCTGTAAAGATACTTTACAGGATCTCTGACAGACATGACTGACACAAGTGTGTACTGTACTCAAGTACTGTAATTGAGTTACTTATCTTACATGAGTATTTCATGTAACACCAGCATTTGTTACTCAGACCCCATGACTGTCCTTCTTTTATACAAAGCACGATCTAATAACCATTGGGTGAGAGATTAGTTATATGGATAACAGTGTAATGAAAAGACACTGTGGCACACTGTCAAAAGCGGAGGGAGGGGTGCTGGTGACAGAGAGGTATAAATGAGACAGTGAAGGAGTGAGCTGAACTAGAGTGAAGAACAGAGGAGGAGGAGACAGATGTGTGAGTGAAATATAAAGAAAGAGAAAAGTAGGAAAAGAGTAAAGGAGGACATTTCCATACAGAAATCTGAAGCCAGGAGTTCAGTTTACTCAACAACAAGGTAAGAAAGAAACAGATTAATACATACGTTAATGTGTCCACATCAATCTAACTAAGCATGTACTTAAACTCATATAGGCACAGCAATATCTCCATCTTAAATGCAACTTATTTATATGATTTAAAATGTAATCAGGAAATAGTCCTTTGAATTAGAGGTTTGTGTTTAAAATAAGTCACAAGTGAAGACTTTATTAAAATGTCAATGCCTGTAATTTTAATAGTTTTGCAATGTGAATGATCATTAAAATACATCCATCTTTACTTCCGATTGGTAACTTACATGTCTAATAATAGCCTTTGTTGTAATTACTGCTATTGCATGTAACCCAGGCTGCCCAATCCTAATTTTATCAATAAAATTTCTGCTCGTTCAATTTAAAAGCAAAGAGGACAAATTAGTCTAATGTGGGGTTTTGCCAGTGAATTCTTTTTTTCCATTTAAACTGTACAAAAGCAAACCTTGTGTGTGTGTGGGGGGGGGGGGGGTTTGGATTGTGTAGCCAGTGTAAAAATGTTTCAGTGTCCGGTGACAAATGGTGATGGCTAACACAGATGTGTAATCTGAGTGGGGGGTTTCTGTCCTACCATGTTTTTCTTTTTTCAACAAAATAGACAAAGATGATGGAATCTATCTGTAAAGAAACATTTTAGTTTCAGATGTGAACTATTGTTTCATTCACTTTTGTTAAGTTAAACATTAAAACTAAATTTCAGAAAGTAGCGTGTTTTATTACATATAACTGTTTAACAGTTGTGTTAGGGATGCGTTGTGTGACTTAAAGAAAATGTAAATGCAACATTCAACCTTGTTTTTTGTTATTTTACAACATATTTAATCCAAATTTTACTCTATCTTCTTTAGAGTTCCCGGTGTGAATTGAGAGGTGAAGGTTCAAGGGTCAGACGTAGCAGAGCGTGTGAGAATGTCAGTGAGGCCTCTTCTTCTTCTCACCCTGGGAATCACCACAGCCATTGTTGTTACAGCTCAAGGTGGGTCAATCACCAATATTCACACAGCACCCTTCCAACAAACTTATACAGCAGATGGGGACACTTACAAATGTATATAGATCGAAACACAGACAAATAGTTGTGCATTGCAAAACAAGGTTGGAGAAAAAATAAAAGAGAGTACAGTCAAAGGATATTAATGTGTTAAATGTGTTAATGTGTGTGTGGGCAGTCACGTCTTTCTAAATTAGCTACTGTATTCTTCTGTGATCCTGACCAAGTTGAACTGGTCAGCCTTTATGTTCAAAATTGACTGTGCTTGACAGCTACAACTGAATTACAGTTTGCAGATTTTACCGACGGCTGTTGTCAACTGCAATAAGTATTCCCTCCTAAAACGTCTTTCTAAATCTTTCAGAAAGAAAATCAATATTTGACTAGTTAAAGGTTTTCACAACCAGAATTCTCAGATACATAAACATTATCCTCAAGATCAACATGACTTTAGATATTTAATGGTTTGATATCATGTTTGAGTTAAATACAACTCACTCATTTTGGAGAGGTGAGAGCTAAGTGCATTGTTAGATATTACTGTAGTGCACAGTACAAAAATAATGTGAGATACAGTAAAGGATCTGTCAAACGTTTGGATTTATCTCTTGTAGAGTCATGGAGAAGAGACAACAAAGATTCATCCCTTTCTGTGTTCCACTCTGATGGTAGCTTTTATTCCCAATGTACTGAATATGTCAACTATAAAAAGTTCCTAACAGGTTTTCTGTCTAGATGAGTGGACCACATGGTTCAATGTCGATCACCCCGGAGGCCGTGGAGACTATGAGCAGCTGGAGGCCATTCGCTTCTACTACCGTGCCCGAGTGTGTGAGACTCCCAAGGCAATCGAAGCCAGAACCACTGAATGGATCCCAGCCCGTGAAAGTGGGGAGACGGTCCATGCAGACCCCACTGTAGGCTTCTGGTGCCTTAACGAAGAGCAGGGTCCTGGACGCAACTGCTCCAACTACGCAGTCCGTTTCCTCTGTCCCAAAGGTTTGATCTTATAACACCTTTGATATTCATTTAGTCACCAAAAATTGGTCTCAATATAACAGTAAGGCTCTTACACTCTGGGGCAAATTCATAAAGGATTGAGCGGCTTTTGTGCTAAACCTGTGCAAATAAGACAAAAAGAAAATTTGTAATTCTCAAAGCACCGACATAGGGTGAAATGCGACCCTAACTATGGAGCCAAGCTAGTAGCATTTCTCTGCTATTTGCACAGAGATAAATAAGGTAATATGCATACTTTTGGTGTTAAATCAACCCTTTTCTTTAAAGTTTAAGTGAAATTATTTGTTGGTGGAAACTGAAGTGCCTAAGGTGTGTTCGCTCAAACTTTTATTTTGAGATGCAGTTCATGCAGGGGCATGTTGCCTCACCAAAAAAAGAAATCAATAAATAAAGCTCCAGTGCATGTCATTTTTGAAAATGCATGAGAAAAAAATATAGATATATATTTGTGGTGCTCAAAAGCACCACAAATATTTTTTGAAAAACTCAACAGCTATATCTCTTTTCAGAGGTCATGACCCGGTTACTCAAGATAATCCACAGACCTTGTTGTGAGCATTTGAAATTGCTCACAACAAGGTCTGTTTATCAAATGTATCATTTTGGCTCCTTGAGAGAAACCACATATCTCTACGGCTGATATCTCCAAAACTAGGCAACTCAAACCAAAACAATCTAAACTGAGCTCTACAGGTAAGAGGAAAAATGTTTATTTTTGGCAGAACTGTCCCTTTAAAATAAGAGAAATGTAATTCATATTTTCCTCATTGATTAATTATTTCACTCACCCGCCCAACTTGAATCGACTAAGTGTATCGGGTGCCGACGGGCTCAGGCTGCCTCTCTCCACTCACAACCAAAGCATCGGTCTCAAGCGCATTTATCCTTTGCCATATGGATAATTGCAATCAGATGCGAAAAAAGGCCAAATCACACTCAGCTGTTGCAAATGATGTGCAATTCATTGTAATATCAGCCTCCACAGTCCATTCTTTGTGAATTCACCCCTCTGAGCCGTGTACTTCAAACTCCTGACTTTGCTGGTGATACAGGTGCAAATAAGAAGAGTCCTTCTTCTCAGGTGATTATTTGACTGTTATTTGCACTTTTCCAATAGATAACAGTGTGAACATTCGGGGTGACTGGGGTCCGTGGTCAGACTGGAACCCATGCCCTGCCCTCTGTGGTCAGGTGGGGGTCCAACTGCGCTCTAGAACCTGCCAGTCACGCTTTATGCCTTGCAGTGGACCTAAAGTAGATGAGAGAGCATGCAGTGGACCTGAGTGCCCCAAAACAGGTGAGCTAGCCCTAGATTACTCAGACAGACCCTTCTTCTGCAATTCTCTATTTATTCATCATCAAATCTGGGAGACCCAGTATTCATAAAATGGCTAACTTGTTATATTTTACTCTTTAGATTGCTCCCTGCAGTGTGTGATGGGGAAGGTAAATGCTGAGTGTGACGCATGCATGTGTAAGAAACACATCCTTCTGGGTTCTGTTCGTGGTGCGGGGGGTCTCACTGCTGAAGGGGCTACTATCCTTCGCTCTGGCAAGCTGCTTACCCTTACCGACCACAACGGGCATTACCGCATCCCTGGTATCTGCCCTGATGGCAACACTACCCTGACAGTCAGCCTGCAGGGCCACGCCACCCTCAGTGTTGTTGTGCCTCACAGTGCTGAACGTACCTCTGTCGTCAGTGTCCAGCTGAAAAGAATAGGTACAGTGGATATCTGTAGATTTACACCAAAATATTTCATTGCAGTTAACAAACAAATTCGTTTTTAGGTGCATGTTATTGACAAGTTTGTTACACATGTAAGGAAGCTAATAGTTAATGTTATTTTTATCTCCGATTATGATTTTTTTTTTTTTTTAGAGAAGCTTCATGTGTTGGGCAACCCTGAGAGCAAGGTCAGGAGGGAAGGACAAACTGCTGCCTTCTGCTGCAAAGTGGCAGGAACACCACAACCAGACAAGTACCAATGGTAAGACTTGTGACAGTGAATTTATAGACCACAAATGTTTTTGAGTCACAGAGACGCAGGGCTGTAGTCAAGACAAGTCAGAGTCTAGACCAAGTCAAGACCGAGTCCAGAGGATATCGAGTTCTGTTCAGGACCATAATAGGCAATAGTGTCTGTCCAATGCTAACATAGTGATTAAGGAGTAAGGATGGACAGAAATAATTTATCTATAAACAATATTCATCTGTCTTCTAACATCAAACTAATCAATGCATAGAATTAAGTTTGAGGACCATAACAGGTTTCTACAGGTACATTATGAAAGCGGCAGAGGTGCGTTATTTTTTTTCTCGCATGATTATGAGAAGAATCAAGCAGCGTTCTTTACAACTGAATGCTGATCAGCAGACTGGAACAACTCAACCAGTTCTCAATAGCTGAGCCCGAGACAAGTACTAGACTTCAACAAAGTGGTCTTGAGACCAGACTTGAATACTACAGCCCTTCATGGATGCATCAAATATCTGAGTCATAAAGTATGGAATAATCAATGACTTTGCTTCCCTTTTCTTCTGTGTGAACCAATAGGTTTCATAACAACAGTCTCCTGGGGAAGCAGTCTGACAGCACCTTGGTCCTGAAAAATCTGAGCCCTGAGCAGACTGGGCAGTACTATTGCAAAGCAAGCGGTCCCTCTGGGGCTATTAAGACCAAACCAGCTACACTCAAAGTCTTAGGTATGTTCTCAATAAATGTATATTAAATACACAGGAATATGAACGCACACACTTTGTAAGCATTGTGTAAAGTAATATAAATGGGATTCCTACTATATTTTACATCAGATAGATGGCAGTATGATCAAACTAAATTCAACACTTCATCTTTTACACAGGTAGAGACGAGCATTCATGTAATCCCAAGCCTGAATCCCACCTCATTCGTCTTCCACATGACTGCCACCAAAACAGCACAGACTCCTTTTACTATGATGTTGGCAAGTGCCCCTCAACTACATGTGCTGGACAGCTGGACAATGGCATCAGGTGCAAAGACAAAGTGGCTTACTGCTGTGGAGTGAAAAAGATGGAGGAGAGGCAGCTAACATGCCAGGGCTACCAACTGCCCACCATGGTGGTGGCTGAGTGCGGCTGCCAGAAATGTGTGGACACCAAGGCCATTGTGCATGGTAGGGCCGTTGCTGCAGACAATGGTGAGCCAATGAGGTTTGGCCATGTCTTTATGAATGGAGTCCGAATCAGCCGCACAGGCTACAAAGGTACATTCTCCATCCAGGTTCCTCCAGACACAGCGAGGCTAGTCCTGACTTTTGTGGACAACATGCAGAAATTTGTTAACACCACAAAGGTACTTCCATTTAACACCAAAGGAGGGTCTGTTTACCATGAGATCAAACTTCAAAGAAAGAAACTTCCTGTGACCATCAGCCCAACAGAAATCAACACTCTGGAGCTTGGGGAGGTAGAGGGCCAGGAGGCAATGGTTCAAATCCAGATTCCTCCCTATGCCTTCTATACAGAAAAAGGAGAAGTCTTCACTGGTAATGTCAATGCTAGCGTAACGTTCCTAGACCCCAGAGATGTCTCCACAGCTGCTGCAGCTCAAAGTGATCTCAACTTTGTCGGAGATGAAGGAGATACTCTGCCGCTGAGAACCTACGGGATGTTCTCGGTTGACTTTAGGGGGGAAGAAAACAATGAGCCACTGAACGCAGGTGAAGTGAAGGTGTTCCTAGATTCTGCCCAGGTGAAGATGTCCGAGCACCTCAATACCATGAAGCTGTGGTCACTGAACCCGGATACTGGCCTGTGGGAGGAGGAAGGAAGCCTGCAGGTGGAGAAGAAAAGAAGAGGAAAAAGGGAGGAGAGAACCTTTCTGATTGGTAACATGGAGATCAGAGAGAGACGTCTTTTTAACTTGGACGTCCCAGAGAACCGCAGGTGTTATGTGAAAGTGAGGACCTTCCGTAGTGAACGCTTCATGCCCAGTGAGCAGGTGGAGGGAGTTGTGGTGAGTCTTATAAACATGGAGCCCACAGCTGGCTACTCATCTAACCCACGTGCCTGGGGCCGTTTCGATAGTGTCATAACTGGCTCCAATGGTGCCTGTCTTCCTGCTTTTTGCGATGAACAAAAAGCTGATGCCTACTCTGCATATGTCATGGCCAACCTTGGAGGAGAGGAGCTAGAGGCCGTCTCTTCTGCTCCAAAACTCAATCCCAACTTAATTGGAGTGCCCCAGCCTTACCTGGGTAGGCTGAACTACAGACGCACTGACCATGAAGACACTAGAGTGAAGAAGACTGCATTCAGCATCAATGTGGCAAAACCAAGTGCCAACACAGCGGAAGAAAGCAATGGACCAGTGTACACGTTTGAGAACTTGAAAGAATGTGAGGAGGCCTCGTTCAGTGCAGCACACTTCCGCTTCTCAAGAGTAGAAGGAGACCGCTATGATTACAACACAGTGCCGTTCAATGAAGACGATCCAATGAGCTGGACAGAGGACTACCTGAGCTGGTGGCCCAAGCCAATGGAATACCGGGCCTGTTACATCAAAGTAAAAGTTAACAGCCCACATGAGATCAATGTGCGGTCCCGTAACATGGGTGGCACCCACCCGAAGACGAAAGGCCAGCTGTATGGCCTCCGAGATAGCCGCAGCATCCGTGACATGGACCAGGCAACTGTTTCAGCTGTGTGCCTGGAGTTCAAGTGCAGTGGGATGCTGTATGACCAGGAACGTGTAGATCGTACCCTGATGAAGGTGATTCCACAAGGAAGCTGTAAAAGAGATCAGGTTAACACAATCCTTCAGGAGTATCTGGTCAACCATCTGCCCCTCGCCGTCAACAATGACACCAATGAGTTCACCATGCTAGCACCTCTTGACCCCCTGGGCCACAACTACGGAATTTATACGGTGACAGACCAGGATCCCCGCACAGCCAAAGAGATCGCACTCGGACGCTGCTTTGACGGCAGTTCTGACGGTACATCTCGTGTTATGAAGAGCAATGAGGGCGTAGCGCTGACATTCACCTGTGGAGATCGTGAGGTGAAAGGCCAGAGTGTCTTCCAGGCCCTGCAGAGTTCTCAAGGTCAAACAGTAACAAGCGTGGTGAGAGGAGAAGGTAGACAGAACCGGCGCCGACAGAGGGCCAACGCACCCCGCAGCAGCAGCAGACGTAGTACAAGAAATCCTGCAGGAAGGCGCACAAAGGCCAGAAGCTAAATGACAACACTGATGAAGGATGTATGGAGAGAAAAAAAAAAAAAAAAGACCTACAATGGAGACGACAGGATTAACCTTGTTTTAATAAACATTTTATATTTACTTTTCTTTCAAATTAAGGGAATATTTAACTAAACAAACGTAGACCTATTCCTTTCATTTTTGTTTTACCTTAAAGTTTCAACTGTACTGTGGCAAATATTTACTTGAAACTGTAAATAGAGTATTTATTACATGTTATAAAAAAAATCAATCAGGGTGCTGTTATTGCATTTAAGTTTTTCATTGATGTTGTAAACAAGAACAGAAACAATTTCTTTTTAACCAGTGATTTATTAAATTAGATGCTTATAAAACACTGCAGATGCTGTATCTTCCACATTGTGTATCCAATTTTCCATGTAACATTGAAACTGGTCAATTGCTCGAAAAAAGGAGAAATACACCCCTTTCAATTAACTGTAGCCCATATGAAGACATGGTGGGTGAAGCCCATAAGCCCCCGCTCCTCATCACACTTGATACAAGCCTGCAGAAGCAATGATTAGGAGACCAGATGACGCAAGTTAATCCACTTGCCTGATCCATACTTTATCTGCATTAGTAGAAATCAAATTAGTAAACTACTTTTTTCTTAATGCACAAAAAATACCTTTAAGTACTCTTTGCTCCATATTTTCAAGGATATTCCAGAGATGTATCAAGAGAATGGCTATGTGGTCTAAAAGTTTTAACCTTTATTATAGCCTACTTGTCTATCCCTTTAACCGTGAATGTCATGTGCTCTCTGTAGAATTACAACTACAAGTTACATGTTTCGTCAGTCTCAAAATCATCCACAACGCAACCTTTCCAGAGATAAAGATGAATAATTGTTCTGAATTTGGCAACCAAAGTTATAGATACTATATACTTTCCTGTAAGAGAACCATCCACAGGTAAGCAAGACCAAAAACATAATCATGACATAGAACCTTGTGTTTCTATGTCACTGTACTTATAACTGCAATACTGTATCTGCCGTTTTAAAAGAAGCAACATTTAATAAAAAATGAGGCCTACAAAACTCAGCCAACAGCAGTTACAATATATTCTCCATTGAAGCTGGGTCACCCAACAGATAATGTATGATGTGTGTGAGTCGAGGCTGAATGAGACAGAGAAAAGGCAATTCCATATGTATGAACAAAGAGTTGGTGAGACTGGATGCTCCCTGGTATCGTCCCTCTGGTCATTGAAGCAAAATGAAGGGGGCAACACATAGTTCAGATTTTCCAGGATGGCACTGGACAGCACGAGAAGGTACAGCTGCGTTTCTGTGGGTTAGGAGGTGTAAAGGGCAGTAGCGATGGGGCCAGTGTCACATGAAGTCCTCATAGTCTTGGGCGTAGCCACCATCAAACTCTGCATAGTCAAGGTCATCTCTCAACTGTGCTTTCAATCCGCCTCCAGCAACGACCCCTTTCTTCTTCTTCTTGCCTTTGTTTTGCTGTAAAGACAAATTAAATTTGAAAGAAATGACTTAATATACGACTACACATTTACAGCAAAACAATGTTCTATTGATCTGAGAATTCTCTGGTTCAACTATGCAACAAACTAAATTATTAATTGATTCTGCTGGTAAATTACCATGTTCTATATTATAAATGAATTGACAAATATATAAAATCTTTCAGAATTAGTAAAGAAACCACATGAATGTTTAAGAACAAACTACAAGACTGCATAGCGCAGTTGATGTCTGCTATGCCAGGTGAACAGCACCCCCTTCTGCATATAAACTACAGATCAGAATATGAGTAAATACAAGCATGCAGTCACTCACTTTTTCTTGTTTCTGTTTTTCACTAAGTAGGGCTGTCAGGGAATTACTGACTTTCTTCAAGTCTTCTACTTCCACTGTAAGAGGGAAAAATAAAAATAGTTATTAGTTGAGCCAGCTTTGATTGAAATGCAATGTACTGATATAGTGAATAAGTGTAATTAATGATCTATATTGTTCAGTAAAAATAACTGTAAAAGATGCTGCTTACATGAAATACAAAGTTCCCGAAACAAAGAATCCAAGAAATTTGAATAATGCTCAGATTTTTCCAACGGGGATATCTTTTCTTTCAGCAATTTTTCAAACTCTGTGAAGTCGTCTTTAGAAGATGGACACATGGCGTCAATCCCAGTGACACTGTTTGAAGTGCTGCTTACGCCTGGAAGAACATTTTAAAAAAAACACATTGTTAAAAAAGGACATAGAGTCACAGATGCAAAGCCCCAGCCAACAACTTTTTCCAGCTTTGATCTTTTTCTAATTTACCTGAAGTGTGATCATTTCTTACCAAAAGCATCTTTTGCTAGCTCCAAGTCAGCATCTTCCTGTAATTTCTTCACCCTTATCTTTTCTGCAAGTTCTTCTTCAGGCGCGAGCTCTTCTTCCTGTAATAAAAGATGTCCCAAAGTCAAAATGAAAGCATTACAATAGATGAACAGTTTGTAAATTATATATAACTGTTACAGCCATAAGGGAGAAAAAACAACAACAACTAACTAACTCACATCCTCCAACTCTTTCTTCTTCAGCTCCTGTTCTTTCTTTAACTGGTTCTCTTTCTCTTTGATCTTCTCACTCAGCTTTTTCTTTTCAGAAACCTTTTTCTCTAACGCTTTAAATAATGGAATAAGAACACAAGTGAATTTGAAGTAAAGGCAGACAACTTTGCTAAATATGAATATACAATACAACGGATTACGTTCTTCTGAAACAGGCAGAAATTAAAAACATATCTGTACCCTTTTTCTTCATCTCTGCCTTTTTCTCTTTTTCTTCCTCCTCATCATCCCAATTGTCCTGGGAAAAAAAATTAATTGAGACAATTATGAGGAAGTAAACTTTTCAAACACAACACACAAACAGTACATGACTTACACAAACACACTTAAACAAAATCAGATTAATGGCAAAAAAACAAAACATAAAAATCCTTAATTTTACAAACGGACATATCTGCACACAAAAAACACAGTTCCTAATAATTCCAGCACTGAGTGATGAGGCGCTCAGACAGGTAAATGGCCTAAATCAATCCAACGACACAACGGGTAAAGTCCATCGGCATCTAAGCTGGGAAAGTTTAGGTCCATCCAAACCAAAAGAGAGTGTTTTCACCTGCCTCTTAAATGTCTTTTGGACCATTTCAAAATTCCACTAATTCTGCTTTAATAAACAACAGAGTCCGAAGCCATCTACATTTAGCTAACGCTAACGTCACTAGTCCATGCCATGTCCAACCAAATGGATAATAAAAATTTAATGACAATTTTGGGGGTTTTAAGTTAAGGACTTGGGCAAATTGGAGTGTAATTGTTGGGTATTTTAGCAAGGATCTCACATACCACCAGTGGTAGGTTTATCACAGTTTGGGAACATCAGGCTGCCTAATAATTTTGTGAGACTTAGCGTACATCTTACATATTGTGATAGTAGGGAAGTAACAATATGTATATTGGTATTGAAGCCTTCGGTACATGATGTTATGTGCCATCCTTTCCTCAAACAGCTGTTTATCTCTCTCTCTCACACACACACACGGAAAGTTTTGACAGCGCACTAGTTGCTTTCTGTTGTAGAATGCTAGTTGGTTCAGCTCGATTAGAAGGGTGAGTCTGCAGATTCAGACTGTGCCAAATTAGCTTATGTCTAAAGAGTATCACTGCGTATATGTGACCGCACTCAACTGTAGACAGATTTAAAGCATTATGGTTTAAGTGCATGAGCGCTGCAACAATGATTCAGGAATTGTCAACAGGTCAGATGATGGGAGCATAGCAGAATCAAAAATACTTTACATTTATAAAATAGACATTTCTGTTACGTGTCATTTATTATTGTCAATATGTCAGTATTAGAGTGCCGTAAATGTTAAAGTAAGAAGTATGGCCAAGGAGTAATTGTTGAACGTTAATCATTTTCAAAATTAATAAACAATAAATCTGTTTTCCTTACTGTACCGAACTGTGACCCAAAAACCGAAATAACTAACTCATCTTTACAAAGAGATACACACTTTACTCAATGAGCTTTGAAAAGCAAGCTATTGTATTTGAGCATATTGTAATTACAATACCTCAAAATAATCCACTTACTTAAATTAATATATTTTGACAAGCAATTCATTGTTGGTCCCTAATTTGTCAAACATTTTACCATGCTTGCTGAATAAGCCCACAGACTGTACTATGGAGGACATGACATCATCAGTTTGTTTGGCTTTGGGCACCATATGCCACAGAAAACTTAACAATTGACGAGGCCTCTACTAGCACTTTCCCCGAGTGAATATCAGAGGTTTCTGGACAGCAACCATGTCAACTTCTAGCTAATAACCACTTGTACCACAGTATCAACTGAGCACCAGTTTCCTACTACATGCCCGTTTTAACGCTGGAATGTTCTAGGCCTTGTCCGAGGCTTGAGTTGAGTAATCAACACATATGATGATTTCATCCGATTGTGGCTAAAGTTGGTTAGCAAGCTAAGGCCGCCTCATGTTGAACGCAACTCAAGCTGAGGGGATCCAGGACAGGACACATTTTCTACAACCATTTAATGACCCGAACTTTGAGCAATGATGAGACAATCATCTACATCAACCACACAACTACTCCAGACCACTTAACGACGCTATTGTTACCCACCATTTAAGCTAATTTTCAGTCGCAAGCTAACGAGTTTCCTAGCTAACTTGAGTGGCCCGTAAAAGATTAGCTTCAAGCTACGTTATCCAACTTTAGACCGGCTAGCCAAGCATTACCTAGTTACTTGTAAGCTTCTACATGAAAGCAAACTACACTAGTGTCCAGATGATTCAGTTTAACATTCACTGTGGTAACGGTACATTACACCAGTTGAAAACGAGTGGTAGCCTAACGTTAGCTAGCTTTAGTGGAGTTACTACAGGCTGCCAGATAGAGCCACATGAGTTAGCTTTGTGCTAGCTGACGGCTAGCACGGGCTCGGAGGTTAGGATTGACAGACAGCCTGAAACCGCGACGAAGCATGGATCACATCGACAATGTTTCATCTCAATGTTAGCTTGACATTAACTGGTCGAGCTTAACATATTGCTTAACGTTAAGCCCGACACGCGGAGGCTAACTTTAGCCCGAGCTCATACAGAACGAGTGTTTAATGTACCTTAACATCGTCCTCGTCGTCTTCACCTTCCCATTTGTCCATCGATGCCGCCTTTTTATTCGGCTCCTCCGGCTCGAAGGTTTCAGCGTCTGTAAAAACGACAACATGAAAACCGTTAGCCGTTAGATGTGGATTGGCCTGAGTTAAACAAAAAACGAAGTACTAGTCTCGTAAAACAATGACTGTGTGAAGCGGCTGATGTACAGATAGCGATCCTTCCTAGCTTAAGTTGCTCACCCCAGTCCGCCATGTTGGCTGTGTTGGTTGTGTTTGACAGGCTCGCAGTAGAGTCAGTGCAGCAGCCCGTTGGCCACGTTCAGAAACTGCTCCCACCTTCTGGACGTCACTCTGAGCGCTTATCTTATGACACGGCCTCCCTGAGCTAACGTTACTTCAGGCAGCACGACACCGATACCCGGGTACCTTTATTTAATTTACTTAAATAAAGGTAGTCGCTAAACATAAGGAGGGTGATATGGTGTGGGATGGATAATGTGACAACCAGTGGTGGAATTCATTTACACTAACGTTACTGTATACATTATTTTTAACAGATCGCAAAGTCAAAATTACGAGTCAACATTTTCAGATTTAAGTCATATTGTTAAATAGTTTATCAAAAATACAGAGTAAAAAAGTCAAAATTACAATATTAATTTTTACTTTAAAAAACAATCTTGACTTGCTATATCGTAATATTGACTCATTATTTTTGATACAATGTCCATAATTATATTTAATCTACATAATGTTGACTTAAAAATTCTAAATAAATAAGAAATAAGTTTATATAAATACAAGAAAATGGATGAAAGCAGTCCACTGTATTTTTTTATGTCCACATAGTTTATTATATACCATGTTTATGATAAATAGCAATCAGAGGCAGATTGGTTCAGTTTAATAACTTGGATCTATCACACCAGAAAGTGCTTACAATATAAAACTCACAGCAAAAAGTTGACCAACACTAGTACAATGAGGTCTCATTGAGCATTATGTACCTGTTATCGAATTAAAATAACTCACAATAGATATATAAATGTAGCAAACAATACTACTCTTACTCTGACAAAAATATTATATCATTTTATATAATTTCACAAAAATATATATAACCTAGTATATTTGCATTACAACTTTTATTTGGTCATTATAAGTGTCTCATAACTACATTTAAATCTTTTAAGTGTTTGAGTTGCTTTTCTGGGTATGGCGTCATATCCAAGAGAAGGGCAGTAGGGATTCACACAAGTTTATCAAAAAATAAATATATAAATAAATAAGCAAAATATATATGTGTATGAAAATAAGTATGCGAGTGTTGGTTTGACTTGATGGATTTAATGTTTATACTGTATACTGTAACAATGTTTTTTTTTAATATATTTTGAATTAAACTAGACATTTGGTTGCTCCAGTGCTGAATGTTGATGTGTCTATAAGTGTCAGTTGCACAGAATAAATTACAATCTCAATAAATACACTTTACAGAAATCCTGAAGTGCTGCTTATTTCAAAGAGGTACGGTATTGCACAGATAAATGAGATCATCTTGGTTATGTGGTTGCGGAGGTGTTTCCCGATCCAGCAGGGGTGAGTGGGGTCATGTGCCAGGGCAGATCAGATCAGGGCAGGGCAGTAGCAGCAGCATCAGCAGTCCCAGTATGAGACACAGAGGACTGTGGCTCAGTGCCAGCCCCAGTGACTTCCCTGCAGGAATACAGTGAAACCAATATAAATGTTTTGCAATGCGAGTTATCCGTCTTTGTATGTCATAGGAAAAAACACTGTTAAACAAAATTCAGAGTATTTCATTACGTCTTCTTGAGTTGGCCAGTTGGGATATTCCAGAATTAGAGGTAAGTTTCTGTTATGGCCATGAAATAAATGGAAGAATACTCATCCCAATTGAATCTGTTTCTTTTTACACCAAAAAAAGGCACATCATCATATAAGAAGTTTACAATCCCTCACAACGTAATCACAACATCACTGCAGACCCGTCACACCCTGGACACAACCTCATGTACATAAAGTATCCTGTGACAATCTTTCTATATCTCTGCATTCGTTGAACTTTTATCTAGATTTCATTGTTTTTGTGTTTTATGTTCATATATATATACTTTGTATACATATTTATATGTGTACATAGTAGTTAAATGTTTATGCTTACCTTTGTTCTATTTTGTTGTCCTTGTTTTTTGTTTATTTGTCTATTTCTGTGTATGGATGTTGAGAGCAACGGAAAAAACAGAGTCAAATTCCTTGTATGTATTTGCATACATGGCCAATAAAGCCGATTCTGATATGTTATGTTTTTTTTTTTATATTGCATAATTTAGTCTATAAAACAGATAAATATAATTGTGAAATAATTAAAGCACATACAAACAGCCTAATTGTGTCCCATAATGCATCCCAATTCCACACTACCTACTCACGGGGTTGTGTGTATAAAATGCATTCACACTTAAAATATAAAATTAATAGTCCCTTTGTGTAGGATCTGATCAAATCTGGCTTTGGTGACTGAGACAAAAGACATATAGAGGAGCTACTGACAGCTGGAAAACATTTAAACAAATTTCAGATGATGGATGAACAGCTTCAGGATGATCTCAAAAAAAGAAAATTAAGTATTACATCTTTGAAAAAACATTTCGTTTTTTCTTTGTAGAGTTTATTTTGGCAATAGTCTTCCAACATCTTAGTTGGAGTGATGTCTGTCAGTGCATATCTTGTATGATTTCCATTAAGCGCAAACCTTAAGTGCTCTATTTCTTGTATGCTAATGTCAAAGACACTATATTAATACTATTTGTATATGCCATACTGTAATAGTATTAGTATGGAACTGGGACACAACTTCAGTTCGAGCGTTCATGTTCACCAGATAAACTAAAAAAATAGCAAGCTTCCGAAAATGACCCTTCTTTACAATTATCAGTGGACAATAAGAATTTCAAAGATTTGAGTGGCTTACCTCTGAAGTTAACAGGTCTGTCCTCCCACGGTGTCAGCACCATAGCCAGAGCTGTCCTCTGAACATCTGACAGAGCAGAGAGCTGCTCATCAGTTACAGCAGCAGCCTGCTCATAGGAGAACATGCTGATCTGTCTCTGGTGAAACACCACCTTTGAGGAAATGACAAAACAGACAGACAGACACAAAGAAACGGAGGAGCCAAATGGCAGAGACAAGATGAGAAAACATAAGGCGCTGTTAGAATAAATGCACCAACATTAACACATTTTGGACTGCAGAGAAATAACTTATAAAGTAGCTCTGAAATCCTCTTAAATCACAAGAGCTTCTGCTGTGAATATTGTTTTGTTGTTTTATCAAATGTTGACTTACAGCAAACTTATCAGGTGGTATCATTGAGACAGCCGCAGGTGTGATTCCTTCTATTTGTTCATTCACCAAAGCTGACATAGCCATGTCTGGGAGACCAGCTGTAAAAAGTGCAATATGTTTCAAAGAGAGTGAAGCAGCACAAAGGTCGCCTGAGTCAAAAACACTGGGATCCAACAATATGAGAGTGACGGAATACGTTTAGAGGGTGTCAAGAAAACAAATAATAAAAACAGGATGGAGTTCATTTAAGGACGTGAGCACATAACATTTGACTGAGCAACAAAAATAAGATATTTGTACCACACAGATATTAAACCAGATGTCCAATTAACACGATTGAGAATTGACACATTGTTCTGACACAGTGTCATTTAATACACCTGTGTCCACTGCTAAAGAATGAACATAACAAATTCATAGTTTTATTTCATGTAGAAGTGAAAATATTCCAAATCTGTAAAAGCCATACGGGGAAGTCGGTGAATGCGTAATACCTGCCAGAACACCAATCTCGATGAAGACAGAAGTTCCCCATGAACTCATGGGTCCAAAAGCAAGACGGTGGGTCAGAAGCCCAACAAAAGCCAGCAGCTGCTCCTCTGAGCAGGACAGCCTCAGCTGACCCAGCCAGAGCACCGCCTTACTGCAGCCACCAGGGAGAGACACAGCAGAGGAAGTGGAGGAGGGAGGGCAGATTACTTTGACTGAATATTATCAGCAGCAGGGTAGTTCTCAGAAAGCAGCCACTAAAACGGGCCTGTAAAAGAGCCTCTTTTTATCTGCTCACCTGAACTCTACGGCATTGAAAGAATTAATCTCTGTGGTTTGGGCTCCACACACGATGTATCCCATCGCCACCAGTGTGCTGGAGTGAAGCTGGCTCGGACTCTGCTCGGTGGAGTTTAACACGGTGGTAAACAGCGCAGAAAGCTGGAATGAAAACAAGAGTTATGATTCAGATATGCTCTTTGAACATACACTCAGTTTATTAGGTAGCTAACACAAATTTATTCCAATACAACAGCCCTAAAACAACAGTACGGCAACAAGTCCTACTTTCATGAGGACATTGTTTAGTGTTTTTGAAACGTTAAGTCACCTTTATAGTAATTGTTTGCGGTTCATGTCATCAATGACAACTGTAGTATATCAGTTGTTGGGTTATTATTATTCTACATGAATAATTTAATCAAAGATTTAATCAAATTTAAAGTATCCATCATTAATTTACTCATAGGACAGATTTCTGTTTCTAACAAAGAAAAATTAAAGTTTGAGTGGATCTCACTGAGCACCTAGAGTTTAATATTGGTACATTTATTTATCAAACAAACACCTGCATTAAAAGTGTCCAGCTCAGCTATACTGTCTGTGTGCATATTTGGTCAAATTGAGTTAATGCAGACAGTTTAGTAAATCTATGTGATATATTAACTGTTGTGGCCAAAGCAGCTATACCTGTCTGTTGCTCCAGGCTCTGACAGCACCAAGAGCAGCGATGCTGCTTCGCTCAGTCAGTCGGAGGCTGCTCAGCTCCTCTGGTGACAGCTCTATTGCTATTCCACCCAGCTGAGAGATCACAGACTGGGAGAAGGACGAGACGGGGCCGTATATCTTCTCACATCCGGTAAAGAAAGAGCAGACACACAGTATTAAGACCTGGACTGAGGAGGGGAAATTACGCTGTACAGCCTTGAATCAAACACACCTGCTTGTTAATGGACTGAGGTGGACTGCAGTTGGATCTCACCTGTTTGACTTTCTTGAGCACCGAGCTGCGTTGGTAGAATGCTAAGAACGGGTCATGACCCATCAGCTCCAGACAGTTGGAGAAGGCCAATGAAGACATGCTGAGCAGACTGTTGGAGGGCCAGGCAGAGGGAGCTGTTGTGTGCAGAATCTCACAAGTAGGAACCATAGGAGTCGCTGGTGAAGGACACATACACAAATATCTGATAAGTAGATGCTGTTGACGTACAATATATGACTAATTTCATATATACTTTATTGGAATAAAATAAAATCTGAAACAATAATTTTGACATCATTGCCATAGATCAGAGGAATAGTTTGACATTGGAGCATCATTGCATGACAAGACTCCACAAGTAACTGTGTGCGACCAAGAAAGAGTTCTTCATATAACCCCCGTAAACCACATTGTGTTGTTTTTACACTTCGGTTTTTGTACGGACTAAACAAACATGTAATATTATAGCGTGTTAATTGGTGAGCTTTAAAGGGGCTGCAGGTAGATTTTGTTACCTTTTAGACAGATCCCCCTGTTTCCAGTCTTTGTGCTAAGCTAAGCTAATCAGCTGCTGGCTGTAGACTTATACTGAACAGACAAATAAGAGAGTGATATCGATCTTCCCATTTAAATGTCGAACTGTTACATTAATACCAGTCTATTATGTTAATAGCTCACCTATGGCCTTGGTTGGAAAAGCAGACATGGCACGATTCCCCAAATGTTGAACTATTCCTATACAGAGTACCATATATCTTTTTTTTTTTAGATTTTAGGAACCATCGTGATGCTCACGTGACAAAGGATGTATTTTCAGGAAGCCCAGGAAAAACTGTAGAACAAACTGCTGCTTTTCAGAAAGTCTCTGACGCTCGTTCTCGTCTGAACAGTGGATCCCCACGTTCCCACGTTGCCATCGATGCTGGCTCATGAACAGCCTCTCGATACGCCCCACAGTCATCAACGCCTGTGGGAACACAAACAGCAACACATATGGACACGAAGAGACACACACACTGATGGTTTACGGGAAAACAGGAACTTCATCCCCTGATCCTGACACCTACTGGAGATTTGACACCTGAGGGATTTATTTACAGCCTTTGTTAGCGAACCTGCCAGGATCAAGTTACAATCCCAACGCCTCACTATGGATTTTAGTACATCGAATGAATCCGGTAGTTTTAAACGTTCCTCAATCGTGGGCGCAAACTGTCAGTCAATCTCATGAGCAATTAAGATGTAATACCAAATGACCAAACGTACAACAGCACACTCACAAGGGGTATCTCCTGCAGTTTGTTGTTAGGCAGGAAGAAGAGAAACCGGTCCACCTGACTTCGTGTCGTCTGGTTCCAGTTGTTAACTGGGCTGTGAGGAAACAGAAGAACACTTCATCACCTTGATACAGAAAGCTTTTGATATATGAAACCCCCATGTTTTCCTCCTTAACTGTAATCTTATCAATCTTAATGTATAGGTTGAAGAATCCCACAAACACACTTTTAAAACTCTACTAAGAGGCACATTTGATGTTGCTGATTAGCTATATTCTCATAATGGCAAAATATCACGAGTCAAATTCACACAAAAAAAAGCCCACTTTTAATGCATTTAATAATATAATATAAAAATCTTGTTTGATATTTTATTTTTGTAATTGAATGTTTATGGCTTTCTACTAATCATACATGGGCCAAGGTATGTCATGTCATACTGCCTTGTTATTTGTTAATTCATTGTTCAAAAAAGCCTTAAAAAATAGTTTTTCTTGACCCAAACAATTAAAACACTCAGTTTCAGGCTATGTGATATAATAACTGTTGTTACCCAAATGCTGCAGGTTCCAGCAGGATACGAGCCACAATGTCCATCTTGCTGCTGCTGTAGCAGAGCCCCTGGAGGAAGTCCAGGTTGTCGATGAAGAAGCTTCGGTCAAGCTTAATGAAAACTTCATCTGCCACAAACGGTGCCATAATGCCCAGTGAACGAAACTCCTCCTCAGTAAACACCCCCGTGTACATGCCCTGCAGAGAAAGAGTTCACAAAACACTGATCACACAGCAAACACAATACACTCTCCACTGCTGATCTCCTGTAAATCTTCTTGTTTTCAAACTCAAAATTATTTTTTTTTCTTCTTGTTTCTTTGCCTTTTAACATTTTAACAGAGGAAATGGATCGGTATAGCAACACAGTGTGGCACTACTGACCATCCTCTGCACCATTCTGTCAACCAGCAGCTCCTGTTTTGTTCTCGACAGCAAGAGAAAGTGCAGACGGTCCTGAACAATCATCTTCCTTAGAGTGTCCATCATATCTGTGGGAAACTTCTTAATGGTGCTCACCCTGCAAGCAAACACACAGAAAGAAAATGATAAGGAATATTTTCATTATATATTGTGAATAAATACATCTAATACATATTGTGTTATTAAAAGGAGGGAGTGGCCATTTTACCTTCAATATTACTATAATATACTTTACTTTATATGCTTTTTTTGTTTTAATAGATCAAATGTGATAAGGACACAAGGGTTTACCATATGTTTCCTGCCAACATGTAGTGAAAGTGTTTGAAATGTAATTCTTGTCTACTCATAATGAGATGTCTATTGTCCTGCAATCATTTTGAATATCTGGAAAACAACTTAACACATCAATAGCGGAGCGACTAATGCCATCTTCTGACTTACGGCATGGACAGGGCAATCTCAGCTCCAAGATCTTTGAGCAGCTCAGAGAAGAACTCAAACTGATACAGCTCCTCGATCACACACTTTTTCTGTCCAGAAAAACAAAGACGCATGACAAAGGAAATATATCACATGTATGATAGACGAAAAGCATATATCTAATAGACAGTAGAATGGCATCAATCAAACAGGCCTGTGTACCAGTGAGGTGTGAAGAGGACCAGGCTGCTGCCTGAGGAAGGCCAGGATTCTTCTCACTGAAGAAACCGAAGAGTCAGCACGGAAACGTTCCTGTAAGACCTTGCAGCTCACACCCTGACCCACTGTTCCCAGACTCCTGAGTACAGAAAGAAGTGAGTGTCCACCCAGAACCAACACAGTTAAAAGAAACTCAGGAAATTGAAAGCATCTGCCAATAGTATTGAATACATTTTGGATGCAGACAAGATGTATGCAAAGAGAAAAGAGTGTATACATATTCATCACAGAAATTAATTGTACTTACAGAAAATTCAGTTCAATTAGGTTTGGTTTAGTATCAAGCACCTCTTTGAAAATTGCTTTAGCCTGGGGAAGAAAATGGAAACAAGTGTTTTAGGTGTTATGTTGCAACATGCTGGTTCATTCAGGTTGTGAGCTGCTTCCGTTTCCAGTTTCCATGATCAGAGAGGGTAACTTGATATAAATAGTGATTGATGGTTCTTTTCTCTGTCTTGTTTGTCTTCACAGGAAAGTCCATTCACAGTGTCAGGGATGACATCTTTGCTTTTGCCTTTCCGTTTAATAATTTAGCAGTGAATCAAGATACTGTCATACACACCTTCTCATGGCAGACAGACGAAGCATATTTAATCAGAGGAAGCAGGAAGAGATCATAACACAAAGTAGAAGTCACAGGCTCAGGGTTAGATGCTTTCAAGCAACTGAAAGTGAACTGACTAAAGACTCGATGGCCCGCTCCACCACCCTCTGTTAATCCACACTTTTCTTTTTATTATTTTGTTAGATTGAGCATTAATGTTATACAACACTGCATTAGTTACCCCGATGTGAACAAGCAAAGATAAATACGTTTGACACACAGGTATTTTTACAGAATAGTGTTAAATATATAGATACTTTCTAGCTTGTGGGGCTCCTCTGATATTTGACCAAACAACTTGACAAATGAAAATTAATTTTTGGCTCAACTGTTTACCACTCTGCATGTGCACCCTGCGATGATGTCCCATGAGGCTGTGTGATACCTGCTGTGTGTTCCAGGGTCTTGTGGATGCAGTGGTGATGTTGTTCACAAGCAGTTGAGTCCTGGGCAGGACACTGAGCAGGGGCGTCCATAAGAGCAAAGGCTCCACGTCATCCAGCCAACGGACCACTTCTGGGAAGCCCTGGTCAGACAAGAGGTGAGATAACACAAGGAAACGTGTTGCAGTCGCCATTTTCAGATTAAAAAACTCACACAACCCCAAAAAGTCTTTGACCGAATGCTGATGATCAAATATAAAATCTACCGAGATAAAGGGAAAAGCTTTATTCTTTTAATTGTGTTATATACAGTACCTAGTGTTTGAAGTAACTGACAAGGTATTGTGTTCTTATTAATACTATAATGACATTTATAAATCCTGCATTTGACTGTACATTTATTATTACATCATTTTTTCTTTGACTTCAACAAAGCCAAACTGACACCTTAAATTTATAGAAAAAAAATTGAGATTTCAATGTGAATGTATCTCCCTGCTCTTTGCATGTGTGTGTTGTACCCATAGTTTGGTGGATACAGCATTGACTTGTGGCGGGCTGAGGCCTGGTTTGCGTCGGGCCATGGCAGGCAGGGATGACAGCAGCCTGTCTGAGGTGAGTGTCAACAAGGTCTCCGTCTTCATTCCCACAATGAGGGAGCCGATCTTCTGCAGCTGGCCTTGAGCGGTCAGCTGGGCAGAGGGGAGGAAGGTGTGAGGCTTAAGGTGCAACGAAGGCAGAGAGCATCTCTTTACTAAATTCACATTGAGATGCGTTTACAAAATCACTCACGGTGGTAATTGAAGACATCTTTTCTACAATTATGGAAGCCTGAAAAACAAATGACAGAAAAGGAATAAAAGGAATTACCTGTAATAAATAAATACTTGCTTCAGCTCTATATCATTGATTTCTACTGAAGTTTTTTGGGACTTGAAAAAAAACTTGCCCACACAACATTGTTGTTATAATGGACCTGCCAAACTATCTGCAGGTTTTAAGAGGTTCATCCTCTCAAGACTCCTTATGACATATACAAGTGAGACGACAGCTGTGAGGCTGAGAGTAAAAAGCTCCAGCTCATATGATAGCTGAGGGTGGAGTAGAGCTCAGGTCTTTGCCTCATTAGCCGTCTCACTTCGGGGGTCAGTGTGCTGAAGACCGCCTGGCTGTCAGCTGTTCCTCAAGCATGCAAAGCCCACCAGCTGCCAGGATACCCAACCATGTACAATAAATAGGAGTTTATGCAGTGAAAGGGACCGACTACCCTGACATTTATTTTACACAGGAAAAAACTGTGAGTGTTAGATGGCAACAGAAATCAAGCTTTAAATGATGACTGCTACATCTTTCACTGTGCATTACAGGTTGAGTATGCTCCTCTACCTGCACAGGGCTGAATGAAACAGAGACGAGAGCAGGGAGGGCAGCGAGCAGCTGAGACGGTGTAAGACCCTGCAGGAAAGTCACGCCCAGCAAGGGCAGGAGGTGACCGAGCTCTGCCAGTCGATCAGAACTGAGCAAAGACGGGATCTTTAATTCTGCGCTGTTCAGTAACACACTGGAAATCTGGAAATGTGGTTCAGAAAAAGCACAAAGACAGCGTATATATTATACATACTTCTTAAATTAAATTGTTAAATGAAAGCACACACAATAGACAATAGAGAAACCACATAGTAACTTCTCTGTTCCTACCAGACTGGGCAGACTGAGTCCCTCTCGAGTGCAGTTCATAACGATGTCCCGGATGACACTGAAGACCTTAGTGCTTTTGTACATGAGGAGGTCCTCTGGGTCTGCCAGGCATGAGAGATTTCCCAACCTAAAATTACAGACACTGTTTTAACAACACAAACCCGGGAGCAGATGAGAAGTTTCCTTTCAAAAAATGGAGACATTTTGTAAAAACAAATGCTTTTTTTGCTGTTATAATGTGGTCAGTGAAACAAAATCATTGTTTTTGAGGTCATTTACTCTCTGAAGAATGTTCAATTCAAAGTGTTAAACCAGGTTTTATCAAAGTTTACACCTACTGATCTCATGTCTAGAAAACAGTGTACATGCACAGAAAGGTTGGAGGTGCCTCCAATCAGTCATTGCCAACCTGGTAAAATCCCGAGCTGTCAAGTTCCTGTAGGTACCAATGAGGCTGTGAGCTACGAACTCCTGCTTTAGAGAAGTGAGGGTGTTTCTCTGCAACACATCCAGCCCGTCCAACAGCTGTGGAGATGCATGATGACCGAAATGCAGAAAAAAAAATCAACATTTAGTCTAGGCACGGATGAAATCTTGTAGAATTTTGGAAATATGCTTATGAAGCTACCTAAACAGCCGACTAGCTTAGTTTAGCTTAGCATAGTTTAGTGTAAAGACACAACTAGACTGGCTCTGTTGAAAGGTCAGCAAAATCTGTCTCACCTCTAAAGCTCACAAATTAAAAAGTGACATCTTGTTTATCAAATCCATACAAAAGCATATTTGTGGTTGTGTCAGTTCGCGCTAAGATAAGCTAACTGACTACTGACTGTAGCTTCTTATTTAAGAGAGCGAGGAAATGTATTTCCCAAACTATTCCTTTAAAACCTTGCCTGGCTGAGCATTCACAGGTCAGTTACCCTTTTATCTTCAGGTCATTCTTAATTAAGGTGTTCCTATCTTTACACATTGGTGGAGACAAAAAGAGTCTGTCTGTGCTTTCCTTTGACCATTCGTGACAAGTAGCTATGCTGTGCCCTGGGGCAAGTAGAACTGACAGAGTCCTGGCTTCTAGGGTTTCCCCGCCAGGTGTCAAAGCTCAGAGGGATGTTACCTGAGCAGATGAGAGGTGTTGGAAGTTGTTGAAGGGCAGGTAGGCGATCAGGTTTCCTGTGTCCCTGATGAGTGACTGCTTGCCTCTGATGATGAGGGAGGGGGGCAGAACTCTGCTGTGCCACATGCCAAATGCCCGCCGCTGGTCCAAAGTCATGCGCTCCAAGTGTCTGTTAATGGTCTCCCTCCTAGAAATAAAGTGATAATAAAAAAAATAACAATAATAGGTGTTGCTTAAAGGTGTGTGATTTACAGGAACTGTGTTTTTTTGCATGTGGCTTGAAGGATTGCATTTAACTAATCTAAACATAGTGTGAGGTTGGGAGAAAAGCCAGGTACAAATAATAAAGAAAAACCTTTACTTTTTTTTTTTTTTTATATGCGCTTCAATTCACTCTTGTGAGAGTTAGATCCGAAGAGTGATGCCACTCTCCCTGTATAAATCCATAACCAGGAAGCAATATGATTAGCTTAGCATAAAGACTGGGAGGATGTAAAGGTAAATAAATCTGCCGACTTAAGTTTACTAACTAACACATTACATCTCTTTTGTTTAATCTGTACAAAATCCTAAGTGTAAGGATGACACTTTGTGGCTGTACGGGGTTCGTGTGCTGGAATTTCTGATGGGAATTTACATATTAAGTTTAGATGCCTATGCACAGTGCAAGGCTAACTGTTTTTCCCATGTTTCCAGTCTAAATGCTAAGCTAAGCTAATTGCCTTCTGGCACCAGCTACATATTTACCATACAGATGTCATATTGGTATCATCTGACAGTGGACTCATTCATTTCTACCTTAAGAAAACAAACTGTTTATGAGACATGTTTTGTATGTGTTTGTTATGTGTGCACTGTCTGCAGACACAACTTCCCTTCAGTGAATATAAACATTATAACCCCTTTGAATGAAATCTAGTCAGTGAACCAGTTTACTTTACTTTCTATGTACAATGCATGTTCCTGGCACCTCGGGGTGCAATGACACATCACTTCTAGCAGAGGACACCAGTGCTGTGTTCAGATGGAAACATAATATAATAATATGTAGGAAAGTAAGCTTGCATGATCGTGCACCATGGAAATAAATAATGGTGGTCACTAAATACTCTTTGCAGATGTAACACAGACAAACTCAGTAACTTGTTTGTTTGACACACATAAATAATACTTAGTAAGATGTCTCTTGCTGCTAAGAGAGTCTAAACCTACTGACAAGGTGCATGGAGGCAATCTTAGAGGTAAAAACTCCAGCAGCACAAAATCAACTCGTTTAAATTGTATGAAAAAAACAATTCCAATACAACAGAGAAACAATACCAGTTAGAATAAGTGACACACTAATCATTCATGAATGTGCCTTAAAATAAATAAGTATCAGGCTCATTACAGTATCACATCATTAGAAATGATTAGGTGACACCCTTACTTACACATTGATGTCGTTCTGCAGTGAGGGCAAAGCTTGGATGTCAGCCAGGCTCGCTGCAGGCAGAAGTGGAGCCAGCTCAGGGAAGAGACTACCGACTTTTACCAGGGGGGTCTGGAGCAGCACTGACACCATGGTGGACAGGTACTCATCGGGCAACTGGCAAACAGAAGCAAATACGAAACTGTGTACTAAGACTAAACAGATGCTACAGTGAACTAGGAAGAAATGTGGTTAGTGTAGGATTCACATGGTGGTGTAATGGTGTGCTTATCCACCTTCAGCGTATCCTTGTTCCCGCTGTAGTACTGAAGGATCAGTCTGACGGTGTTGATGTGCGCTGCATTGAGCACAGAGCTCAAGCTGCTCACCGGTATCCTAAAGTACTCCTGGACACATGAACACACAAAGAAATGAGTCCAACAAAAAGACAGAAAGAATACAAGGGCATCATTGGAAAAATAATCTACAGCCATGCAAGCAGCTGCTGCAGTTGATTGTTGCAATTTGTTGTTTTGTTTTTAAGTCCGTTATCTGTGTGTTCACATGTTGTTTATGCATGCTGCCATCTTGACCAGGACCCTCTTGTAAAAGAGATTTACAAATCCCAATGGAATTATACTTTCTTTAATTAAACTTTTGACCTCATGATAGCACGAGAGGAAAAGTCAGGGAATTGCCAAATTCATTAGGATTCACGAATGTACAACATTTCACAGAAATCCATCCAATAATTGTTAAATAATTTAAGTCTGGACCAAAGCGGTGGACTGACCAACAGACTGACTTTGCCATCCCAAGAGCCATGCAGCTAGCATGGCTATAACCCGGTAATAACATTTAAGCTGGTGTGGTATAAATCACCTTAATGATTAACATATCATCACCGGTCACATCTCTTGTTGTCTGCATCAGGCTGGTTAAGACTCTCTACAGAAAAAAAACACACACACACACACACACACACACACACACACACACACACACACACACACACACACACACACACACACACACACACACACACACACACACACACACACACACACACACACACACACACACACACACACACACACACACACACACACACACACACACACACACACACACACACACACACACACACACACACACACACACACACACACACACAGGGTTAGGATACTAAAAACATGGGGATTATGTCACAAAATAATCTGGAAATCTGTTTTAACACATTATTGTAATTGTCAAATCAAGTGTGAGCCAGTAGAGATTACAGCCAGAGGAAGAGATACCGATGACAGGAGTGTAACTGTATACCAGCTGCAGGCCGTCTGTACACTGGAGGTCAGCTGCTACGACGCTAATGGTAACTGATATGGATGAATGATTAGATAAACTATAAAGTCAATGAATTGTTTGACACAGAAACTGATTGAGCCAATATGAATAAAAGATGAGGGAGAATCTCTATTCACACTGTGCTAAAATATGCATCATTAGTCACTCATACAGTATAAGTGGTAACGAATAATATAGCAAGCAGTCGTGTAATGTAACAAAGTGCATTTACTCAACTGCTGTACACAAGTAGAATTTCGAGGTACTTTACTGGAATATTTCCATTTCACAGAGCATATTTTCTTAATTATGAATACTTTTTATCGTAAAAGCACATTTTGATAATAATACATTTCCGATGCAGGATTGTTAATTGTTAGATTAAATCATCTGAATACTTCCACCACCACAGATAGCAAGATACTTTCCCCTTCAAACACCTACAGCACCATATAACTACCTACCCCAAAGCACTGCAGCAACACCCTCTTTTTGTCAAAGTTGTTTTCCGTCTTGAGATAGCGAACTACAGACGCTAACACACTCATTCTTATGTTGTCTGTGACATGCAGGGAGGTGTTCTGGACCTCCTCCAGGGCCAACAGGATCACCACAGTAGTGCTCACGGCCTGCTCCAACACTGTGGCCACAGGTGGAGTCAGCAGATCCTTCACCCTGGACCTCAGATTCTCCACCCAGCAGCGCACTATCATCTGCAGGGCCATATTCTGACTGGCCCCGGGCTGGCAGGCTGAGGTGAAGTCAGCTGAGCAGGTCCAGTTGAACTGACTCACTAGGCTTTTGGCCAGGCAGAAATTGGGCTCTGCAGTGGTGGTGCTGCTGCTGTTGTTGGTGGTGGTGGTAGTAGTAGTGGTGTAGTTGGTGTAGGTGGTACACATGCTGCCGACCCACATGCTAGAGGGCTCCCGGGACAGCAAATAGAGAAGACCAGCGTTAGGGCAGATGGAGGAGACAAAACTGGTCTGGTCGTGCTCCCAGCAGAGAGCCAGAAGTGCTGCATCTGGAAGAGATATGCTCCAGCTGGAGTACTGGCACTGCTCTGCTGGGATGAATCCAGTCAGGCCTGTTCCTGGTCCCCCACTTGGAAATGCCCCTGGGGTTGAATGGTTGGCACAGTGCTTTATTAACCAGGTGTTGTCCTGATTGGCCAACAGGTTTTGGAGGACTGTGTCATTGGCGCAGACTTTGGAGGTGAAGTTACACGGGTCGTTCTCAGCGCAGAGAGCGAGCTCAGTCATGTCCACGATGATGGGACGGGTCCACTCAGAGTACCTGCACATCTAAAGTACAGAAGATTGTAAATACAACATCGGAATACAAATTCTGTACTGAGCTGTTTTAAAATATGTCAAGTATATATACATACACTATATGTATATATACAGTATATACACTGTATATATTTTGAGAGCATTCTTCTACTTTTTTAGTCAGTGTGCAGGCAATTTTCCTATGACATGGGACTTAAAACAGCATTTGTCATTCTTTTTTTGTGCATGCAAGTTGGTGAAGGCTCTGGATACACACGACCCATGTCATCCAGGTAAAGCACCCACCTGCGGTAACACCAATATTTCCTTTATGTCTGGGCAGACTGATCCCAGCCATTCGTTCTGTGGGTTTTGTAACAGCTTTTCAAACACAGACTTCTTGCAGCAGACATTCTTCTGAAAAGCGAGCTGATCATGTTGCCAGCAGAGGCCGACCACTGAATCGTCCACCCATCGCTCTCCCCACGTGTGGTAGTCGCACCAGCCCACCAGGTTGAAGGGCTCGGTCGGCTCAGGGAGTGGAAAGGCGAGAGAGGAGTTGCAGTGACTCTCAAGCCAGGCATTTTCTTTATTACGCAGCAGACTGTTTAGAAAAGTTTTGTTTGAGCAAACCTCTTCAGTAAAACCATTCTGATCGAGGCGGATGCACTGTGACAAAACGTCAATGGTAATTTGCATCACATCGTGCCACTCTGAGTAACGACAAGAATCTAATATTAAAGAATCCACGTTGGGAAATGATGGTGGTGGAGGGGGGGGCCTGTTTGTGCAGTTAGGCATGAACCGCCCATTTGCAGGGTTGGAGAATAAAAGCACGAAGAATAGGGTGTGCTCACACATGAGTGTCGTCAATCTGGGACGGTCCAGGCTCATGCAGAACTCCAGTAAAGAGGGGTCCACCAGGGCGGAGGGCTGGTGGATCCACTCCTCATAGACGCAGAACTGACTCACCATGTAGCCAGGGTCTGCAGAGGAGTTGGCACAGTATTCATACAGCCAGGTGTTCATCTGATCCGAGAGCAGCTTTCTCATCAGCGAAGCATTGTTACACACCTGCTCCACAAACTCCTCACGCTGGTTATCGCTGCACAGTGACACGAGGACAGCGTCCACCACCTTGTTCTCCGCCCAGCTGTTGTAGTTACAGGCGAGCAGTTTGAGGTTGGAGGCTTCTCTGACTACTCGATGAGGTGCAGAACCAGGGAGGGGAGGAGTCTCAGAGGGAGAGGTGACGGCAGGGTAAGGCTGTGTGTCCCCAACGCTGCAGTCAGATGATCTGCTGAGGAGTGGAGACACCAGTGTTTGAATAACATAACACATGTTGCTCCACACCTGCTCTCTCTGGAGAGGGCTGAGGGAGCTCAACGCCAGGCAAAAGGTGAGCACAGATGTGGAGGACCCCACTCTTGACCCCGTGAGGATGTCAGCACACAGCGTGTCATTGAGCCTGGCCAGGTTTTGACGATCACATTTTAGCAGGATGTCGTGGGTGTTAGCGGCGCCATCTTTTGCCTCTGAGACGCTGCGTTGGAAGGGGACACTGGGAGGATTCAGGCACTCTGGACCTGGGTATGTGCACAGAGTCGGTGCTGGAGCCAGGAAGATTTCCAGGAGGATGTCAGTGATGGAGTTAGCGAAGGACCAGCTCACATTGTGGTTTATTCCCCTAAACAAAACAGGAATGTAATCATTGTTACAGAGAGCATTTACTAAAATGCCTACAGATTTAGTGAGAGCCGCTCTCACTAAAGAAATGCATTGTTTATGCTTGAGGTCTTCCCAACTTCCTTCCTTCCTTCCTTCTGAGAAAGCAGATTTTTTAATTCTAAGTCATATTGTTTACACATTGCCAGCTAGTAGTTTCCTTCTTCACTACGTTTGTTGGTGGATGCTTCTTATCTTATTTAATCTTAGTTGCAATAGAAACTAATTTGAAGACTTTAGCATTTCAGGACGGAGCACGACACAGTGCCATAGTTGCGAAAGTGAATCTGATGTGAATTTATTTAAGCTGCAGCCTGTTGAAATGTTCTTACTGATTATTCAAATGAGGGAGTTTCATCTTGATCCAAGCATAAGTCTATGCTCTTTAAAATGGTACTAGTTGTCAACAGCAGCTTTAATATGGAAAAACTAAATGTTCACAAATGACTTACCACATAATGAGCTGCTTGAGATCTCCTGAAGAACAAGTGGAAACACAATGCAGCATGAAAAAAAAATAAAGTGTATCATACAGTGCATACTCAAATATTTATACTGATGAACAATAATGCTTTACCTTGCTCACAGGTCTCTTTCCCATCTAAAGATGGTATTCTAATTCCAAACTGTAAAGCTATATTGATATAGTCCATTGGTGTTTGGAGCACTGTTGCCATGAACTTTGAGACATACGTCACAGCGGTATCCACAACGCCACTCACAGCCCTCATCAAGCTCCCAGAAAGAGGGAGACTTGAGAGAATATTTATAAATGTTTGCTGAAAACCGTTCAGTGCGGCCGACGTTGAGTCCCCCATCCTAAAGTAGGCCCTCAGGAAGCTGTCCGACTCTCCATCGCTGCTCAGTGGAGCGCATGTCTGAGATCTCAGAGACGACACAAACGTCAGCAGTGGCTTCCCTAACTCCAGGGACACGGTCTTTGTTAGTTCTGCCTCCAGTCCACAGTCCTGTCTCCCAGACAGAATACAGACCAATGTTTTGGGAAGGTCATCCATGAATCGTTCTCTAATCAGTGGTTGAAAGACAGCATATACGTTACTCAAAACACCATAATATGCATTTAAGTCAAAGCCGTCTCCTGGGGAGGAGATGCCGAAGCTGCGCTTGTTTCCATTTTCACCGGACAACGAGTGGATTTGATTAATAACTTTCTGGATTTCTTCCTCTAATTTGACGGCATCGTCGGTAGTCTGGTCAGAATTTCTTTGTACTAAACTGGGTTGTGAATACACCTGCTTGACATCACATATGATTCCTGTTGTCAGAAAGCAAAAAAAAAAAGAAAGAAAGAAGAAATGTTTATTTACTTATTAATTACATTAAAGTTGATCTATTTTTGTGAAAATGCTACTGCACAACATATCAAGAATTGTGACACTGATCTTTAACTTCTATCTAACCAGGTATTTACCATTGCAGTTTGAAACCTTTTTGTGTACTTAGTTATAAGCACTTTTAAGTCCTACAACAAGCTCGTCTTTCTCATAATCAAGTTAATACATCTTTAACACTTTAAATTGATGATTTAGCTTTTCTTATCAAAAACTGATCCAAAAATATTGCCATCTCAGTGTTTTATAGACAATACAACCTGAAAGCTTTCTGAAATCGTATTTTGTACTTACCAAACATGATGCACACCATGCATGCAGCTGGTGTCGACCACATTGTGTCTTCAATCAAATGGAAGCAGGCAACCACTCGATATTAACAATAATAAATCCACTTTGTTTTATCCTGTTGATGTAGTAGGGATATTCAGCTGAGGCAGAAGAACAGGCTTCATGTTGGTCAACGAGTTGTCGCTCATCCTTCAAGCTTGGTCTCTGCCCAACAGGCCCGACGTGATGATCTCTCTTACGTGCCACTCCGCTCTGAACGGCTGCAGGCTCCCCACCTCCGTCTCTTCCTGCAACTCTACACCTGCTCTGACAGCAGCGTAATTAAGAGCACCAGTAAATGGGGGAAAAGTAGGTGCGAAATGAGGGCTGTGAAACACAGAAGGGATTTCGGCAACAGGACTGGCCATCGGTGCTGAATTATTAATGGTGTGTGTTGATTAACTCCTGAAACCCGAGTCCCGTCAGAGGAGTCAGAAGTCACCCGACTGACTGCTGGCGGATTTACAAGACATGTGCAGCAAACACTCTGATGGACTACTTACAACACACACAAAACATGTGGAAAAATCCCCAACAATAACCCCTTTAAATGGCATAGATTAATCTGCTTAATAAATGTAGTGATTATGTCAAAGTAATCCATTTTAAATTGTTCCTAGATTGTTTAGTTTTATTGGAAACTTCAAGTTTTGATCCCTTTCAAGTTCAAAATGAATAGATGAATTAACTTATAGGTTTTCTTCCTCCACAGAGAACCCTTTTAACTAAAACCCATGAATTGTGCACTTACAACTCTCATTTTAATAAGTTAACTCAATCATTATTGAAGGAAAAGGTTGATGTCTGCAGTTAACATAACAGGCTGCTGTTCCACAAGCATCTGAAGGGATCTTAATGAAATGGCTCCTATAGCCACAAGTTATTTGACAACTATAAAATACTATCAGTTAAAATGACAGTATAAACCGTGGTGAAAATAATACTTAAGTTAGGACTTTACAATAAAAAGAGCCGACATCTTGTAACATTTTGATGCTGCTCAAGCCAAGAGGGAGTATGTCCCCATTATTTTCAGCAAAGATCGGGCAATAGATGGAGTGCTCCATCTCTTCAGCATGAATGTGAGCAACTTTAACATTACAATAAGACATTCCTCTTTTCTCGCAGTGTCAGGAAATAAAAACAAAGGGCATGCAAGAGGTTTTTAACTTTAAAACTTTGTTTCAGAAATTCAATGTAACTGTATATACACTTTACAGTATCATATTAGCCTGGCGGCTAACAAAGATGTCTTAAAACATTAAATACATCTTAAGCACAAATAGCAATTCTTGCAAGTAAAATGGCTTTACGGATATTGGGGAAAAAATAAATAAAAATTAACACGATTGCTCTTTTCTGCAGAAAAAGTGCCATGTTTAAAATTTAATTCAGGACTTTCCCACAAAGCAAGCGGTACTCTCTACATGCTAAGTGTAACAGTTCAGTGACATTGCGCTAAACTAGACATACAGATATTTGTAAGAAAAACAACCACTCCATCTGATGTAAAGTTAAATCTTCATTAATACATTTAAAAAGTAGATACGACATGCCTTTTGAAATCAAAAATACAAAAAGATTCTCCTTACTTTAAGGATTTTTTTAACACGAAGCTGCATGTATTGTACAACGCTCAGTGTACAATAAACTGGTAATGCACATTAAAAACGAGCTGGATTAAAAAGTATCTAACGCCTCCCACCAACAAGCCTTGAATTATAATTACACATCACAGAGGGGACGAGCACACCTGGGCTACATCGCACACTCAAGTGAGGCTTGCATCGTGAGAGATGGCAGTCAGGGTGGTGAGAGGTCATTGGGGGGGGGGGGGGGGGGGGCACATACCATGGTGGGACCTCAAGACATGTTTCCTCTTCCACACACATTGTTCTTGCCTCAACAGATGAATAGCAGATACAAGCTGCCACCAATCATCCGTTTGTTCGTTGGTGTGGAGAGAACAAAACAAGGTCTCTGGAAAGACACTTAAGACTTCACCCCATGTACAATTTACATTCATAGTCTGGACATGTGTACTCATGACACTATGTCTGAGCAATCACCATTGTGCCCTGTAACAATTTGACTTCAATACAAACTAATTCTAATTTCTGGAGAGCTTCTAACTTTAGGTGACAAAAAAGAAAAGAAAAGGCAAACAGGTGAACGCTGAACAGATGGAAAACCACCTCTGAGCAGAACCTGTGTTAAGTAAACAGCAGGGATTGTTTGGGCAAGGTACAGCAGGATTCACCTGGCAAAGTAATTATGGGGGACGAGGGTACAACTCAATGGCATCACAGTACACAACACTTACAGCACACAGGGGGGAAAGAGGGGAAGGCTGTGTGTCTCCAGGGTTCACCACCTGCAGAGCTTTGAGGTCTGATTGTCTCTTTCCAGCTAAGCATTTTGGAGGGTGAGAGCGCAGGAAATACCAGGGGGGGGGGGTTATAAAGGTGGGGAAGCGCATGGCACTGTACAGGCAACTGAGACAAATCCAAACACTCACATTTGCTTCAACAAAAAAAAACCAAAAATGCACTTTGCTTCAAACTGAAGACGGTTCAACACATGCCAAATTGTCAGAGGTTCAAGTCAACTCTTGAGGGTTTGGGCGACGACAGAAGATAGTCAGGCATTTGAGCTTTCCGTCCCAGGTTTAGGCCTGTAAAGAATCCAACAAAACATCTACGCCTACCGTTTGTCTCACGATTAAATAAATTAAGTTGAAACAACAGTAAAATGTCAGTTTGTCCAGTGTCGAATGTCCAGGCTGATGTCGGGCAGAAACACATTCATATAGTTACCATTCTTAAACACATTGCTTTAAACTGCACTAAAACATAAGAAAAAACAAAAAGCTTAGAAAGTACAAAGTAAAAAATATGAAACAGGTAGAGGAGCAGTCAGTGAAGCTGACCAATACAACAGTATGTGGCTGGTACAGGGTCGGGCCATAGATGTCTACCATGGGCAGACTTTATGACACAGCGGCAGAGATGTGCTACATTAGTCATAATGCTACTGACATAGCCATCAAATTACAACTGAAAGAAACAGAGCCCGAATACTTGATTGGGAGTTAAAGACAATACTGATTATAGACAAATTAAAAAATAAAATAATCAAATACCATTACTAAAGAAAGGGCAATGTTGACTAATCACTTTGAAAATGAATGCCCTCAAACCTTTACAATGTGTCAGATTTACAGGTAAGGAGAGTCTTAATCCTAACATTTAAATAAGGTGCCATGTTGTGTCCACAGTGATGCCAACACATCAAATTAAACCTCTATTTGTTAGAATGAGAACAAACTATACTTTAAGTCCTGGTACAATTACATTGTGTTCGACTATGCAGTGGACTGTCATTAATATGCACCCATGTTCTCCTAACAGGAAAAAGGCTTACAATAAAAATGTACAAGAATCCTTTTAAAACATATCTTACAAACAGAAGTAAAACATTTTGAAAAGCTATCTCTCTTTTTTTTTTTTTTTTTTTTTTTAAACAATAACACCAGTTTTACCAGAAAAAAAAACTGCAACCAACAATAGAAACTTGACTCAGCTACAGAGGAATGCATATGATTTTAAAGGCTACAGATTGTAGGTTTGTCAAACACCAAATCAGTGTGTGTGTGTGTAGGAGTCAACATACACACATGCACAGATTACAGGCCAGTCATTCCTGCTGAAAATAGTCTGCAGCCACAGAGTGTTTTGGGTTTAGGGGACTCAGTCGGGGTGGAGTTCCTCTTTACCAGGTTGCATTTTCATGTCCACTAAACCAGCACCAAGACTTCCCAATCTAGTGTGGAGGACACATCCGGCTCCACAGCGGGAGAGTCAGTCAAAAAAAAAAAAAAAAAAAGAGGAGTTCACCTGGGCTTGTTCATAGCATGTGTAATTTCATCGAAACATTTAAAAAATTCCACCCAGATTTTTAAAAAAGTTTTACTTTTCAAGTTTTTTTTTTGAAAAGCAACAGTGGGTTTAAAAAACAAAAACAAATAAAAAAAGGCTAAAATTTGAACAGTAATGGCAATGTTGTAGTTTGTAATCCAAAGAGGGCCTTTTTACACGCATGTTGTTCTCAGTCTTTTCATGTCGTCCCGTTCTGAGAGACTGAATCAGTTCAATCAGGGGGCAACAAGTCGTGAAGCCTGAACCTCTCCCGAACATGTGGCCGCACATCCTCGTTCTGACCAGATCACCCGGGGGGGGAATAAAGAACAAGTTAGATTCACTGAAATAGTAAAATATTACTCTGATGTAGGGATGGGTATTGTCAGTATTTCATCAATACTACTCATTGATACTCCTCACTGGTTCGCTTCTGTATCGATACTCTTATCAGTTCTTTATTACTAGAACAGGATTAGAATTATATTCTAAATATAACTAAATGTTTCTAGAGCAGCAACAGACAACAAACAGTAGAAAAGTTAGTATTTAAACTCAATACCTTACTGGAAAATAATTAAATAAATAATATTGTTTATAGCTTCTTAATAATCCGGTCTTCAATAATGTAGCACTGTATTAATACCCAGGGGTTTCGGTGCCCATCCCTACTCTGATGTAGCGGTTACAATATGGCCGACAGTAGTCATTGAACATCAGGACATCTTACCATCTCAACCAACTTCTCCAGGAAGGGCACCAGCTTCAGCAGCTCATTGTCATTCCTGTCCATGAACCAGCTCTCTATGGGAATCCCATTGGACAACTGTTGGGATCAAAAACATGCCAATATTGATCAAATGAGAAACGCATTTTTTCAGTGTTTTTCACATCCTTCGTTTGCTTGGCGGTAATTAATCAGAGCAGTACATGCCAATGTCGGGAACAAATAAAAACATGCTGCGGGAAAAGTGGAGCTGCATTTGTATAGAAGCTCCGTATTGTTTGCATCAATGACTTGTCAGACGAGTGTTATTAAATGTTTACATTCATTGTAATTTCTTTGGTTGACTACAATGACAGTTACTTGAACCAGAAAACCCCCAGTGTCATATTTTGTCCCGGTGTTCACCTGATATGCAAAGGCTTGCGGTGAATTGTCAATGATGATCGTCTTTGACAGGTCTCTGCCCAGGATGTTGAGGTCCTTGATGTAGTTTCCTTGGACACAGACACAATGCTCACGAAACAACCTGTGTCTAGTTACAGTGGGCAATGAAAGGAAAGAGGGAGGAGAAAAAAAAAAAAAAAAAAAATTCAGTCAGTGACACGGTCAGAGCAATCAATAATTCAGAAAAACCACAACACTGACACCTCAACAGCAGCACGTGCCGACGGTTCCGCACAGCATTTAGCTTTCTGAGCTCTTTATTCAGGCTCCCATCAGCTTTTGAGTTTGTTGTTTAATTATAAACAGACTAATACAAAAACACATCGTACCTCACTAGCTGCTTTTTAGGATCCAAGATGTTGAGCAGTTTGTCTGCATAAACCTTTTTAGAGGCTGTAAAAAGGATGATCTAGGAAAGGAGAAACGTAAAGCTCATTTTTTGTTTCAAAGCTCATTCATTGATAGGATTTATTAAAAGAGGAGTCGTCGGGTTATATTTACCTCATAGATTTGAGACATGCGTTCCAGGAACTCTCTAAAGAACGGCCTCAAGCGCACATACACCTGCATGACAACACACAGGGAAGCAAACCGTCATGATCAACACAACATTTGTTTGATCAAAATAGTGTTCATTGTAGTTCGTCTATTGAATTGGACAGTTCTCCCACTGTATGACACGCTTGTCCGTCTTTGCAAGTACACCTTCCTTAAAGGAAGGCTTTTCACAAATGATACTTTCCCCCCCTCTAGTGGCATCATGAAACAAAGGAGTGGGACACATTCCAACAGTACGTACCTGGTAAATGACATCTTGAAAGAGGACAGGAAAGGTAAGTGCTGCGTCCTCTAGCTCATTTAAACTGCAGTGAACCAATGTTTCATCCTAATGAACACAACAGAGAAAATACTAGGAAACTCTTTTTTACATCAAGGAATAAATGATTTGTTATTGTATGCTATTACTGACCAGGTCAAGGACCAGAGAGAATTCAGGCGTGCTGCGCGTTTTCAGTGGCAAAGCCGGCTTACGAGTGAGCTGCTCTTCTGTCAGTGGAGGGACGTGCTTGATGAAGAAATATCTACAAATCAAAACATCAGACATACTTTAAGGCAAGTAGAACAAATTCAAACGACAATATTCAAACCAAAGTGGAATACTTTGTCAGTTATGCTGCTGGCTTTATTGCAACATTTTTTCTTAACTTCAGTTCTGACCTGGTTGAATCAAAAGTCTCACCATGCTACAAACAATGCTCCCATTTGCAGAGTGGAACTTTTGTCCCACCCCTTGCTTATCCCTAATGCTTGGTTAAATGATCCCAACTGCCCTTGCTTTGAAAATACCAGCGTTCAGGTGTAGTTGTAAATTCTGTTCAATGTAGTCTGGCTATAAAACTATGCATTTAATGATTGCAGTGTTTTACTCACGGGTCAAAGACTTCCCAGTCTTCCTCATACGTTGCCTCTGTTGGTACTGTAGCAGGCGGAGAGTCCACATATGCCATATCTGGACTGGAGCCTGGAGCTTGGACAACAAGAGGAACAACATGTTAGAAAAGAACAAGATGAGAAACGGGAACAAATATTACCTCAACGTTTCAGAATCACATTTTCTTAGTGGCGATATCTACCTGTGAGGGGTGGAAGGTCAGCATCAGCACAGAGCTCTCCATCCCTCGCTGTGGGAGAAACCTCTGGGATGTGAGGAGGTCGCATAGGTGGCAGCTGTGATACACTCGAGTAGAAGTTAGTGGTGGCACACAGTTCCTGCGTGGATGCGGCTGTGCTGGTGGGCGTCTCCACAGCTTGCTCTATGTCCAGCTGCTTGACTATCTCCTCAGCCTCCACGGACTGGTCTGGGGAGTCTGAATAACAAATACAAAAGAGCCATTTTAGCTGTAGACTATCCGGACATAACTGACACAAAAGACTCAGGGCTGGGTATTGGTACTCAATACCTTTAAGGTATCGACTGAAACAAGCCAGTACCAACCCTACAAAAGACATGCATCAACGCTATGATAAAAACACATTTGAGTACATACTATAGGTTTGAGCGTGATGCGTGCAATGTGTCAAACCTCAGGACTGCATACCATTTTTAGCTGGTGAGAAGAAGTTGAAAACAGGGGAAAAGATGGTCCCCAGAAGGGAGGTTCTGGGAGGGCTCGTGGGCAGCTCAACGGCTGTCGTCTCCTCCAGGCTACCATTGGGCTTCTCCTTACTTCTGTCATGATTGGTTGCCTCTGCATGGGAGAAGTGACGTGAGGTTTAAGAGAACCGACAGATAAGTGGAAACTAAAGACTAGGCATTAGTGGTTTTGTTTGAGTGCAACTCACGTCCATTCAGGGAGCCTCTCCGGCCAACCCTGCTGATAGTCCTGCGGGGGCTGTTGGTGTTTGGGGCTGTAGAGGTGATGAGGTTATTGTCCACATCACAGTGGAGGCGTGTTTTCTTGGCTGGGCTTTCCTGCTGCACCTTAAGGAGACAAGAAATCATGCAGTGAATAGTTGTAATTAAATAAAACAGTCTCCGAACTTTGCTCATCAATCTAAAAATAGTGGTGGTCCTAGATCACACCGAGACACATCCACTAATAGCTGATTGGAAAATTCAGTGACCAAAGTCTGTTTCTGACTAAATTCTCAGTGCAACTGCTGCTATGACCTACGCCTACTAAACAACTAATCTGAAGCATGAAATGATGCAGACCACATTGGCAGATGCAACTATATAATAGAATTTCCCATCAAGTACAAAAATAATTATATAGCCAGACCGTTTCTACATTTTCAAAACATGAGGGGTGCTTTTCCCTGTTTACATCTTGTATTATACCCACCTTGCGTGGTGTGATGCACAATGAGCCTTCCAGATCACAGTTGATTTATCGTGTATAGAGGCCATGAGATATAAATAATCAAATAGTAAAATATTTTTGTACTGTTATAGGAATTTACACAACAAATAAAGACTGGCAAGAAAACAAACTGAGGCAATATGCTTAAATTAGGACTTAATGAAGAAACAATAGTCCAGGGAGGACCATGAAATGACATTTAAAAATACGAAAAAAAGCCCCCGTCTCGTTCTAAAGGAAAAGATGTTTTTAGCAGTGTTGACTTTTCCACTTGTTCCTGCCTCTTGTTCCTGCACACCAACTCTGGGAGCCAGAAGCTAAAATTAGAACAGAGTCCAAGTTCTCAGAAAAGCTGCTGCATTCCTCCGACGTTTCTTAGGAAACGCGACACTCTACACCAAGAAACACTGTATTTAACTCAGCTACCTGGAGAGCACAGTGCTAAATACAGTTTTGAAACAGGAAAGTGCTAAAAAGTTTAGGTAGCACTGTTAAAGAGGAGACAATATGACAATGGTCCAAGGAGCACCACACTCATTTACATTGAAGTCAATTAAAAAGCAGGATCATTTGATCAATGAGGTACCTTAACTGCATTTCCTCTGATGAACTTCTTAATGGTGGAGAACAAGCCCCTCCCTCCAGTAGTAGGCGTGTCCTCTTCTACTTCTGAATGCTTCCGCTTGGTACGGGATGGGCGGCTTGCCAGACTGGGGTTCGGCTGCTGAGACGCCTTACGCATTCTCAGCCTCATTGTTTTAGCAGTCACATGTAAAACTGTTACAGAGAAAAAGAAAAAAAAATTCAGACACAGGGAAATATGGCAGATACAGAGAGAGAGGAAATCAATATGACTGTACATTCAAGGAAACAAACTTAAGCAAACACTCAAGTGTAAAGGTGGACAAACAGTCTCAACTGTTAACAATGAGTCTGTGGGGTGTTTCTATCTGTAGTGGGGTAATAACTGCCCTTTTCTGCTAACATCTGGATGCATTCAAGATCCCATTTCACTTGCATCACAGTACATCACGGCAGCCACAGCTGGCTTTACTTCCATCCTTTGCCCAGGATTTTACTAGACACTTATTATTAGCTACGTACATACAAGATCAAAGTTGTGCAAACAAAATACGGTGATTGAAAAACTGTAAACATGGACAACGACTTTAAATTTACCGTATGCGATCTGGTTTCAGCTCAGATTGGGGACATTTTAAAATCTATCTGAAGGAAAGTATTTCCTTATTCCTTAAGCGGAGGAATGTAATTGCACAGAGTATGCACAGGGAAAGTTTTAAAACTATTCACAGTGAGGATGAATTGTCTGTTAGTCAGGCATGCCAGCCCTTTGCACTTACGTAACAGCAGCTGGCTGAAAATGTGTCTGGACATATCCACAACCTGTCGGGAACCCCAAGCACACAATAGCACCATCTCGACATATTGTAAAGGTCCCTCACCACATCTGTTTCACATTTACTCCGCGATGTACTGTATCCATATGTGCTGTTGCCTAATCATGCACGCACAAAAACACCAACAGGCGCTTTAACAGCTTCAGAGTACATGGTAACATTAAAGTAACAGGGAGGCAGGAAAAATGGGACACGCCAGAAATTGTATTTACATTAATGTAGATGTACTAGTTTGAGAAGAATACACTCCCCGTTGTTATAGCGTCCAACATAGACCCTCAGAGTTAACATTTTTCTGATTAGGGCGCGCGATTAAAAAAAGAAAAAGTTGGCTACACTAGAACATTTATCTAGGAGACATTTTATAAAACAACTCAAGTTGAAAATTATAATCCAATTAAAATTCATTATTCTCTGAGATAGTTTTAGAAAATACAAAACAATGCATGTGTACTTTTGAGATTTAAATGCTGATTAAGCCAGAGTGCACCCCTGAGCTTTAATCCATCATCAGACAGAAAAACAACAGTACGCAACATCATCCCGTTGCGGCTAAAATGGTAAAATGTTTTGTTTAACATTGCATTAAAACATCCACCCATTATTTGGAATTGGCTTTTTTATGTTCACTGCCCACCAAACAACCTCTTTATATAATATATGTTGGTAATATATAAAACAAAATATATTTTGGCTTACAAAATGGCTTTAGGGCTTCTGTTAAGCCACTGATGGAGGATCTCTCCTGATGCCTTTGTCATTTTTGAATTAACTTAACCCTTAAACAACCAAAACAATTCACAACTTGGTCAGAGACATTGCAGCACTGAAACTGTCCTTCATAAATTAATTATTTGTGTCTGTATAGAGTATCTCTGGCAAGATCATATTACTGCAGTTCAGTGCTGTACCACTCACAGTACTATTTTACAGACTAGACTGTTAAAACTTGATAAACTACTCTGTCTACTGTCCTACTAAATCTTTACTTGGGAAAAAAAAAATACAGTACCACAATGATGCCAATTGTGTTTTCTAAATACAGGATGGGAAAAATAGCAGGAACAAACACCTTCAAGCAAGTGTGTTGACTAGCCTCATGTTTGTTTCTGTTGAATGAGTCAGCGCTGCTAATTCAACTACACGGATATTTAATGCTGCAGCATTGTTTTGTTGAGCAGAAATACCCCACAGGTTGTCTTAAATCAGTATGGTAGATGCCTTGTTACCACAACTCGTCTTTTCTGATGCAATGTTTGTATGAATTCAGTAAGTAACATATCGTTTCGTAACACTTTCCTCGCATAACATAGTGGAACTGAGGCATCAACAGTTCATGCTGTACATATTTGTACTTTTGTGCCAATAAATATCTCTAAACAGTTCTCTGAAACCTTGAATAAAAACCGACAGATGTATGCAAATGTTAATATGTACAACACATGATGTTTCCTGTGACAAAATAATAAAATAAAGTGTCCGTTATATGTACCGTTTCATTAAATCTCGCCACAGTCTGCATGGCAACAACGCCGGGGCTGCTAAACATCCACCTCTCTAGAAACTCACCCAGTAACCAAGGATCACGCATAGCTAGGTACGAGCCAGTGAGCGGGAAATAAGAACATGCATGAGACCGTATGAGCGAGCTAGCACACTCTAGCCATGGACACTCAGCGGAGAAACAAGAAGGGCCTCGCTTGTTCGACAGTCCGTCTCCTCTGCACAAATTACTCCGAAACTAAGGTTGGCTAACTGGCTTGGGAAGTGGCTTAAGCATACGAACATGCAGATGACACATTTGCTCCACTTGCCTCTCAGTCATGCCCAAATCAACGTTTAAAAGATGCACATAATCACGGTCAGCTTCGCAGCTAATATAGTAGCTAGCTCGGTTCAGCTAACGTTACCCAAACGTTTTTGACCTGGTCGTGTGAAACGTTTCGGGAGTTGTGAAGGTGTGCAACATACATTTGTAGAAAGTGAAGTTTATTTTAACATAGTCAGACTTAACGTGTGGCGCCTACAGTTGTCAACATTAACGTTACATTGTACATACAACTCGGCGTTAGCATTTCGACAAGGCGTTAGCATCGTTAATCAAAACAGCTAACGTGACGCTAGCTAACATGGTAACGTTATCGAAGTTATCCGTTAATCACGTCGACGCTATCTTTAGCAAACAATTCAGTTGATGAGACTTCAATCTTCAGATAAAGTTACACGGAGGAGTCTATCTCAACACACTTTAAAATGATATTAAAATGGAAAAGACAGTGTAAGCTAATGGTAGCTAAAGTAATCCTACCGTTAGTTCAGTTGTGGAATGTCAATGTGAACGACGTTAGCCTCATTGGAAGCCAACTAACCCTGACGGTCGTTAACACTAAGTTAAGGCTTCATTGTTTCAACAAGATGTACAATTGTACACTTAATGAGGAATACTCCTGTGGGTATTTATTGAATCGCATAGTTACAATGGAGGGAGTCAAATGAACTACGTTGTCGAGTTTACCAGTAATTAGCCAGGTCCGTTGGAGGCCGCATTTTAGCTTTGCGAGAGCTATGTACGATAACTTAGTTTAGCAGCGTTAGCTTAGCGTCAACTCTTAGGCTTCTTGAAACACTGCTTCGGGCAAACAGATGTACACAGTCAGAAGGCAAATATATATCCTGTCGTTAGCCAATATTACAAAAACCGCACGTCAAAGGAGACAAATTAACGAACAAGGTTGGTTAACGTAACCGACTTACTTTACAGCGATCCGCAGTGTCTGGCGATAACGACTCAATACCGATTCACCATCACACCTGACCGGCAGTGTTTGTTTTCGTGTTCTGATCCGACTTTTTCTGTGTCGGCTCAAGGGCCGTCTCCGAAACGACTCATCGTTGTGTTGCCAGGCGCCATTTCCCGCCTCTGCTCAGGCTCTTGAAGGCAGAAACCCGGATGTGACACAGACACACCCCCTTACCTCTGATCAACACCAGGCAGTCTGCAGCGAACACTACCCACCACGTGCCCCTTTCCTATCTTCTGATTAAGACAGAGGACCCGTTTATGTGGCGGTAAATGAGTTCAAAAGGTCAACAATCAATCGTGTATTCACGCATTTCTGACTGAATATCCTCAACATGTTTTATAATCACTGTAAAGAGAAGAACATGCCAAACACCCGATCGACTTTACCATAAAATAACAGCCAACCAACATTAAAAGCTGTATCACCTGAGTGACAACTACATTGACTCTGAAGCACCATCACACTTGACAAATGACATGAAGCATCACCTTTAATAAAATTAAATTACATTCAATGTGCCTTTCCATGAGAAACCAATTTTCCTGGCTGCACAAACGGAACTGATTCCATGTTCACAGATTTCCCTAAAAGTTGAGGAATTAGGTTGTCCTCTGTACAAATGGTAACTGTTAATCTACATTATTTAAGGAGAGACCTCATTACTGGAAGCATGTGTACAGTACGTCAGTTCTATATGTGCTTGGTTAATCGTTGCACACTGGAGGATACTAACATCGCTCTAAGTATTGCTTAAGCATCGGTATTTTACTCAGTTGATTATTACTAAAAAGTTTCAAATGCATGCAATGGCATCATAGAAAGAAAACAGAACGAGGAGCACTTTCAAGTGTCTGTCACAAAGAAAAGAAATTGATTTAATAGGCCAGAAGAAAGGTCCTTGGCATTTGCAATGCATTCCCACTCCTGTAAACGAAAAAAATGGTCTTCCACGTCAAAAGTCCCAAAATGATGTTAGAAAGGCAGAATGCTGGATTAGTCTCTTTGATAAACATCTCAGGTGAAGAGTTTTGTTTATATCAAGCAACAGCAACCTGTGAAGAAAAATCGCAACAAAAAAAAAAACCCGGAAAAAAAACCCCCAGTTCGACCTTAAAGTTCAGCTGCGAATCAACAGGGCTCCTCAGATCTCTCCGTTATAGACTGAGGCAGTTATCAAATAACAAAACTCAACAGTCGGTGTATATCGTATCATATCTACTGCCTCAACCTAGAACCATTAGCAAATCAACAGCAGCTCAGGACAATGCCATGATTGTTTTCCTTTGTATTATGGTACGTTATTCAGAATTAATTCATTAGTTGCAATGTCTGTTTTTCAAAATAGTCCGCGACATTGAGGATGAACCCTATAAATTCTTAAACATATTGATGTTCAAACAATTTTCTCAAGAAAAGACCTTGGTTGTAGAAGAAGGTCTCAATATTTGTAATTAGTTACAGCTGTACAAGTTCCCATTCAAAGAATGTCAATGGGTTGATGTCTTTTTCCATAATCCACAGCTCGGTCTCCCTGCATGTCTCGATCATCATCATCTGGAAAAAAAGAAAGCAACACAACCATTAGACATTTAATAATATACTTAGTGAAGTGCTATAACCATTATCAGATACAAACACTTATATTTGGATATAAAGTTACATGTCCTCCCCATCAGTCCAATCACATCAAAAGCTTGATTCCAAACGGTTTCAGTGCATCCATAAAGAAACCTACATGGCAGTCAGGAAATATCAGGATTTAGTGACATACTTCAGCACACTGGATTTGAAACGAAACATTGACTTCAGGTTTAAGTGCTGAACGGTGTTTGAGGTGATGGGCAGGTCCATCCTGAGAGACCAATGTAGGACTCACTGTCCTCTTTTGTACACAGGCCTCCTAATTTTGTAACAATGTATTAATCTAGAAGAAATGCATTAGAAGGATACATGTACTTTTGGGAGGAATGCTTCCTACATTTATCCAGCATATTATTAGCTTCCTTGTCGGTCATTAAAATAAGAACATCCTAGATTTTTATTGAAACCAGACTGTATACAAACTGAACAGTTTAACACAGATATAACAGATACCAATGACAAGTCACAGCCATATAACAGAAACACAAATAGTACTCTCCAAATGTAGTACTGTTACACTCTTATCACATATTAAAATTCTAATCTAATAGGCAATCAGAAAAATGTATGGAAGAAAACAATAGGAAGCAATAAAAACATGGACATGCATTTCAAGATTTCAAGGAGAACACAGACACATTCACAAACACAGTGAGCTATATTTATCTACCGGTCGAGATGTGGGTCAGATGTTTGGTGGGCACAGACAGGTGGTATAGCTAAAAGGAAGCACAGGCAGGAGAGAAAATACTAGATGGACACTTACTCTCACAGAACCGTAAGTTTTCCCCATACATAGGAAAATAGGGTGCTAAGATTGTTACTGTTCCTACACAGTAAACAATGCCGGAACTGCATACAAAGCAGTCCTGCTTGGACCCTGAAGGTGTTTCGGTCATTGTTCTTAATCATCTCTGGTTTATGACGGATTCAAGGACCAAACTCAGGGTACTGTGAGCTCCTCTAACTGTCGAGACAAATGCAGGGGCGCGGCAGCAGGACAGGGGTGGAAGGAGGGAGGGAGCAAGGGAGGAATGGTGGATACACATCTGGACAGGCAGTCCAGTCCCCCGGCCTGGCTCACCTTGAACGTCTTCCTCCCCACCATCACCATCCTCTTCCTCATTGTAGGCCAGCTCAGCCTGCTTGTCGGCCTCATACTCACCCACGTTCCCATCATCCCCATTGTAGTCCGCTAGCTTAGAGCCGTGTTGCGGATCTACTGGGGACTCGTTCTCATCAAAGAACCGGCCTGCAGGAGGCAGAGAAGGGCCTCATCAGGAAGGGAGGGAAGCGGAGGCAAGTTGTAGGAAGACAGGGAGGAATGGGAGGAATACTGCACAATGAATGCAAGAAGGAATAAGTGATCGTATGAAGAGGATGACAAAGGATGATGAGGTGAATGAATACACAGTGGCAGAGTGTAATTAGAAGACAAGTGGTTCTGAAGAGGGAAGGAGAGTCAATCATGGACTTGAAAGTAGAGAGCCAAGTGGAAACAAATGGGGTTCCTTCTGTAGTGAGGGATTGTTTGAAGTCTGGAGAGCACAGAGCGCCAATTGAGTTACCGGTTTAATCCTCCTTACAATCCAATCAATCAAAAACAACAGCCCTGCTGTAGATCCTATCTTATGCTTTGTTTATGTTGGTACCGTGTCTGTGAGGAGTGTTTACTCAGCTCAAGGGTCTTTTATTAGCCACAGATACAGTAAGTGGGCCACTGAACTGCATTTCAAATGTTTCTAACACCAACAGGTTTTCCACCTCCATTCACACATGTGTGTAGGACAGAATATTACAAACACATTGATTCAATGCAGCTTAAGGTCTCCTGTCTGGTATGGCCACTTTAACTTTAACTGTTGAAAACGGATCACAATTTTTCTATGTGCTATAAACCAATAGTTGATAAGTGTTGAACAAAAGCAAGTTGACGTATTTTACTGGATGTTGTGAATATGAGCAAGTTACTGTGGAACAATGGCATTGTTATGTTATCATTTACAATATTTTGCCATTTAAAATGACTTGATCAGAGGTTCCTAAAGTTGCCAATAAGAAAAAGTGATCATAAGATAAGTACAATGTATAAATAAACATTTACTCAAATGCCATTTTTCTATAATTATATTCTATAATGATTGCCCACTCTCAATCACACAGGCATCTAAGGCTGTTTATGTTCCCATCTGATTTCAGACATTACTGTTGGGTAGGACTCGAGATTTTCTGAGCCAGTGTCTAGTGAGCACCCAACGCTGCCAAAAATGGGACATCTGGTGGGTGTCGGGTGTTAATTTGGCATAATTGGATGCACGTGTAATTAAATCAGAGGCAGAAGATACAAAGAAAAACAGAATGAAAACGTGAACTGAATGCAGTTAGTGTTTTCAGCAGCAGAGCTGCAGGGAGGACATGTAAAGGAGATGAAAAAATAGAAAATATGAAAACAGAGGAGGAGGAGAAGGAGGAGGCGGAGGGAGAAAAGGCAGCAGAGCAGAAGCCAGGCAGCAGGAAAGGATCATCTGGGAGCCAGGTGTGTGTCATTGGTCTCCTCTCCTCTGCAACTGAGCCCTCTCTCTCCTCCCTGACGGTGCTCCTAGCCATGTTCAGACATAGCTTTCACTAACTTTCATGAAAATGTGTGATGCAGGAGTGTGGGTGTAACCGGTTAGTAATGGGCAATATTCACACAGATGGCATGACGAAATTGTATTTCAGTCTCCGCATTGACACATATCACAGAGAGCTGGGAGGCAGCGGCTAAGCACAAAGGGAGAGCTCACAAGAATGTGCTGCGATTGTACTTTTTCATGTGCAATGACATTTTTCCCACCCCTTCAAATGCAAGAAAAAAAAAAAAAAAAAAAAATTCCAACCACAACCCCCCTTGCAAATGACAGTATTCACTCTTTTCAAAGTGTTGAGGAGGAACTCACTTTGGCGGTGGTGAACTGGCTCTGCTGGAGCTTGGTCTTGGGCGTGGTGAGGCTGGAGGGGGTTGGGCACCTGGGCAGGGTTGGGGGGCAGAGGAATCACCTTCAAGTGGTCACGGTCACCCTTGACATTATCAGGAGCTGACAATAAGAAAGAGGTTAGGTTCTGTTGTGCGGATGATCTCCTGCAAACCACCTTCCAATCAAGAGCAAATGAATGCCTTTTTATAACCTCTTATTCATAAAGCACAGCGTGCTAAACCTACGACACCGAGATAACAGTTCTCTGCTCCTGCCTTCACTTGACTAAACATGAAATAAACACATGCCTAAAGACTCAAAGGGCAGGCTATTATAATGAAGACCCATTATAAGAATGTGGTGCATTCTGTACCTTGAAGTTGTCTTTGCTGTTCTCCCACTTCGTCTGCCTTGATACCTGCCTTGTTGTCTTCTTCAAACACTATGTGTTTGTCTGCCTGTTTGATGACGCCCAGAGGTGCGACCACCGCTGCTCGGCCCTCCACTCTGTCCTGCTGGAGCCCGGGCTGGTCCAGGGACAGGCCTTGGCCCCCGGGGCCATCGGCTGCCCCGACTCCAGGGCCAGCACCAGCTCCGACAACCACATCAGGGGCTTCATCGTGCTTCTGAGTTATGGCTGGTTTCTTCAAGGCTGTGGATAAATGAAGTGAGAAAGCTCGGCGAGTAAGACGACTCGAATGTTTGTGTTTTACTCGCCACAAGGACAGAAATACGGAAGACATTTGGAGGGGACCCAGTTTTGGTTTCATTTTCACAGTTTTTAACCGGTAAACTTCAAGGATTCATTTGCTGGTGTGCTTGTCCAGGCCGAGTTTAATTCTCTAACTCTTGGTTGTTTGTAGTCCCCTCGACAAGTCACAGATTCTAAATCATAAGGCAGCAAATGAGTTAAAATTTAAAACCTAAATCAATCTCCACATCTTTATTATTGTTTTACTTGACCTCGCTTCTACCCACACTGCTTTAAAAATGTCATGCTAAATGCATGTACCCTCTACATCATTTCCACCACTCATTACGCCAGCCTAACAATTACTCTTAAAAAGGTTTGGACCACTGCTTACCAAATTGAACATCGTCAATTTTCCCCACCTCACTGTCTTCAATACCAGGCATGCCAGCATCACTGCCAGGCTTACCCATCTCTTCTGCAACAGAGCAAAAGGAATGCGACTTAGTTAGTGGATAGGTTGACTTTAAAACAGATCGATCACAGCTGCATGGACAGTAATAACGTACACAGGAAACTAACAGTGTAATTATGATATCAATTCAATTCTTCCAGCAATCACGTACTACATTTAGCGTGTAAGTGCATGGCAATATAAAGGATCTGGATGATGCGTTCACATCCACCGTACCTTTTAAATCTGGACTGTCTTGCCCGTGAGTGGCCACTGTATGGCGCTCTCCAACTATCTCCTCCCCGGGGGCTGCCTCTGCATGTCTACCCGCCACTGCACCCTTTTGGCCGTCCATCACACTCTGAAGAATTAAAAAGATGAATCAGAAAAAGGAACATATGGAAAATGGAGAGAAGAAGAAACTGTTTACTGAATAGAGGCGCTTCAACGCTATTGTCAGTACATTTGTGGAGATCTTATCAATACTAACCTGTCTTAGCTTTGATGCTTCTTCCTCCAGGGTCTTTTTTGTGTCTTCATACTCTTCCTTCAGCTGTGCAATCTGACGGCCACACTGTAAACTAAGCAACACATAGGTAGGTTTCATCCACATACTCTGGGATATTTTCACCAAATCACAAGACTGATTCGCGAAAAATACATTCTGAGCTAAAACCTTTATGTCACACAATATAAGTGACACATCAGAGATCAAATCAGCCTTATGAAGAGACAAGTGAAGAGGATATCACGATAAGAAATGACCTACAATCATAGAATTATTGTGAATATTCCATAAAAAAAAAAGAAAAGAAAAAAGTCATAACGGATTATTTGAGAAGCACACTCATATTTTGAGAAATGTTTTAGACATCATGTCACATATCCTCTAAGTGGGTGAAACCCAATGGACAATACTAAGATTGAAACCACCTCTCATACTCCAGTTTTCTTTCCAGGGTAGTGCTGTTTTTCTTCACTTCTCTTAGCTGATCTTCCTGTTTCATGAACTCCTGCTTCAGCTCCTTTAGCTGCTCTGTTAACAGCAACACAAACACACAACATTTTAGAGGTTTAGTCCTTGTCTGCCAGTGAGTGAAACATGTTTCATTACAAATCCTCCATTGAGGGCTTCTGGTTGGAGAGTGCCCTCTGCTGGGCAGACGGGGCTAAAAATCCTACCTTTCAGCCTCTGGAGTTCCGTCATTTGGGCTGTGATGTCACCCTGCACCTTCATCTGTACGGGTTAGAGAGAAAACCGGTTTAAGAATCTCAGTATCTGACGGAGAGCTAAATACATTTACCTCTTTTACACCCTTACTAACAGCATCCCTGCCAAGCCACAGATGACTAAACTGTGCAACAGGATCTCTAATTAGAAGACGGGGACACCATCAATGCCAGGGAAACAGGGTTGTCTTGTTTTTCTTGTGTAACAAGGCATCACAGCACAGATGACACCCGCTGTGACATTTTAAGCAGCGACTTCAACGTGGCAATACGTTCCTGCCTATCAGTATGTACATCAGGTACATCAGACGTTATCTAAATGCGTGGTGGCTGATCTCGTGCTGAGCAAGCAATGTATTAGGATGTATACGGGTATTCAAGTATCTCACAACAACTGCCTTTGTAAATACCAGCACAGAAGTTGGTAGCTCAAACAGAACTGGTTTTTGATATTTCTCTCAGGCACTCAACTTACACTGAAAGACCAGGAAAATAGAAACCTCAGCATACTGTAATGCAATCCAATAGAACAGCTCGGTAAATAAACAGTACTGGTGTGACACTGAAGGGAGAGAGCAAGCAAGCTAAGAAGGGAGGCAGAGGGGAGGGGAAACGTGGACCTTGGAATTTAAAGCGATGCCCAAAAACTGGTTTTGTCCTCCAGATGAAGACCCAACTACTGGCGGAGCGAGGGAGGAAATAGAAAATAGAAAAGAAAGCGCTTTTAACCATATTTTGGCAAAACAAGTCAAGTCAATTGTGCCGCAGGAGGAGTTTGAGAGACTACGCTTTTTGGCCCCCAATTCCAAAAAGCTTGTCACCTTCGGAGTCCGTTGTGATTGTCTGAGTTTTTGAATGAGTTTTAACTGACTGAGACAGAAGACAGCGAGGAAAGAGTGGACATGAAATACAGCATAGAGGAAATACAGCATCAATGTCAACTGTTGTAAGGTCTACAGCCTCATCCTGTCTTCCTCACATGTGGGTTTACAGCTTCCCCGTGCAGCCTGCTGGCACTGGCTGTATAGACAACACGACCAGACTGTTGACTGTATACTATAAGCTGTACACGACTGTGTATACTGTACTGTGTGGAAGCCATACAAGACTCAACTGTCCCTGTTTTCTCTGCATTGCAGACCTCTCAGTGTATGTAGCCTGCATCTGTTGGAACAGCGTTAGGCTGTGGACAAAAGAAAGGAGTGGAACAACTGCTGTTTAACACCTTCCCTTATCTAGGTTATGTGCACAGGGAGCAGGATACCGGAGGTACTATAAGAAACTTGGAAGCTTAGACTTCTCTTGATTCCACACGTCACCATCTATACTCGCCTCAACAACAAGAAAAAAACTGAACCTCCCAGCTACATTTTTTTTAAAATCTCTTACACAAATAGTGTAACAGTGTCAAGTATAGCACTGTATGCAAGTATGTGTGTGTGTATGTATGTCTGTGTGTATGTGTGGCCCATTATAAGCAGCATTATCTCCCTGGTCCCAAAGTAAGACTATGACACCACACATAGGATAAGTTAAACAAATGTATGCCTGTCTATGAGAAATAAGCATGTCAGACTGAATGCAAATGACAGGAAAACCTCCCTCTCCATCTGTTGTCCAATTGTCTCCCAGGGCAGCTGGACACACACTGGTGTTCAGAGGGTGCTGGGACTGAAAACACAGTGGCTGGGCTACTGCGCAGTACAAGAGGTGGGAAATGCCTTGTGGAGCACACAGACGTGCCACACTTAAATGTATTATGGGTGGCTTAGAGGCATGGGCACGGTGAAACAACATTACATGTTTTCCCCCCTTAAATAGACCCTAAAGGAATTGATAACACACTTAAGAGAGCTGCAATTTTCTAAAAGACAAAATAAAAATACGATGTTGGTGAAGCAGATCTCAGGTTCTGAGGAGGAGGAAAGAGTTTCCCAGTCAAGGACAAGTTGATATATCTTTCTGCCACTTGGTACCAGGCGACTACTCCATCGCCATCTCCATAAGGACTCCACCACCTAGCCTCTTCAAGGTACATAAAGATGACCTCCCTCCATCATGGGGTACCCAAGTTGTACATGCTGCATCGGATATCGAGTGGGGAGATCATAGCAATATAACGTAGATATTGTGATGAGATGTGATGGAAATATGACATTTTCCTTGTTGCATAACAGTTAAGTAAAGTTTCCTGACTGAACAATGAACCTGCTTTGTTTTCATATCCCCATCACTGTTTGCTCTCTCAGAGAACAACCACACCTATAGAGTACATATTGTAAGAGAGCATTAATGCCGATGATAGACAAAGAATTAAAAACGGAGGTATTGAGACAAAAACCCACTGTGACACTGACACCTATAGCTTTACCTGAGGGTGGTTAACTCAGAGGGCTTTTGCACCACTCTGTGGAAACGTTGGTCACCTGTTTCTGCGTGTGGCACAACGTGGACCCTCTGATCAACCCTCCTCTTGTTCGCTTTCAGTTAAAACAGTACCGGTGAAATAAAAGCGGGGTTGGGACCAGACATTGCAACTCTACCTTTTCATCAGTGCACTTTTTGATGATAGACTCCCGGGCCTGCAGCTTGTTCTCCAGCATAGTGTAGTCTCCCTCCTTCTGGTCGATGTGCTTCTTGTGCGTGTCCACCTGCACCATCAGCTCAGAGTTCCGCTTCTCCAGCCGGCTGCGCGCCGCGTCCGTGCGCTTCACCTGCGTCTGTACCTCCGCCAGCTCGTCCAGCAAGCGGCTGTGCTTGTTGGTCACAGTCCAGTAGTTGAAAGACAGTATGGCGATGATCAACATCAAGAAGATGAGGATGAAGGACGGGAGGCGGCCTCCCCGTCGGTTTGCACCAAACCCAACCATTTCAAAACCAAAAAAAAAAAAAAGTGTGACGTTTGCTTCAGGTTGTTACCGCAACCTACAATACCTCAATGAGAGTAGTCTCCCGCTGTAAAACACATCCGTCTACGTGACATGCCGTGGATATGCGGCAACCCGCTCGGGAAAAAACAGTAAGCAAACACTACACAGACAGGACAGTCGTGAGCGGTCATGACTTTTCACATTGCTCCTGGTCCTTAATCTCCTTCCTCCTTCCGCACACTGGGCATCTTCTCTGCGATTCGTGCCAACGTCAGTAGATGATATCCGCCCGCGGGGACGTGGCCTAGCTCAGCTGGCAACGTTAGACGAGACTAGACGTGGACAGCTATACGGCACCGTGGCAGAGAGGAGTGCAAACACAACTCATACAGCGAGCTATATAACGCCAGGCTTCGGCTACTTGTGTCCTATGGGCCCCGATAAGACCAGTAGGACACCGTATACAGACGCCTGGAGCTCCTTTAATCGCAGAATCGACCACTGATGATTGTATCTTCCGACCTCACGTTGTTAGCTCCTATTGACGTTAACGCTGTCCAGCTAACGACTTCACACTAGCTAGCAACAACGGCAGATGCGACAACACAATTAACGACTGTCAGACAGAGAAGTATCGTCTCTTCTTGCGGGTGTAATCCTTTTAATATCAACAACCAAATGCTAACAAATCATCACACGGACACAGGCTTTCTATCACAATCTCTTCCTTTCGCTGTCTGCTAAACCTGATTTATGTGCTGTGTGAAGCTGGCTGTATTCCGCCTGAGCGACTTCCGCTCTCTGCTAAAAAGGATACCCACATTTCAAAATAAAGGTCAAGATTGAGCACAAAGAAAAGCGTGGCATTAATTACTTGATGGCATTGTTTTTAACGGTGGTTGGCTTATATAAAGACGTTTGTACGCCGTAGGCTTAAGGTTTACACATATGCCTTAACAGATGAATGACAATCATCGGCCACACTGTGAAAGTGATAGTCCTGTATGAAAACCATAGACGGTGTATAAGAAGAAACCACGACGACTTGGACATCGCGAGTAGTGCCTGAAGACCGGAAGCACATCGCTGAGTTGAAGAACACTTTACAGTCATAATGACGTCAGGGAAAAGATTCTTAATTTAAGCAAGTGTTGTGTGTCGGTCTTGAAAACAAAAGCAAATGCATGGCTTCGACAGTATTTCAAATAAATATATTGAGCCCATTGAAACCTGGAGCCTTACTTCTCATTAACAGGTTATACCCTTATCAGCGAAGTGTGTAAACTCAAACACTTGTCTCTTGTTATCAAATTAAGATACAATTTGTTTTCTCTTTGTGTAGCAAAAAATAAAATGGTGTCATTTTAATGGAAAATACATTTTTGGGGCTTGTAATCTAAATCTAAACCTAACCGTCTTCATGCAATATTATGTAATTTACTTTCAGATTACTTCCGATTTTTCTTTTGTTGATAATAAGTAGCTGGAGACCATCTTGTGATGGAATCACATCCTTCTCCACTTCCAACCCCCTACTTTCTGCATCCTTGCTCAGGCTACACCCATCTTCAAACTCAGCCATCATTTTGTTCACACATCTGTAAAGTTTAATGACTGCATCTCGCTATTGCATTGACAAAATATGTCCATAGACATAAACAGACACACACAGACTCACTGGGGGGGAACAATATCAGTCACACGCTGTCACAGCTTCCATTTAATAATAACACCGCTCTCTTAAAAAACACATTATAGTTTCACCAACTTTATGGAAAGGCTATTGTATTTTCCTATGTTTCTATTATTTTGGCCAGTCCTGTTCAATGTGACTAGATGTTCAAAATGCTAACACATACAGCTGACATACATGATCCCAAAACATTCACTGAAGTAAGAACACAAACCACAAGATACAAACTCATGTTTTATTGTAACACTGATAAGAATTGTAACACAATGAGGTAAGTTAAATAATCCACATCTGTGATGTTCTTGAACCAGCGACACCACAAAATATTCACCACCCTATCAGTAACAATTCCACAAAGTCTGCAGACAATGGCTCGTAACGCCCAGTCCGTTCAGTTCACAGTATAATACAAACATATTTCTTAGGAATACTGATCACACAATCTCCTTTGTCTTTGAGTCACAAATCCAAACTTACCAGCTGTTTGTTTCTTTTTTAAGAGATGATACTCAGTAGAAAAGATCCCCTGGGGGAGAAACATTCTTTTGTTTTTCTGATGAGAAACAAGCCACTACAGACACTGGCAGGCTCAGTCTGAGTTTGCTACCATTTCTGCTGATGACTTGGCACGGTCTCACAGGGCACTAGGAGATACAGTAAGAGACCATTTCAGTTTGCCTGTGCTGCAGTCACACTTTGAGAATAAATGATCCTTTAATGCTGGAGGAGTTATTCATAACTCTACAGACATCTGCTGCACAGCACATGGGAGGCTGCAACACCAGCATCCTGAAATGCCCTCAGAGTTTTGACTCGGGTCCTTGTTGGGAGAGTGGTCAGAGAATCGTTTCTTTGCACTCAAGGCTTTGTTCAGAAGAAGGGGAGTCCAGTGGGTTGGTGGAGGTGCTGGTTGTTTGTGGGAGGTGTTGTGGACGGCGCATGGAAGGGGAACTCAAAGCACCGCAGCTCTGAAGGTGAAGGTCCTCGTGGCCACGCTTCCTGGGACTGCCAATGACTCGCTGGGTCATCACCTGTGCAACAAAACATAAACGAGAGACACACGTTGCTGTTTGTTATCTTATTGTTTTGTTTGTTTTTACATAAACATGGTATGATTGAACCATCCATTTTCATCCATCTCACGTTTTTCTGTTTTCTGGTGTGTAGTGAGCATTACTGCCTCACAGGGCTGCTAGCCAGATATCTACTTATCGTCTTCAGAAACAGGCCTACAAACTGCTGGTTTTGCATTGGACATTATACATTTAGTCTAATTCAGTTACCTGATCTATGACATTGGCACTAAAAATGGCCTCCTCCATGTGTTTCTCATCCAACTTGATGACACACTTGATGTTGTTGACAACCTGCTGGACTTCAGGAGGTAGACTGCAGCTTGAATGCTCCAGGAACTTGGCCACCAGTACTTTGGTGTCTTTGTACATCTTAAAGTCAGCCAGGGAGTGTGGGCGTTCGTGGGAGGAGTGTGTGTGCAGGGCCCGGGATTTAAGGTGGATGTCAACTTTCCTGCCCTCCTTTTGCTGCTTCCTGACACTTATGTGACTGGGTTTGGATCCAACTACTCCCGACGTAACGTCTGTTGGCTCTGAACAGAGAAGAAAAACACGTGACATCATATAGAAAAATCAAGGTTAATACCTGTGGATTTAAGGCTTTGGGTAAAGTGAAATCAGTTTTCTAAGTCAACTTAAGTTTCCAACTTAATTGTGATAATGCATGTTTTAGATAATCCAATGGGACCAATGGGGTTTAAAATGTTATTTAAGGGATATTTAATCCTTCAGGTTATCTAAAAATTAAACATAACCAATTATACTACATGGTTTTCCCGGACAGAGACGGAAACTAACATTTGTTTCAATAAAGTTTGTTAAATTAGTTCTCCACGCTGCCAGTTTGCCCTTCAGGTCTAATTGTAGGGATGGATGTGAATGCGCTAAATCTTTGGGTTGATAAATTCCTGCCATGCTGGGAAAAATGGATTGTGTTTGTGACCTCATGAGATGATTACCAATCCATTATGAACTGGCACGTATTTCCATCAGTATAATGCTTGTATGAGTACTATAATTTGTTGTATTTCAGTGCTTCTTTAGAAAATAAAGTATTAAAAAAATAGTTTATATAATGGTACCTTGCTCTGGTGATGTATGATGAGAATCTTCAGCAGCAGGGGTATTTGCAGAGGCGCAGCCACAATTTTCTCCTGTAGAGGGAGACAAGAAACTTAGTTTGGGCACAACAAAGCAGGCACGAGCTGTTCATTGCTTATTGACAATGAAAGGCTGCAGGGCTGGCTCTAACGGTTAGACTAAATATCAATGAATCTGCTGATTATTTTCTTGTTTAATCAATTCGTTGTTTAGCATATACAATCTCTCTCTCTCAGAGTCCAAGGGGATTTCTTTAAATGTCTTCTTTTGCTGTTACATTAAACAGAAAAAGTAGCAAATGCTCACATTGGAGAATCTATAACTAGAGACTGTTTGGACTTTGAAACATGAAAAAATGACTCAGAAATGATGGCTTAGTTGACTAATCAATTAAGCTCTAAAAGGCTGATCTCTCTTGTAATATATAGATGGAATATTTAAGCTGTTGTCTTGTGTAACAATGTTGCACTCACTTCCTGTCGTAGAGGTGCAGGAGATAGGGTCACTGGTAGAACGGACTATGCGGGCCAGTTTGCGGTATCTCCTGGCTGCTCGGAGCACTCGAGGCCTCTCTGACGGTGAGTAGCCACTTTGGGTTGAGGTAGAGGGGGGTTGCTGCGATGCGGAGGAAGGTGACCAAACACTGAAACACAGCCTGGGGCCGCGTGGCCTGCTAGGAGGGGAAGGGGAAGGAGAAGGAGCCATAGGACTGATGCCGGAAGTTCCACCAGAGGAAGCCACGGAGGTGGGGGAGCACGGCTGAGGTGGAGGGGGGATAGTAACAGGGAGCGTGAGCTTCCGGCTCATCATCCGTGCTTTAATGAGGGAGTGTGTTGACGCTTTAGGTGGCTCCTCTGGTAAATGTTTGGCTGATGCAAGCTCGTCACATATGTGCATCGCAGGCCTGAGTTCCCCACATGGATGTCTGTTGTCCGTGGAATCCTCCTGCTCCAGGTTGCTGAAGTTTTCTGAGGACCAGTCCGGAGAGCGCTCCAGAGAATCCTGTGTGTGTGAGGACTCACTGTAACCTGTATCACTTGGGCGAGCGTCAGTGTTAGGCCGGCCACGATGGTCACGTGTGCAAAGTTCCAGGCTGTTGCAGCTTCCATCGATGGGAGCAGTGTGGCGCGTGCCATAAGGAGAGGAGTCAGAGCCCTGGACCTCCAGGGAGCACAGGTCCTCTGAGGAGCAAGTCTGGTCCTGATCAGCCACCTCTGACACCAACAGGGACGCACTGTCCACCGAGGCTGAGAATAGGGGGAAAAGCATCATCAGCATGACTTCTAGTAGACATTTGACAATCCTCTGCAATGTTCGCTGCAGTCTTAACTGTCTTTACCCTGAGTGCTGAATCCTGCAGTTGTGTTTCTCTCACACTGACTGGATTCGGTGGCCTGCTGCTCCATGCTGGTGGTGAGCTGTGAAGTCGACATTATTAGTGGAGACAAACAACATAGCAGCACTTTTTGCATAAAATGTATAAAGCGGATAAAGGAAAAGGCTGTAGTGCACAAAAGCACCTAACCATCAACACATAAGTTTGGTCTGTAGAGGGCTCTATAAGACCACAATACACTAACACAAGATTATCTCTTTAAAGGAAACTACTGTATCATGTAGAGTGGTATCATTAGATGTGTTTTTACATGTAAGTATACAACATACATATACGTTCATATAACTTCACATCATGCGGGCTCTTTAGCCTGAAATCATCAGCTGAGATTCTTCTGCCCACTGACTGTTCTCGCACACAATCAATCGATCACTGCCCGCTTCAATTAGTTATTTAAAGCAACTGCTGCTAATCCATTGCAGGTGAGAAAACCTTCTGCTGATTCCTGTTTGAAGGACTCTGTGAAGAGAACATCGATTTAAGATGTATAATAGAAATAAGGGACTGAATGCCTAAAGTGTTAAATGATGCTGAGAATATAATAGAAGATAAAAGGATTTGCTTGCACATTAGATTGTAATTTTTAGCTGTGAACAATGAGATGCAGCGAAGCCTCAGCCTGCAGTTCAACATGACTGTCAAACAACAGCAGATAAATACTCAGATGAAGTTGAAAGCCATCATCTCAACATGCAGACACCAGAGTAAATGCCAAGAATTTAGAGAAGAACAGTCGTTAAGTTGGTTGGGTTTGTCAAATTAACTTGTATACTAAGACCTCTGGTCTATAATATCACATTATTCACATTTCAGAATTTAAAATAACTTGGGCTTAACCTTGAAATCCCCTTGCTTTGAAGGCTATCTCATCAAAATTTGAAAGATGTAAAATCTTTAACCTTAATTACTTAATTTTTATGCAATTCATTTATGACTATCTCTTCATAAAACTACTCATATAAAAACTGTAAAGAATCTTTGGCAAGTAGGCTTATTGCTGGCTCTGGATGGCAATCATTGGTCCATCACTTTGATCCAGACGGAAATATCTCTACCTATACTCGATAGATTGCCATGACATTTTCTACAGACATGCATGGTCCCCGGAGGATGCATTCTAATGACTTTGATGATCCCTTGACTTTACGTGTTGCACCACCAGCAGGTCAAGGTTTTCAATATCTCGACATCTAGTAGATGGCTTGGCATAAATGATTACGATGAATCCTAATGGCTTTGATCTCCTGACTTTTCTTCTAGCACCACCATAACGTTAACATTTAAGGTTTGGAGTAAAATGCCTTCACAACAATTTGATACATTGCCATGACATTTGGTGCAGACATGTATGTTACCCCAGGGGAGGAATTGCAAGAACCAGCTGGTCAAATTTAAAGTTCTCCAATACTTTTGTTTATGACCAAATGTCTGCAAAACAGCTGTACTGTGTTTACTGCTAATTAGCAAATGTTAGCATGCTGTAAACTAAGATGAACATAATAAACATTATACCTGCTAAACATCAGCATGTTAGCATTGCCATTGTGAGTATTAGCATGCTGATGTTAGCATTTAGCGCTAAGCATTGATGTGCCCAAGTACAGTATCATGGAGCATGACAGCATTGTACTGCTACTGCACAAGTGTAAAATGCATGGTGACTGACTTATGGATTGGCCTGCTGTCTTTGCAAACAAAGAAATAATGTAATGTCCTCAGACCAGGTTGTCCTCTGGAGACAATGTTGTTTTAATGGCAGAGCCTGTTGATTGCTCTCACCTGGCTGGCCGGGGTCTGTCCCACAACAGACTCATACGGAGGAGGCAGGTCAGTTGGGTACAGTGTCCCTGGACTGTTGATGGGAACCCCGTAGATGGCACTGAAGGGAGAATGGGGGAAGTCCAGGTGCAGGGCTCTGTCAGGGGCATAACAGCAGAGTTTCAATCAAAAAAAATAAAAATATATTTTAATAATTTATTTAAATCATATCTCAAATAACTGAAAAACAAAGACTGGCAAGTACACTGAGCCAGTCGCACAGTCCAGAGTGTTTAAGAAACTGGAACAGCAAGTCTAAATCCATCCTATCCGAGTAAAAAAATACAGAATATTACCTGATAAAAACATTAAGAAAGAAAGGATGAAAAATATCCTCTTGTCCCCAACACTCTAGTACAGAAGATATATATGGGTATGGTATGTTTTATGTGCACCACCACTGTTTCATGTGGTGCCAATTAAGAATATGCAGCCATGTGTGCAGTCATATCTTTTAATTACAACCTCGTTCTCCTCTAAAGTGGCGGAGCATGAAATACAACCTGAGAGTTCCCACCAATCATCTGAGGCATGATGATGTCATGACACATCCCTGGCCCGGGGCACGGACACCATAAATGCTTCCTCTGCCTTGTTTATATTGATGGCATAATTGACAAACAGATGTGGCTTCTTGCCAAAGGGCTTCAGCAGCAGCACATTATATCTGGCAAGACTGAGAAAAATGAAGGTAGTGATGACGGAGGGCTGGGCTGATCTTTCACAACAGCTGAGAATCACGGATGTCGCAGCTGCTTAGTAGAGGAAAATGCTCTGAGCTGACCATGGATGGTAATGCACCACATGTGATGGTCACAGCCTAATAGCAGACAGACACATGCCACTGCTGCTTAATATGATGGATCTGGATTTGAATGCAAATGTTGCTTTTTTTCATATGTATATTCACCATGGGAGATTTTAGGGTGGTCTACATTAATAAAGATGTTAAAGCAGTTTTTAACCTGACAAAATTGCTTAACTGACAGATGCTGTACCAAAGTAGCAAGAAGATGTAGACGTCAACACATATTGCAAAACATTTTGAGAAGGGTTTCTAAAGCAATGCTACATTGGGTTTTGAAGTTCTCAAAATATACTTAACAAAACCTATATCCCAGAAAACAAATGCCCAATATGTTTTTAAGAAGATCAAGCTGCACCTTGATACCCATCTTGAACTGCTGCCCTCTGGGAAGTGCTTCATGTTGGCTTGGCACACAGATTAGGAATCTTTTATCAGATGTCATTAATGTGTTCATTTCCACCACGGGGGACAATACAGCTGCATTGTATTGTTTTATATTATACTGTAATAAGCAGCAGCAATCAAAGTTTTCCACTAAGTAAGGGAAATGATACAGTACCAAGTGTCACTGAACATTTAACAAAGAGTTACATGATTAGTAAACGTATTTTGGGCAACAATGCATTTAGACATGTGGAAAGGGGGTTCTGATTTCCAAGTAGACTTTTGCGTTTAATTAGTGTCTTGTAAACTTTAAACGATATCTGTTTGCAAATTACAATTAGTATTGTGTATTCCCTGAAAGAATCCCCATATCCCAGAAGATACATTGGCACCATGAGTTTGGGGAGCACTGAGCACTTTGTGTTAGCACTGAGAGAAGATGTGATGTTGATGAGTAGTATTTTGCCTCTCACCTCTGTCCATCCATTGAGGGGGTGCAGGTGTACTCTGGGGGGTAGTATGGTGGTGGGGGAATGGGAGGAATAAACTCATCAAAGTCCAGTGTTTGGTGGAGGATTGTTCCGTGGGGGGTCATACAGTCAGCATTTAGAGCTCGCGCTCTGTGCGGCATAAACTGAAACACAGCATAAAAACAACCATTATCAAGCTTTTATCACACAAGATACTGAACTCTTTGTTGTTCATTCATTATTTTAGACCATAATTCATCCAGGGAGACATGACTGCTTCTCAGCTGTTAATTCAAGCAGCTATTCACATATGTGCTTGTTGGTCACTGAACAAGCTTCACTGCAGCAAATGCGAGTCAAGTGCCTTGCTCAGGGACACCTCAACAGCAGCTCTGAAAGCGCTGCTCATGTACTTTCCACACTCAGACATTTCTAAGTGGGACAACTTTCCAGTCGGAGCCAGTCGGCTTTTCTAATCTCCAAGCTGCCATTGCTGCTATTGAGTTGGCTAAATTTACTGAGCTAAATAAAAGGTTAACAGCTCTTGTGGTAGATGGGGAAGCGAGGCCACTCTAGGGGACAGCTAGAGATAAGACACAACCCTGTATCCTTTACTTATTCTACAGTTTGATTTGTGTAGTTTTAGCTTATTTTCATCTACTATTCTATCTTTTTTTACTCTTTTTAAAATCCTATGTTTCTTTTTGTCACTGTCTTTTTATATCGCCTCGTGTCTCCCTGTCTTATGTAAAGCATTTTCAATTGCCTTGATGTTGAAAGGTGCTATACAAATACACTTGCCTTTCCTTTTGTGTCTGTAATAGATAGATTCCACCATGTTCAGCCCCTTCAATTTATAGCTTTCCTGCTGGCGTGCATGTCTGCTTTGGTGTACCGTAATTTTCTACTTTCATATATTAATGTAATAAAACAAACAAAAAAGAACAATCATTACCATTTATAAATTCACCCCACATTTATATCTACAGGTCTCCACAGGTCTTCTTACAGACAGTAAGAAGGTCTGAGAACGATTTGTCCACAGCTTTGATTACCTGAAGCAGGGACCACTGGGAATTAAGTACTTGTGTCAACATGAGAATGATGTTTCATTCCATTTTTAACTGCTGTTTGATTCAAAAACTTTGGATGAATTTATTTTGATCAACTGTCTGTCTCTTCCTAAATAGTCATTGATATAAAAGAGTAACAGCCTTATCCCTATGATCCCGTCCGAGGGATCTACAAAGTATTCATCTATGTAGTCATCACTGTTCAAACCTGCATTCAGGGATTTGTTTTACCAAAAGGGCTCAGTGGAAACAAGATGCAAACAAAACACTGACATATAATCATAACAGCTGTTTATTTACAGGTCCTGCAGACGTGGAGCAACAATATTATATGATTGTATTATATGATATATATTGTATTATATGATGACACAATAATATATGATTGTGTAGCCTATAGAACTAGACTGAGAGACCATTTAAAGGCCTTTGCAGGTGTTTTGAGTTAATTAGCTGATTAGAGTGTGGCACCAGGTGTCTTCAATATTGAACCTTTTCACAATATTCTAATTTTCTGAGATACTGAATTTGGGATTGTCCTTAGTTGTCAGTTATAATCATCAAAATTAAAAGAAATAAACATTTGAAATATATCAGTCTGTGTGTAATGAATGAATATAATAGACAAGTTTCACTTTTTGAATGGAATTAGTGAAATAAATCAACTTTTTGATGATATTCTAATTATATGACCAGCACCTGTATGAATCTTTGTTGACTTGTGACCTGCATGGAGATTCAACTAATGTCTGTACTTTGTACTCTGAGTTAAACTTCATATATTTTACTAGCTACTATTATAGCTGAGATTACTGCTTATTTCCTGCCACATCACCCTATTATCAAACCAAGCTTCACTTCCAGTCCGGAGCACCAATTTTAATATCCAGACTCGTTTCAGCAAGCACAACATTTACAGCATAGTTCATAAAATTTGTAAACGGCTCTTGCATCAAATATCACTGGAAAGCCATTTAAATATGTGATATCGAGTTGGCAATGTTGCTATACCTTTCCAGCTGATGTGTTTAGAGGCATGAAATAACTACTGTTGAGCTTGGCCATGCTTATTTACTTAATGACAGAAAGCAGTAATAGTTTCATTGTTTCACATAAAAGGATAAGAGAGGGTCACACTGAGGACGGTGTACCGTTGAGGAACAAAACCCATTGAGATGTTAAGCTGTTTTCTTCCAATCCAACATATTTTTGAGATGCAGGAGGACACCGAGAGAGGTCCTGTAGCAATTGACCTTCACAGTGTGTGTTTACATTCACTTGTATTTTCCAAGCAGGATGATTTCACCAAAAACTCAAACATTCCTATCCACTATCTTAAAACGGATGAAGGTTGGCAAATCGTTCCTGAGCTGCATGTGTTTATCTAACCTGATGATAGCGATCTCCAGACTGAAAAATGTTTTTTTTTTTTTTAACAGCAGGGTGGTCACTGAAAAGAAAATAAGGTCAGCTATTGACGCTGTCTTCCATCACACTCACCATCTGAAGCACATCAGTCGAGACCATCTGCATACAGCACATGGCAGTGGCTAGAGCACACACAATGGTGGAGATGACGTTAAGGGCACATACGCTGAACAGCAGCTCCTACAGGAGAGGAGGGGAGAGGAGGAGACTGTTAGAGGAACAAAAGGAAAGGAGGAAGAGTGTGAGAAGGGTACAAGAGAGAGGGTGAGGAGAGGAAGAGAAGACAGTTAAAGATATGAACATTAAAGATGTGTGATATGTTGAATGCAGAACAAAAGGTAAAGACACAAACAGCGTTGACGTAACCAACTTCAAAAAAGCGCAGCACTTCTACAAATAACTGGTTTAGTAAGACAGCCACACAAAACTAAGAAGATTGCTAATCTGCAATGTTAATAGATCTATTTTGCAATTGTAAAGGTTAAAGACTGATAAAAAGCATTATGATATCTACCTACATGGAGGCCTAGCATAAAGATTCAACAACAGGGAAAACAACCTCATTAACATCCAAGGTTAAGCACAAACATAGACACATTCACACTCGGACAGTGCAGTGAGCAGCAAGGGGACAAACCACAGTATTGAATCTGTCAGCAGAAATAAATGTGCATGCCAATGAAATACTAGCTCAGCACACTAAATCAGAGAAAAGACTTATGACTGCAGCTATTCTTCTAAAAAGTAGAAGATGATCATCAAGTGGCTCCATTTTTAAACCATAATGTGTTTTGTACATCCTAACAAATTAACCTATAATAACTACTGTATGAATTAATTTCCTGCACAGGAACTGTAATACCACCTGCATGGTAATTGGCTCTGGGAATAGCAACTGCCTAGCACAGAGAGCACGTTAAAAGCAGAGCGGATGATAGCAGCTTGTACTGGATCTGCAGTCCACTCACATGTAACTCCATGCTTCTTTATTAAGTTCACAGGATTGATCTGCCACAATAAACTAATTTACACAATCTCTATAATGGTATTATCATTATTATTTCACTGTGTAAGACTGTCAAAAGAAATTTTGACTTTGGCTGTTTTAATTCAAATAGCTCAAAACAAGAAGAAGTGAATCTAATTCCCCAGCTCTGCAACCACAAACTTACTGTAAACCTACACAGGTGAACAAAAACACCATGATATACCGTATATATATTTAAACAAAAATATATATATCAAACACAGCTGTCCCAAAATATATATGAATGTAATAACATAATTCCTTAAAGACAAGGACAGGAGGGACTTTCAGCACTGGAATGAAAACTTTACTTCCCCTCTTGTTCTCTGTGGCACACGAATCTCCCGTTACCACACAAAAAGGGTTTTCCAGCCTGTCGCACAGATTATTCACCAGATTCAGGAGGCACATAATTAACAGTGACATTACAAAACCCTGACTTGTATTTGGCTTCTGATTAGCTGCAGAGAGGACAGCCGTCTCCCTTGGCTGATATCAGACAGAATTGTCAACTCGTTAAACTTTGTTTCCAGTCCACTGGAACTCGGTGGAGTGGGCAGATTCAAAGAGCAAAGGGCTTTTTAAAGGAGGTTCAGGCTCGGTGTCTTTTTGCCAATTAGATCCCTTGACTCGCTTCCACTCCCTTTGACGTTTGTGATATTAAATGGATCAGTTGCCAGCTCTGCAACTGTTTTTCAAACATGTTTGATATCCAGTAACTAGTTGCCAAATATCAAGTCTGTGTGAAGTTAAAGCGGAGATGATGCCAGTTGGAACGTTGGAACGTTGGAACGTTGCAGTTGGAACTGCAGCAACGTTGAAGTTGTGCAGTGCCAACTATAAAATACAACTAATACATGTTTGCCTTGGAAGCTAACAGTTTTGGAGCTTTTTTTTGCGTTGGAGGAAAGTCTGGAGAACTAAGCACAAGTCTGTTTCACATTTAAAACTCAAACCCAAATCATTAGAGATTGTGACTGATTTTAGCTGAATGAGAATTACAGTAGTTTACATGGTTAAATAGTTTGGATGTTTCTACATAGAACAAACTAATTTACTCCAAATTATTAGTTTACATTACTGCTAACCTTTGTTCCACAGTAAGTCATGGTCTTTGATATTTTTGAATATATGTCTCAGATGGACACGAGGTGTGAAGACTGACATGACATGAGTGAAAGTGAAGATTCAACCTATTTTTATACATCATTATACACTATTGTAATTTGTATTGTTTTTTTTTTTGTACGTTTGTACATTTGGAAAATTAACTTGTAGGAACATGAAAAAGAAAAGTAATCCATCACAACAAACAAAATGCGTGGCGCTGTAGTAGACATCATAACGCATCTTTAATCACAATAAAATGATCATGACTATTTCCATAAAAGCAGTTGGTGTGGTATGCTGGTATGGTCATTTGATCCCACAAGACATGTATTCAAGACAACTAATATTACCTCCATGCATGAGTGGCACATGGGAAGTGACACCTGCTGTCTATAGTCTGACCACAACCTTATAGTGACAGATTGTATAGCACTCTGAGTCTAACAGGGGACTTGATTGGGGTTTCACATCACTGATTCTCAACTGCTGTCTCACGAACCATGAACGTCTTGACCAGACACAAACTACACACGTCTCCACTAGCTGCTCCCTCTAAAGTAGGACAGGCTTGCAGCAGCATAGTGCAGCAGCACCCTGCTTTTCTCCAGCCAACATGGAGTTTCAGTTGATAGTCTCCGCTGACCTCCGCTGTCTTTGGCATCCCCAAGCAGCTCTTTACTGGATCTGGCAGAAAACCCAGCACTTCCCTCACGAAGCCATACAGCAGTTTTCAGGGAGGTCAGTCCGTTGGCATAGGCCTTCAGATATTTTCTAACCTCCAATGACAGGAAGCAGCAGATGTTGTAGGTCCGGGATGGCACTTCTCATAAACTACTAAATGCACAGGCTTCGTAGTAAAGGAAACTCATACCTAGAGTCTTAACCTACAGAGCTTAAATGGAAAAAGGTGCAGAAAAAATGCAATGAATGGGGAAAATCAGAGATTCTTGAGGCTGAATAACCAATTGGATTCACACTTTCAACAAAATCAATTGCTGATTTAGGTCCACGAGAGCAAACGCATCACAAACATTACAGGCAACAGTCGTCTAAAAGCAAGGCTCTAGGTGAGTTTTTTGTCCAGTGTGCATCCCTGCAGGGAGGGCTGGTGGTTTATTACAGTAAATGTAGTTTTTTATGACAGCTTCATTTCAGCTATTTTGGTTCTGGTAATATATCTGCAGAGTAGATGTGAGCCGGTGCATTTCTGTGATTTCCCTTGTGACCGCAATGTACATAATGACATAATAAATCCTGCCAGGCAAATAAATGTAAGAACACCTCTTAAGAAAGTGTTTAACATGCCTGCTCAACAGATATTTAACCTCTAGAAGATACCTTGCCTCGAGCCAAACAGGTTAGTGAGTTACACGGCAAGGTTACACATCCGCCCCCTTACAGGAAATCACAAATTATCTCAATACCCCCTCCCACTGACGATTTACGGCCCCAGGCAGTGTAATGAAAAGAAAAACGGAATGGAAATGAAATGTGTCTGCAAAGAGTGAAAGACACATTTTGCTGCTGCTGAAACAAAACTTTTAAACGGAAAGAAAGATGCTGCTGAGAAATGACTGAATAATAAACTTGGGGTGGTTTAATAGGCTACTCAGTCTACCTGCTGTGATAATTCAGTGCTCCCGTAATGTAATTTAGTGACAGAGGAACTATATGGCAACTGCACCATGAGTTCATTAGGATCAGCGAGCCATCTGAAATGGCCGAGGACTCAGGGAGGGGACTCGGGCATGACAGCTTCCTCTTAGACATAATTCAACTCATCTGACTACTTTGGCACTTAATAATGGCACCAATTCCCATATCTCTTTTAATTAGCTGTGATCAAAATGACAAATGTGCTTGATCTTTCCTCTTTTCAGAAGCATGCTTCATCCTATGAAGTCTTTTATTTGGTTATCAATGTTTTATAATCAATCAGAGTAATAAAATGAATGGATATGATTGTCGTTATCCAATAAAGACACAGTAGCACATACTGTATATCATTCCTGCAGACACTGAGTCAGGATAAATCGACAGAGATCATGCACTCGCAAACTACCGCCAGATCAGGCTGGCTACACACTGCATACTAAGAGGTCTGCATCTACGGGAAAGACAAATGCTGTTGCCATTCTCCATTTCCTGCCCAATTAATCTGAGACTGAACACTTTCAGTGTTTTGTATTTTACGTCATTCGGCTGTTCTCACGTGGGATATGTTATAGAGAGAGAGAGAGAGGAAACTTGGAGACATCAGTTTAGACTTGATGATTCTAGCAATTGAAAGATAATTATTTTCGAACGACTACAGACTGTTACTCAAGTTAATAGTATCATTGTGATTAGAAAAGGAACCAGAGTGGTTCTGTAGCCATGCTAGCGGCTCTGCGAGACTGGACTTAGGCATATCAGTGCATATCTATTCTAACATGCTGATGATCACTGTACACCTGTCTACCACAAAATATATCATTTATTTTACATAAGTTATATATTATCTCTATATTTTAACCCATTTTTCTACTTGCGTGATTCTTTTTATACATATTTATTGAGCATTGTTGGACGGAGCCTGAGATCTAAGATTTTCATTGCAAACAACTGCTTCTCTGTAATTGTTGTATGACAATAAATAACTTGTAACTAAACACAAAGTACAGCTGAAACTAAATGGAATGGCATGTTTAGCAGAAGAAATTGGCCTTATGATTGCATGAAATTAGATGTTTCACAAATATACAACAAGTCAGCCTCTTGGTAGTGCTCGAGGGAAAGTCAAAGGATCACCAAAGACAGCACACTTCAGCATCTTGGGACCATGAATGTCTGTACCAAAATAACAATTGTTTCAGATATTTCAGTCTGGACCAAAGTGGTGGACCGACTCACTGACCTCCCTAGAGCTTCGGAGTAAAAAAAAAAGAAGGGAAATCCATTTGTTTCCACACATCTAGACTTTCATCTCTGGAATGCAAATAACATAAATAAATAAATAGATGAAATTAATTTTCTGGAAGTCAGATTCACACAATGTGGTTTGCTATTTGAATAAAACTGATTTCCTTGAGCTGTCTCTCAGTCTGGCCACACAGATGGATTTCAAACAGTCACTTGCAGTGGGGACCTCACTTAGTGCGGTTAAGGCCAGCCATGACGGCAGCATGAAAACCAGGCAGCATGAATCAACATCTACCATTCTTGACGAGTGCAACAGAAAATGTTGTACAGCAATGAAATATTGCTAAGATGTCAAAAGCAAGAGAATACATCTCCACTGTTTTATTTGAATTGTAAATAACACACCGAGAGTCAGTACAGTCAGTACATATGGTACAACGTGTTGTTATCATGGCTACCAGCAGTTGCAACAGTTACATCCTTCTAAGTTCTTCTAAGTTACCTGCAGTCTGAACACAGTCGATCTCGTATAGAATGAGTTTTACATGGGAAAACAACATTGTCTCTCACCATCAGCACATTGAAATCACATGCTGGCTCACACCCACCTTGAGACGTAGGCGAATGGTGTTGCAGTCCCTCAGTGGATTCAGTTTCAGCGTCTCTCCCAGGTTGTTGCAGCTCGTACTCTGGTGCTGCAGCTCGCAGCACACACACACTCCATCGCTGTCAAACTTGAGCTGGGGGGGAGGAGGGGAGAACACACATCCACACTCATGCATGCACGCCACGTACACAAAAACACACACACGCGCACACACACACACACACACACACACACACAAAAGCACACGCACAGACACATGCACTGATCAGACCTGAGCTTGGTGTGTAGTAGTGATGTAGATCATGCTGGGATTACTTCTGACATAAACACACTGTGAAAACAGTTAAAAAGATAAACTAGACAGACAAAAGATACTGAATATGATTCTGTATTGTGATTGAGAAAGGCCGCTGCACATGGCTGATCAGAAGTGCAAAACAAAAGAAGAGAGGCTGTGAGATATGTGGAGCTACCCAGGGAGGGACGGAGGTAGAGCGTACCTCTGCTATGTGTCCCAGATTGAGAGAAACAGGACATGAACCCAACGAGTATGGGTTAATTACATTGGGGAGAGGAGATGAGGAATGTTAGCATTTCAGACATGACTAGGGGAGGGTCTCTGGGGAGCCACATGAATCAGTGAAGTTGGTCTACTCGGCTGCTCCCACTTTCACAAGCAGAAAAGCTGCTTCTAATGTGTAAGTGGTCGGGGTTAGTGGGGTTGGGTGCTGGATGAATCACAAGGGGCTTCTTCAGTCATGAAAAAACGTAGGAGATCCTGGCGCTATAAATTCAGCTTTAAAAAAATCTGCTTAGCATCTCATTATGAAAATGTGAAGACTGAGTGTTCTGTGTCCAACTACTTCTGATCACCAGCTGCAAGGAGTAAAACCTCAATACACTTATTTTGAAGTGTGCCATCCTGTTTTCCACGTGTTAACACAGCTGTTGGAAAAGCCAGAGTGCAGAGAGCACGTATCCCACTGCTGGAAAGCGCTTGTGAAAAATTCTTTCAATTTTACACAGGTGAGATCTGCTCAGCTTGACAGTTGTATGATGTCTTTTGTGGCTGTGGAGGAGCTCCAGCACATCTGATGTCATCAGGGGTTATATTCACTTTGACTCGGAGACTAAAAAAGTGTCTACTGCTTTGATTCTGACCACGTCTCTCTTTGAGTCGCTTTGAGTCTCTTTGAGTCGCTGCAATACTCTGTCAAAGTTGTTTATCTGTATTTGAGCTATTTTAGATTCTGGCAAAGATGGATGTGATAATCACCAGCCATTAGTCATTAACAGACAAATACTTCAGTTTACTTTTGATATTGACTCAGAGCTGCAGCCTGCTCAGAGCAGAAGTGCCGCCTGTCAGCCTGCCATGTGCCAACATTCATGAATTTAAAATCTTGACTCACATGCAGACAACAACCAACACACACCAATTACGCAACAACAACAAAATACAAGTATTGCACCAATCTTTCACATTTATCTACAGGCTTATGGCATAGGCCCTGCATGTGTTTGTGATGAAGATATAAATGAGGCTACTGAGAAACGCCATTAATTCGCATGTCAGTGGTATTGTACTGATTTTAGCTTTTCCGTGTCATCATTGTAAATGAGAACTGGTTCTCAATTGACTTGATTAAATAAAGGTAAAATAAATAAATACATTTTTTTAATGAAAATGATAACATTATATGTAATAATTTCTTATTTTTCTGTTGTAAATGTAACACTTGAAAGAGTATGTTGACCTGATTCCATCTATCATTGTGTGATGGTCTGTGTGCGTTCTTACTAAGAAGAAGGGGTTTGATTTTTGATGCTTTAATCAATCAGGTTCTGACATTTGATTAAATAAAATGTATATATATATATATATATATATATATACACATTTTCTTTCGTTAAAGTCCAGTGGGTCTCACCAGCTGACACTCCTCCAGAGAGTTGACCAGCTGAGCGTTCTGGCAGGACAGGATGGAGCCCGCCAGGTTGAGCATCACACACACAGCTGACAGCAGCATGAAGAATGTGATCTGTGACAGAGAAAGAAATAGAGAAAAAAAGACAGCATATTGTCAAAATGTTGCTGCTTACGAACACTGATTCGACACTTATATCTTCCCAATATTGTGTTCAAAAAGCAGCTGTAATACCAGAGGCGCAGTGTACTTTGCCAATCACTCGTCAGTCAGTGCTTTCATCAGATAACCGAAGTGGAAATTAGCGCTGAAAAACCTGTTTGTCCTCAGACCTCAAGAGTCTGACTGTGAGAGCAATTCTAATCACAGAAAAAGTTTTCACCAAATGACATAACAAACAACTTATTGTCAGATTAAAATTCTCGACCCACAGCGAGCTATTTCTATCTTTATCGACATCTGAACAATGTTGGAGCTAATGTCTTGCATTCAAAAGACAGACACACATGCACACACACTAACAGAGCTTATATTTCTCTACGCTTTAAGCGGATACAGTTGGCAGTTTAGGTCCAATGTACTTTCACACCAAAGGTTTTTCCCTCTTTTCCACGGGGTAAAGCCTTCTTTTTATTTCCAGGCTAACAGCCCCGTGGATATCAATCCTGTTAGAATAAATATGGCTACCGTTTCTGATACTTTAAATTACAGGTCAAGCACAACAGAAAATAGTTTGTCCAGGAAATTGGAAACCATGGCGCCAGCGTTTTCTGAACATTTTCACGGGTTCATAATTGATGAATTTAATTAAAAATCACAATAGCCTATTTTCAAAGCTTGTGTTGTTGGAGGACATAAAGGGCACTAGCAGGAGGAGCTTGGCGGCTATAAAGGTTATTGACAACACACATACACAGATGGAGAGGAGGAGAGGGGGACCAGGGGCGGAGAAGGGAAGGAACTGGAGGTGACATGTAATAAACAGATGGAGCGATAAGTTTAAGTGCTTTTCACCCTGGCAGAATATATATATATATATATATATATATATATATATATATATATATATATATTTAACCACAATAAAGGATGCACAGCCGGCCCTGTATGTCAACAAAACAAGGAGAAGTTCTGATAATAACACACAGAGGGAGACTGATTACTCCACATATCTTTACATAGCAAATGGTTGTTTGCTGCTATATTAATGCTCTGAATATTTAATTTGGCATAAGGCTTTGAGGATATTTCTTACTATATACATACATAAATGTAATATTTACAGCTTAGCATAATTATAAAACACCAGAGCAAATGCTGACTGATGGCAAACATGAAAAAGGTTTTGCTACGTATACACACAAACATTACCTAATCACTTCTGTCAAGTGCATTTTGTTTGCGTATGAAAACAAAAACACAAGGGCTTGTGGGGAGTATTGTACATTGCCACCTTGACAGAACATTGATTTAATTCTATTGATGCTGCTGTAAGTATCAGATATGACGGATTCATGTACGCTGTGATAAAGTTTGGAAGAACTGAGGTTTCTCACCCAGACTGATGGGATATATCAGTGGAACAAGCTAACAGAGATGGGCCATATGCATTATGAAGTGTTTCTTTTCATTCTTAGACATGAATGTTTTTGAAACTCCCTGAGATTTGTGAAAAGCAGAAATATCACAAATGCAAGAATGTTCCTACATTTTCAAATGTTATTCTGGTAATTAAAAAAATTTTTTAAGCAGGATACAAGAAGAAAATCTGAGTGCTCTTCATTGTGAACATTAGCTTGGTATTGCAGAGGAAAACTGTTACCACTGGTATCCAGAGGGACAGACTTTTGTCATAACGTCCAGACTGGCTCTATATCATTGATTACCAGGTGTGACAGTAATAGTTAACTTTCCCAAAATGCTGCTCCGCAGAAAGCATCTTCATTAGTTTACATGGGAGTGGAGGAGTATTTAACTCGAATGGGGCCATTACAATAACTTTCACAAAGAGGATATTAAAAATGCAGAAACCAGTGACAGTAAAAGCTATCTCACGCACACAAGCCATTAGCTGTATTTCAATGAAACCTCTCGGGGTTTGCATTGTTGCCAGCTGAGCCAGTCGGATGAAATGCTGCACCTCAAACAATAGCCGGCCGCAATTTCAACTGAGGAGAAAACAATCCCTCTTTATCGAAGCTCCAGTGACTGTGGGGGTGAACTGCCATAATATCACGCCGCTTTAAAATAATAATTAGTTTCTTGTTTTGTTTTGTTGCATAATTCTCTTAGAAATCTGTGTCAGATCTCTCGATCAGTCTTTATTTAAATCGGCAGCAACAATAAAAAACACACAACCACAAGACAACAAAGTGATGCCACCACCACCCTGATAATTCACACACTGGCTGAATTGTGCGTTTTTATGAAACAATGGTGAAAAAGTCCCACATGGAATCCTTTAGTTATCCAAACAGTCCTCTCCAGGCCCGTGTGACCCAGGTGTCACCTGTGCGTCCCCCACGGTGTCTCTCTGCTGAGCCGATTGTCACGCCTGGCCCCCCACACCAATGCCTTCTCATTACCATGTAGGATCACATAGCACCATTTAGCAACTAGTCATTAATTACTGCTGTGCTGCCCTCTGCATGTCAAAGAGGTAAACACACACACACACACACACACAAAGCTACGCACGCGCCACTCGGTCGCTGTAACAGCCGAGGGTGCGTGTCATCTCACATCGTTTAGCGCTCACTGCGGAGGACAATACACCACAATACAATCACCATTCATCTCCATGACACACACTCATAGATTACGATATAAGACCCAAGGTTCAGGTGTATCACTGTAATTCTCCATAACTGTCAGTGAGGTGAAATCATTTGGCTTTAGCTTTGCCTCTTTCTATCCTTCATCCAGCTGCAGTAGTTTTTCAAACTGCAGAGGTAAGGAATGGCGTTTTAGATGGAGCATATATGTAGTAAAAAAACAAGACTGTTTAGAGTTGTGTTCTTGTGTACACTGGAGAGGTCTAGTTAGGTAAGCTGTATCTAAAGGGGTATAATCTTAAAGGTACCTTGTGGAGTTTTTTAGGGCTGCCTCCTCTTAGTTGATTAGTGAACTAATTGGTTGTTTTGGTCGTAGACTCGATGTCGACTAAGATCTTGGTACATTTTGTATTAAAAAGAAACTGGATTCAACACAATTGTTGTATCTCAACGATTCACAAAATGGGTTTTGGCAACACTGAATGTAAACCGAAACTTTGTTTATTGACAAAAAAAGTTCTACATTTTGGGAAATAGGCTTATTCGCTCTCTGGCGGAGAGTTAAATAAGAGGATTCATATCACTTTATCTGTTAAATATAAGGCCAGCAGGTAAACTGATGTTTTTACATTTGGTTAATTGTAAACAAACAAATGATAACATTTCTATTAGTGAGGTGGATTTAGTATTCTTAGCTGTTTCCAGTCTTTCTGTTGAGCTATAAGTTAACAGCCTGCAGGCTGTAGCCTTATATTCTACATGATGGATAGACATGAGAGTGGTATCAATCTTCTAGTCCAACTGCTATCCCAAATGTTGTCCTTGTGTGGAGTTTGAATGGATTTGGGAAATCTCTGTAAATCAATGTCAATTTAACAAATAACACAAACTGTAAACATTTATAGTCTTTCCGTTGTAAAGCTCTCCTCATCTATCAGCGCAGCCACCACCAACAACAAAAAACCAAGCTCATTCATCGTCACCTCTGTTTATTTGAAGAAACACAAATCAGAGGTAAGATAAGCATCTCAGTGGGAAACTGGACTGATGGAGCAGCAAACAAGAATACGCTTTCATTGTTTCATTATGAGCCAACTGTTATAAGAACAGAGGAAAGTGGGGGCTCATATATTATCAACTGACAATTTCAGCAGTATTTTAAGCAGCAATGTATGAATATTTCATTATTGGAGTTTATGCCCTGAAGCTTACACTTATTTGCACAAAACGTCCATGTATATGAATAATAGGTTATAATAAGACATCATACACAGAATGTGCAGATTAGGCCATGTGCATTACTAACGCTTCAAGCTATTAAACACACGTGGCACAAATCTGATAATATGCAAATTGCATGTGCAATTTCTTCTGCTAATACTATTATGACTGAAACATTCAGTAAAATACAGACGCATAAAAATAACCTTGTGCATAATGACCTTCACATGTGTATTAGTTCTACAGATTATCATGCATAACATGCGTGACAACCTCAGGAAATCTATCTGTTAACTTAATGTCAGTGCCATAGTACCTACCTCCTAATATCAGCAACAAATGAGTGCATTCTTACCTGAATGGAGGATCTAAGGATAAAAGGAGTTGTATGTTGTACATATTATAACGTTCTTTGAGACAAACTTGTGACTTGGGGCTTTATTGTTTGCTGATGCTGCTGATTGTTCTCATTAATCACTTATATTGTTATAAATGATGAGTGATTAAGCTAAAGGCAATTCTTCATCATGTGGACAATACAGTTCCTTATTAATTACATAGAAGAACGGTTGAACTCTAGAGTGGAAGGAGTATTCGATTAGTCTATCAATAGAAATTCGATTAATTTCAAAAGTCACTTTTGAAGCAAAAATGCCAAATATTCTCTGGATTGAGAAGTTGGAAGTGAGGATTTGCTGTTTTCTATTATTGTAAAAATAATAATTAGATTTTTGGGTTCTTGTTCCGAAAAACCAGACCAATTATTGGTCAATTTTTAGTGGTATCCGCACTATGGGATACCACAACATTCAAATCAGCCTATTTAAAAAGACATAATGATGTAGAGCTGGGGTTTAACCCTGTGGAAGTGCTTTAGGGCAAGGTAATTAAAGATTGGGCAGTTGTGATCAGATGGGAATTTTATGAAAGAAGAATTTGAAACACTGTTAGCATCCTTTGACCGCAGCACAAATTAGTATTTAGTCTGCAGCATCACTGCGACACAACGCTATTTATTTAAATCATCCCTGAGCCATGAGAGTTGGAGGCAATGTTGTTTTGTCTTTGCTCCTGCTCAGCAGATCACAAACCCTCTGATTCAGTTTCCCTCTGACACTGTATATCAATCCTCAGGCCCTGCAGAGCTCAGAAACATCCTGGAACAAACAACTCTTTAAGGAGAATAAGAGATCATTACTGAATATTGATTGACAGGAAACAGTCATGTATTAGCCTTAGGAACTTCCAGATCTTAAAGTAATTTAAAATACACCCCTACCTTGGGGTTAAGCCACAATCAGCAAAGAAAACAATGTATTCTCCTGGTGTCCCTTCTACTGACTTTATAAACACTCGAGAAAGCAAGCAGCAGCTGGTTCTCATTGGCTCCCACTGTTAACAGAAATACCTTCCTGCTCCCTCCTCCCACTGAGGGCCGTGGTGAATATCCTTATATGCATGTGTGTGTGTGTGAGTGTGTGTGTGTGTGTGTGTGTGTGTTTCGACCACGTCACCAGAATTAGTTGTGATAGGAGTTGAGTGACCTTGAGTTCAGTGCCGGTCCAAATAAACAGTGGAGGTGTTGATACTAACTCTCAGCAGCAGAACCCAGGGGACGTCACACTAAACCAGACGTAACGACTTCCACAGACCTCTAATCCTGCCGGGGAATAGCTTGGTCACGGGAGCACACACCACTTTAAACCCCCACTCATGTAAGTATATGTGCTTAGAGATATGACACGCATACATTTGCGGAAACTCTAACTCGACAAAAACACCGACGGGAATCGGAAGCGAGCACAGTGAGCCGAAATGCAAATTTACCGAAAATATAAACACAGTTGAACGCAGCAGCATACATATTTGCATTTTCTCGGCACTTTAAGGCGTTGTTTACACTGCACAGCAGAAGGATTGCATTGAGATTAAATTCACACCTAGCACCGTGTCTCCGTAAATTGTTGTATTTTCTGTTTAACAGGACCCTGGGTTTATGGAGTGCATGATCAAGTGAGATAGTGGACTCCTGCACGCCAGCAATAGGAAGTGATGTTTCAACATAGCGCCTTATGAGACATACAACGCCACAAGATGTTATCACACCATTAAAACAAGCTTCGTTCGAGGTGGTCATGAACCATGTTTTTATATTTCTATAGTTGTTGACTGTAAGAGTTAAAAAAACACTTTGCCTCTCGACTTTGCTCTTTGGCTTTGATGTGCAGTCATGTTGACAGCATGTCAGACTGCATCTCCACAGGACGTGATGGATTAGTTCCTGTGGTTACAGACATCATGTGGAAGTTGCACTCCAACACCTTTTATTGGCAGATGAGCCGTGAAACCTACATCAAGTCTGCTGAAGCTGAGCTACATCTCTCATGTTGGGAGTACTTTTTGAATCTAACCTTTTGCCTTTTAAATAATGTGAACCTGCAAAACATCCACATGAGGAGTGCATAGATAATGGGTAACTAGACGGTCAGGTACTATAAGGGAAGTAGGGTTGCTCTGTGTAAGGAGTTCATCTGTGCCGATGCTCACATTTATTGATTAAAACAGACCGTGAAAGACAGCATCAACCCGAGGGTCAGTGGCTGATTAACCTCCACTTCTCAACATTTTAATCAACCACTGACCTCTAAAGAGCTAAAACAAGGAGGCTCTGTCTTCTCTGCTCCCCTCAAGGCTCTTGGTGGGGGGGCTGCTGTAATGAGACAGGCCTATAATGAACCTGGTCCCAGCAGACTCTCACACCACACAGAAGAAGTACAGCAGGAACTTTGTAAAAGATGCTGCTTTGCTTGAGGCGGTCCATTGAAAATCAAGGATGATGTCTCCATAAGTTATTAGTAGGATGTAAAACGCTGTCAAATATGCTACATTATACACAAGACATCACAGGCTGGGAAGTGTGATCGGTAACAAACTGTCAGATCTTTGTTAAAAAATATATTCAATTCATACATTGAGGTTCCGCTGACAGAATTTAAGAGAATATGGCAACTTTCCATGGATTGATACTTCCTAAACAGAGTAGTCCTATGTCAGCAATATAGATCCAAGTACACAACAACACACATCTACACATCCTATTTAGCTACAGTATATAGCAGCATGGTACTGTTGATCCACCACTTTGGTCCAGACTGAAAGATCTCAACAACTATTGAATGGATTGACATGAAATGTTGTACAAACATGCATGCTCCCCATATGATGAAGTCTACTTGGTGATCTCCTGACTTTTCCTCTGGCACCACCAGCAGATTGACATTTGTGAATGGAAGTGAAATGTCTTTACAACTACTGGATGGATTGCCATAACATCTGGTTCAGACATTCATGTCCCCCTCAGGATGAGTTGTAATACCCTGGTGAACTTCTCTCGATCAGCAGGTCAACATTTAAATTGTCCAATATTTGGTTTATGACTAAATACTTGCAAAACTAACGATATTTCCCACCAGTTGTACTTTGTGTTCTGATCTAATTAGCAAATGTTTTAACATTTTAACAGCCGTAACTAAACTAAGATACTGCACATGATCAACCTGCTTAACATCAGTATGTCAACATTATCTTTGCTAGAATGTTAGCATGCCGACATTAACATTACGCACTTCTGTGCCCGTCACAGAGCCGCTGGCATGGCTGCAGTCTTGTTTAGTGATAGACGTTTAAAGCAAGGTGATTAAATGTATTAATAACCATCAGAGCCAGTATCACATCTATGCCAGTATCTTCGGCACCAGGGTACATTAGCCGTCTCCTCTCTGTCAGTGGCATTTATTGTACTGCTCTTCATTTTTCGACATTTCAACATGCAAATTAACTTTCCAATATTGCTAAATATTAATTAAAGGGCAACAGACCTCCTGAGGTCCTCCTGTATTTTCTACACTGTTTTGAACGTTTTCCAAATGTCATTTGTGGGCGAACAGTATTACACTGAGGTACAAGTAGTGCAAAGAAATGTATTTCTGTTGTGTTTGTCCTCATAAATAAGATGAATCTATATTAGCATGTTTTAAAAAGCATGATGAAACCATAAACAGAGCTATTAAACAACTCTTTTGATTTTGTTTTCATTTTAGGCTGAAAGTGGTCGTAATGACTGCAGGAGAGCAACGTGACCTGAAATGTGACTATTTGCTCAAACACCTCTAATGCCGCTGCTGCTGTCTGGATCATGCCGCTCTTGCTCTTATGAGCCATCAGATAAGGGAGTCTATCTAATTCATATTCTAATTAATATGGAGCCACACTTCCTGCTTCTCAGGGCCTTAGGGGAGGACATCATTCATCCGGCATTATCTCGAGTCGGAAGGTTCCTGCTCACCCAGCCAACCGCTCCCTTTCAAACTCTACCGGGATTTCTCTCACAATCTGCTCATCCCTTTGTCTGATCCCTTACCTGTCAGTTCCTGTCATTATATACAATATAAGAGCATGTGGAAAATAGAAATAAAGAGCCAAAGATGGTTACAATAGGTGTGTGCTTTTATATGCTGAGAGAAGCAATGTGGCATAAATGCAAAGGAGAGGAATCAAGAGGAAAAAAGAACAGCAGGATTTTAAAAACTTCCCAAATTGCCTCAATGGACATCTTTTAGTCGATGTGGAAAACAGCAGAGTGGAACCAAATTTTTTGTTGTTTTTTACGGTGTTGAGCAAACCACATCTCATATTTGTTCCTTTTATTCATATTCAATTCAGTTCTTTCAATGCCATTGCTTGAAACAGCATTTCTTAGATGTGCAATCAAATAAACACAACACAAAGTTAGAGCACAGTAATGAGATGCATTTAATTATCACCACACACAAACACATACACAGACACACAACAAAGAGTTGAAAAATGGGTTGAAAAAAAACTGTATCTGTAATCCAAATTACAGCCACAAGAAATAAAGCTTTTTTTTAATCATTTATACACCTCCATATAGTCTGGTTTAGAAATATAAAGTGTTCTTCCTCTAGTGCCTCTAGCTTATAGATTATAAGATGTGATCAAAGAATACAAAATATACAAAATGGAGTAGAAATGTAATGTAAGAGTCTCAGTGAAGACGGGGTGTAAATATAAATAGTGATGTGGACGATGATATCTTCCCAGTAAAAATGTATAGCACAGCACTTTTCTCGTCTTCCCACCACTCAAAGTGCTTTAACACTACATGTCATCATTCATCACCCATTCACACCAATTCATACACTGATGACAGGGGCACCGTGCCACTTGATCATTAGGCCATTAACCAATCATTCATACCCATTCATACACCGCAGGAACAGCCTGCAGGAGCAATTTGTGGTTCAGTGTCTTACCCAAGGACACATCGACATGGACTAGCGGAGCCGGGGGTCGAACCCTAACTAAGCTGAGGGGACCTTTGTCATCATGCTTACAATTAGATTGGTTAAGGTCAGTTGGAAACAAACAGCAATGTCCCAAATAAAAGTTGCAACTGCAGCAACTATACTGTAATTAGACACAAAACGAAAGGAACAATGAAACGGTAAAACAAGTCAGAAATTGCTGCAGAAATCCGTCACATTCACGCCATGCTCAGAATACGGGGGCAACGATCAAAACCATCAGAAATTACAGAGGTATTGTAACGATGCGGCAAAGTAGCACCACATCGCCTGAAGCTGAGTCACTTAGCTGACACAGTTCACAGTGAGTGAGAATCACAAAGAAGCTTCTTTAATCACCCGCCTCTTGGTTCTTCCAGCTGTTAAGAGTGAAGTTGGTTGATAGAGCAAAGAAGCTCTGCTCTCACTCTCATTTGAATGCCTTCTTGGCAGATACACAGTGTGAGAGGAGAGGAGGTGATCTGAGGAGCAACGGGGACGCAGAGTGGCAGTGCTAATGCAAACTGACCAGAGGTGACAGGCAAACTGTGACCAGAGCAGAGAGAAAACACTTCTGAAGCACACACACACACACACACACACACACACACACACACACATGCACACACACACACAACCTTGCACTCTCTCTTTCAGCTTGCCTGGTGTATAAAGAAATAACACGCACACTCTTTTTTTCAGGCTGGCAGCGAGGTTGCATTAGAGAGGCCACTTTTCAACACTCGGGGTGAAGCCTCCATGTTGGCAGGCATCATCCCTGCCTAAGTGTCCCTGAGCAAGACATTTCAGCCCTGTGCACCAGGCTTGACACGGCTCACATTAACAGCTAATGTTGATGGTTAAGTATACAACATTTACTGCTGAACCTGCATTGTGATTGGATGGGAAGTACATAAGAGTTTATAATGAAAGAATAGTACTTGTACCTGCCTACTTGAGCAAGTCTCTTTGATTTATTTCTTCACTTAATTAACCAATTTCATAGAATTTGTGCTTGCCAAACAGCTTTCACTGCAACAAAGAAACAGCCAAATGTATAATCTGCAGACAACACGGGATTGCATCTGAATTTAGATTCTGTGGTAGTTATGACAACTAAACGTGCCTCTAACTTCTGTCACATTTCTGTCACCAGAAACACAGTTGAATCACAGTTGGAGTTAGATGAACTTGCACACATTCAGATAAGCATCCGCACACTGAGCCAAAAATAAACTTTAAGATTCAACAAAGGATGCTGGAAAGATGCAAAAGCAGGTTGCTTGGCAACGGGGAAATGTTTTTTTCTTGGCAGAGGACCAAAGAAAATGTCTTCAAACAAACCCAAAGCTTCTGTCTTTGCCTCTTTGTCCTCCGTGCCTACAGCCACATCACAGCAGTGCCCCTATCTCATGGCAAAAATCTGTTTTTGTTTATTTTTTTAATTTAAAATGTGGAAATGCCCAAACCACCAAATACACAGTTCTGTGTGAGCTTACTAGTGAAACTTGGGTGAAATAGCAGCTTTATGAGGAGGGAGGTAAGTGTGAGGTTTTCACTACAGTAACTAATTCCACAGTGATGCTGGGTGAATTTATTGAAAATGCACTCTTTCAGTTTTCCGTTTGGTTACAGTTAAAATATCTGAGTTATAAAATCATGTGAAGAAATACTGAAAATGAGGGCTAGTAAGCATTTCAATAATCAATCTACAGGGTGAAAAGGTTGCATCAAGCTGATTCAAACCCACATTAATATCTTTTAACATTGAGCTAAAAACTGTAATGTACAGAGACGCGCGTAGTGCAAAAGTCTGTAGCTCTACAGGGCTTTTCAGCCTCTTTTAGCTCATTGTTTTGGTTTTGTGGCCTGCACATTTATTGTTTAAGTCTCAGCTACATCAATCAGAAGGCTTCTATGTCCAATAATAAACCCACAGTGTGCTAACTAACGAGGTGAAGCATCTAGCGAGCAAAAGACCAGAATTATTTTTCTGAGGAGTTGGTGGAGACCAAACCGGAGCTAAACAGAGTGGCTATTGGACTTACAGTTGACTACAACTGAATCCTAGTTGGTCTGTTTCTGCTGGGTGTGTAAGTGGGTTGGCAAGTTGGTGGTGGTTATTTAGAAGTCAACTTGTTTAGATTGTTTTGTATCCAAACATGCTGACTCCAATATTGTGCAAGAAACTACCTCCCAAAAGTTACAGGTAATGTTACGTTGAATTGTTTTAGTCTTCTTTCGTCATGCCTGCCCAAAATGTGAAGCACAGTTTGATTACATGCATGGTTGACTATTGTGATATAGACGGAAAGTGGGGGCTAATTAAAAGTGTGTGAAAAATGCCCCATATCCATCATGTTTTCCACAGTCTTTCCCGCCATTTGAGGATTGACTGCACGGCGCTTTATCAATGACATGATTGCAATTTGCACTTTTTTGGATGGGAATCTGGCATGGATAGCTCCTTTCTCACTCTTATGTTTCCATGTCAATTCAGTTGAACTGTGCACCTCAAATGAAAGAAACAAGCTTACAGGTGTGCTGGAATACCAATGAGCTTCCCCTACTTGTGTGCCCATATCTGAGTAAAAAAGATAAAATTTCATAATATAGCACCTCAGGCTAGCTTTCATTTCAGGACTTCTCCTCCCTCTAGTCCCTGCTAGCTCTGTAAAATAACTCGAAAGAACAGAAAATCTAACCATAAAATCATAAAATCCTACAGAGAACATGAGAATAGGAGTTAATCCCCTCCAAAAGCTATTTTTGAGAGCTTTCCGTCTGTTTGAAGTAGTGCAACGTTTCCTGAAGATTTGCTCTTTGTAGACTGCCTCTCCACCACCTTCCTCTCAGTCTTCGTCGGCTCACACATTCGCAAACGTATGCACTTTTGTTTTTATCTCTGTCTGTCTGTCTGTCTGTCTGTCTGTCTGACACACACTTCCTGTCTCTGTTTTCCTTTAGCGGCTCCTGACAGGTGGTCCTGCGGGGCCCATCTCTGTTGGCTGTAGGCTATATCTCCCACAAAAGCCTTTCCATCTGGGTCAAGTCAGAGATTAACAGGCCTCTAAGGAAGAGGAGAAGCACACACACACACACACACACACACACACACACACAAAATGCAAAGTAGTGGCAGCGCTGGTGTGTGCCAGTCATCTGTGCATCTGCGCATGTGTGTTTGAGTGCTGGCTGTATTGTATGTCTGCATGGGTTGTGCATTTGTGGGTCTACATGTGCACTTACAGTTCTAATAAAAAGCAAGAGCCTGGAGCAACAACAGTCTCTTAACCGCTCAATTACACAAGATGGTAGATGGTAGTGGCTTGAATTAACAGAGCTGTATTGATGCTCCACAGTACAAACTGGTGATGAATAGTATCAGAAAATCTGTTGCTGGATTGTTGCCAATCACTTAATGAATCATCGTCATTTAATAAAAATAAAAATGTAAGACGAATGCTCGGCTTGAATTCTATGGACTTTTGCTCTTGCTGTTGGCATCCTCAAGGATTTCAAGAGAATAAATGGAAATGAATATACCAAATATAATCCAAATTAAAAAGCATAGTCTATATAGGATTTGATTTTGCTCTTGTGGGGTCATATGATCAACATGAAATGTTGAGTACACACTATGAGGGAGTTTAGGTGCTTTCCATTAAATTGTCATGGCAGAATGAGACAATGACAACAAAAGGAATGAAATTAATGAATGAAAAAGAAAGGATTCCTAATCATTTGAATTGTGTGTTTATGCAAATAACCACTATATATTATATCAAAGACTATAACAACGTAAAAAGGTAACATTTATCATTTCTGATGGCCTACACTGACTTCAGAGCAGTTTCAATTATTTTTGGGAAAAAATAGTCTGGAGCCTTGTATACCAGCTGCAACAAGGCTACAACAAAAACATCTGTATCGGCCAATACGGATCATCAACTATCGACAATCAGTATTGTGAAAAAATCGTGATACCTTTTGAGCAAAAGGGAATACCACCGCCCTATTTCTCCGTTTTCTCTTGTCATGTGCACCAATTCTAAAAAAAACAAACAGCCTAGTTTTATGAAAAATCCACCTTTCCAGTAGCAATATACTTCTTTAAGTTATTCATTATAATGATGTACATTGCGTCTGGTATTTTGGGAGATGTTTTTGAGTTGCTCTGATATCTCTGTACACCTTCACTTGTCAAAGGGATCAATGGCTTCAAGATTGTTTGTAGCTTTCCCGGACTACTTACTCTTACCAGTCTCACGGGAGCTCTTCCTTTATTCATCACGAACAATCAATTCATGGAAGATGAAAACAAACTTCAGCTCTAATATTATTTACACTTTCAGCTTTCATTTTCTCCTGTCAATGCGATACAGGCAGTGAAAATCAATGTTGCTAATCATTGCTGCCCTCCCGGAGTAGCAGTAGTTATGATAGTTTCTTACTTTGTTTCTGTGTCTACCTTGAGAGATATCCCTCAGAAGCTAATATTGGAAGTGCAGTATAATGAATCCTAGTGCTCTCGGACAATGTTTGCTATGTTCATTCAACATAGCAAACATTGCTATACTCTCCGGTCTTCACATCGTGTCCTTCGCATAAAGATAAGTCAAGCAGCAGCAGTAACAGTAAGTAGTACATCTACTGTGTTTTGTTTCTTATGCCGTTTCTGAAGCCAGCACTATAGTAACAAAGAAACACGCTCAGGTTCATGACCATTGCAGTTTGTTGTGAATTAGACGGTTATGGTATTATGCACAACGTTGGTAATATATTTTTCCGTCAGGGAACTGAACTGCAAATGAAACATATCCAAACTGTTTTTTATTAATGGAGGCTGCCGGCTTTGAAGAGAGAATAGATACGTTTCCCTTTCAGTTCAGTTCCACGTCGGAAAGGGTTGTCTGACGCTGTTGCTGCTGTGCTGGTCCTCCTGTCTGCTTCTCCAAACTGGAGACGCGTCGACCACCACCTACTGTAGTAATCCACTGTGGGAGCATTATGATCAAAACCGCTTTCATTGTGCTTCTGTTTCCTATAAGCTATTCATGAATCGAATATTTATTTCTAGCCTCAGAGGGCATGATAGTGGTGGGTGTATAAACCACAGAACATCCCTTATGTTCACAAACATCCAAGCCAGATATATTTTCACAATACTTCCTGATATCATGTACCTTGCGTCTAACTCCTATCTGTTTACACCAAGCATTACGTTCCACACTTGTACTTCTGTTTAAATGAGGTTTCTATAAGTCACAAATGATTAAATTCACTTAAGAGAAGCGGAGAAGGACATCAAAATGATTTAGGATTAAGGATGAGTCCAACATTGTCTGTCTGGGGCCAAAAGACAGGGGCCCAAAACAATAAGTTAAACCACTTATAGCTCAGAAACACACACGCACGCAGGCACACACACACACACACACACACACACACACACACACACACACACACACACACACACCAATCTGTTTGTTCTACAGAACCAGGAACAGAGGCTGCTAATGGGCTACTTTCATTCCTAATTACAGGATTAATTTGTCCATTTAGGCCTGTATGAAAAATGCTCAACTATTAGAGGGCAAAACTGGGTTGGACAGACGTACCGTCTCCGCCTTTGCTGGTCTGAAAGACAGCCTTTTAATCAATCAATCATTTAATCATCAATCAATCAATCATTTAATAAATTGATTAACTCATTGATTGAATGATTAAAAAAAAAAATGGCACGAACAAACTGTCGTTTTGATTTTTTTGTTGTTGTGGTGTCTGACCATAAATATTTACTCAAGCAGCATAGAGATCTGTTTCTTCGTCACAATCAGTCAGTGTGCCATCGCTCTCTCTTTCTCTCTCTCTCTCTCTCTCTCTCTCTCTCTCGCTCTCTTCCTCCCTCTTTCATCAGCTGCATTAATATTTATGGCCTGGCAGGGTCACATGCTGTCACAGAAAGCACCTCATAAAGCCTTTCACCGCTGTCCTGCCGGCCCTGCTGTAGTTATGTGATCGTAATGGAAAGTCTACGGTTATCATGTGTATGTGCTGTCAGTGATTTGTGTGCATCGTTAGCGAGATATTTGGAGATGTGGGGAGCATGTGTGTGTATGTATACGTGTGCCGTGGTTGTTAAAACAAAGAGGGAAGCTGTTGCCCTCCTGACCATGCAGTGCAAGCTCTGTGTGTGTGTTATAAGCAGTGTGACGTGCTGAACAGACGGGCTCTGGACTCAGATTTGTCCCCAGAAAATCTCCAGCCATCCGCATGTCACTGAAATGGTCCTGTAAATCACACACGCTCCTTTTGTATCCGATATAAGATAAACAGGTGCACACACAGGCATTTGTCAAATGAAGCTGTCGTGGAAGTTCAACCAGGAGGGCCAAAACATTTCTCCACAGCCAGTCAGTTATATCCACACTCTTCCAGCGTTTATTCCAGAATCAGTTACTAAATATCACTTTCTTTATATCTTTATATATTTTACGCACAAACAAACTAAATTATTACCAACTAGTTTTGTGTATATTTTTGCATTTATTGGACAAATGTCAGAAAGGTGTTTACTGGGATGAACAGATATATACATATGATGCCTGGAACACATGAAACTACCGTCCAACCATACAGGATGTAGCTCAAATTTCTATTTAAGTACAGTACTTGAGCAAATGTACTTGGTAACATTCCACCATTGGTTTATGAAATGTGATCTCATGGGAAGGCGTAGAATGTTAGTTATTTAAGGAGGGACAATGCACATTAATTAACATGAGCACTTGAGCCCATCATTTAAAAGTGCCAGATTTAGCCAGGCTAATTTTCATCTCCAGTCCCTGGCAGGTATAACCAGCGTGTGATATCATGCATTTTAAGCTTTTTGCATGTCATTAAACGCAGTTCTCATTCCACAATTTGCCACATACGGATATACAGAGGCAACCAACCCAATTGATTAGATTTAGGAAAATATTGTGGTTTGGGTTTAATTCACGACGTTTGTTACTTAAATTAGAAGTCAACATAAATAAGTCAACAGTGGTGTTTCGGTTCCACACAGGACTTTGGTCCAACCCATCCGTCTCGACCTCCTCCTTACACACATTTTCTCGCTCTTTATACATCATCTGACATCCAGAGCACTCGCTCTGAGCGTCTATTGCAGTGGCATGAAATGACTCACGAAAAGCAAAAAATGTGTAACGATGACAACCCAAAATGACTTCAGACAGTTTGGTGAGACCAGGCTGGTATATGCTGAAGGAATCCGTAATAAATCGTCTTGTTTGTCATTAAAAATGGCGGATCACTCAATCATATATCTCCCCATGTTTCTTTCTTAAGATGTGAGTTCCACTGTGAGATCCAGGCACTATTTTGGGATGCCTCACGTTTGTAGCAAAATTGTTTGCCTGTGTGGATAACTCTTTGCCTCAGGGTTGCCTTGGTGACTATATGAGCTGGCGCCTGACAAACACTGCAGCAGTGTTAGGGTGGCAACACATTCCCAAGCTACAAAACACCGTTGCGTATGCCTACTTAGACGATATATATTCTTAAAAATGCTGTATTCTAGCAAACACTTGTAAAAGATTGGATTGTTATTAGACTGGCAAGGAATATGCATTTGTGTTACTTACTGCCTTTTTAGTGATTAAATGTGCATGATTGTGCTTACGTACATAAGGGTTTAACAGTTTTAACAAAGATTGATTTGCTTATTTAACTCACATTGAGAGAGTCTATTAGAAATAATGAAATCTGCTTGCTGTAAAATGTCCACCAGGTTAATAAAACTCAAATAAAATCTCAGAAAAAATACAGAGGACTTGATCTAAATGTCCCCATTGGTAGCTACGGGCCTGTAAGTACAGCATGTGCATGTTTATGTATCCAGCAGGAGGTAACATTGATAAATGGCGTCAGAAATATGGGTGTGACAGAACATGATGACAGCCTCTAATCTTTGAAGATCCAACACGGATGATTGTTTTGAGGTTCCCAGGCATGTACGAGCAGGCAGCAGAGGGATGAACATGTCCCTCGGATCAGGCCAGAAGCATTCTCCGGGTCCAACCTGTCACTCACATCTTCTGATGTGGGTGAATGCTCCGTTTTGGTGCTTCTGGAACTTAGAGCAGGTTTTGATACTGTAGATCACAGCATCCTTCTGAAAGGCTCAGGCCTTGATAAGATGACAGACATTGTTTTATATGTAATGGTGGATATAGCCATGACTTGCACAGCTCCAGTGCGTGGCAGAGGACAGACAAACAGTAATTACTTTGCTTTACTTTCGTTTTGCTGTATTGCACCTTCAAAAAACAAAGTTAAAAATTGATTTACAATAAAACTTGATGAAAGTTATTTAATAGTTACAATAAATATGCTGTAAGAAAAAAAGCCACGTGAAAAAAGAGAGTCTTAAGAATACATTTAAAGAAGGTAGTGAGTTTGCCAGAGTTCTATCATAATCATAATACCTTTAGAAGTAGCCCATAAGACTTGACTGCACACTTTACTATTTGGTGTCATTTAAGCTTATTGAGACTGAGAAGCTCTGGCTGTTTTGCAGAATTATCTGACTGCCTAGGACTGGATGGCTAACAACTTTTTACAGGTAAACCCAGATAAAACCAAGGTCCTTGTCATTGCTTCAGATAGCATAGCTTCCAAGGTTGCTCAGTGTATTGGGTCCCTCTCCTCCGCTGTTCAGTCTAATCTTAGAAATCTCTGTGTTATATTTGACTAGGCTATTAACGTTATATCCAGCAGAAAAAGTGAACTGCAGTAAATGAGCTGCAGCCTGTAAAGGCCCGCCATTGCTGCTGCACACAATGCTGGTTGCTTCTTTAATCAAAGTTCGTTAATATTGAACGTGTTGTGTGTCCAAATTGCACTATTTCAACACTGCTCATCCTGAGTTTCACAGAAATACACCTGCCAAGTGTGGCCTGTTGTATCACCACCTGAGCTAGGGTTGATGATTCACACTCTTTATTTTGACTTCCCTTCAAGTTCAAGATTCATTTGAGGTTCTGGTTTTCAAAAATAGATCCCTGCATGGTCAGGCACGTGTGTATATCTCTGACCTGCTCCATCCTTGTATCACCAGCAGGTCACGTGGGTCTTCTGACCAGGGCTTACTGGTTGTCCCATGCACTAACTGAAAACAAAAAGGTGATTGTGCCTTTGAAGTGATGGATCTGACACTGTGGGACGCTCTTCCTATAGACACAATGTGCGGCCCCTGCTGATGCCTTTAAACAGCAGCTGTAAACTGACCTTTGTCTCAGCTCCTTAAGGTCTTTTGTTGCTCATGTTTCAGTGTTTGTTAAAAAACAAGACCATAAAAACAGTAAAAATAAACAATGTTACTCTTTTGGAGCACTTTGTGACCTTGCTCTCTGAGAGATGCTACGCTAAATAAAGTTTTCCAGAGAGTCACAGCACACCCGTTCTGACTGTATACTGGACTGGTTTTGGCCAGCAGTTCTCAGTTCAATAAGTGCTGGTCATGACTACGGCAATAATTAAAGTATTCTCAAGGAGTCCGTGGTGTTATGAGAGCTCAAAACAGGTTGAAACACTCTTGGGAACGTACAACATTATCTCATTTCCATTGATAATACTGAACAAAAGAGGCCAGCACTGAAAAGAGATTTCCCCAGCAGAGATGCAGTTTTAATATTCTCGGGGCGTACGGTATAGGTCGAGCACTCGCTGGCGTCGAAATAAACCTTTGTAGCTCTGCTGATTAATGCATTATGGTGGAAGGCAAGAGCAGCCATGAACTTCAATTCATTTTCTGACTGTAATGCAAAGCAAAATGAAACACCCTCTGGGGTTATAAAGAGCATAATAAAATAAATATTTCCTCTGCTTGTTCCACAAGCTCTTCTCAGCTGGTAGGTCTTCAGAGACATACACGCATTTACATAGTCTGTAATCTTCCAAAGTTAACTGATCAAAACAATACTGTAAATAAGAAATGCTATGTAAACAGTGTGTTCTTATTACCCTAACAAGGTCAAAGTCAGACTAAGTATAATGAAGGCGAGACCTTAATTAAACTATAATTAGATTTTTCACTGCATTTTGCAAAACATCCATATGACATCTGGTCACATGTTAACGCTTTCAAAGCAGAACAATAACAAAGCACTAGAGGAAAAGTCTGTAGGATTCATCCTCTTGAAACAATGAATGTCTGTACCAAATGTCATGGCAAACCTTGCAGTAGTTGCTGAGATATTTCAGTCTGGAACAAAGTGGTGGATTCACTGACAGACTGTAATACGTAAATATAAAAAAGTATGATAGCCTGGCTAAAACGTGCAGCTCAAAATATGTTTTTTGCAAACATTTGCATATTGAGTAAACCCCAGTAGCAATGTAACAGAAAGCAGAAACAACAGCATATTTAATAGCGTTTGTCTCTATGTTCCATAAACAACAATATATTTCCTTTGGCCATTGGAATAGTTTGATCAAAAACACTGTCCTTTTGCGAGTAAGCTCAACAATCGCAGTCCATGCAAACAAAGTCAGTGGTGCAGACAAGCACTGTCTGACATCAAGACCATGGTTCAGCTTCACAGCCCTGCTCAAAACACGAAAGGACAACTTGCACTCACATCCCTGTGGAAACATGAATGTGAAGTAGCTGCTCATGTTAGTCTCTCTCACTGCCTGACACCTCACAAGTGCAGTGACCGTTTCACCTCAAGACTGCTGTGCCTCTCCATTATTTAAATCTCTACACGCTACACTTCAGTCCAGAGAGGTATCGGGTCAGTCCAGTGTACGCATCGCTTTCTTTTTCTGAATGAAACAGCCTCACAAATATATACAAACTAAACTGGGTATATATTCTAAAAGGAATAGTTCAACATTTTAGAGTTAGAAAGATCAAATACCCTCAATTCTGAGAATTACTAGAACTAGAGCTAGGTTGTGTTTGAAATCACAGTGGTGCAACGGATCATAAAACTCACGGTTTGGATCGTATCACTGATCAGAGTCACGGATCGGATCAAAGATCGGATCAGCACAAAAGAAAAAAGGAAGCAAATATAACTTTTTTGCCACCTATACCAATTTCTGATTATTGATGGTCCATATTGGCAGATCCAGATCCCTTTGTTGTTTTGATTATACAGCTGGTCTACAAGGCTCCAGACTATTGTTGTTGCCGACCGTCCATAATAATCATTTCAACCGCACTCTGAAGTCAGTTTAACCATCAAAAATTCTAAATGTTAGATTTTATTTTGTTATAGTCATTTATAGGTTTTTCTTCTTCATAACAACAATGATGTATTATAAGCTGCTTAGAGCTAGCTACCTTTGCCCAATACTCATTTTCACTGAACAGAACCTGAATGCATCATAATGTAAGTAAACGTAACTTTAATTTGCGGTGCTGCTAACCTCACTAGCTCTTCTCCTGTCAATTTAAACACAGATTACATTATCAGATCGGTGACTAAAAAAGTCTGATTGCCAAAGTCCTCATCTCATATTTTACTGAATAATGGCGGATAATGATGGTCAGTAAAACTATATTTCACACTTGCGTGCCAATCCGTGAGGGGGGATCCGTACGGATCACGGATCGACAGTGGTCCGTTACACCACTACTATTAACTGTATGGTACACTGCATTTACCCTCTGCCATTTAATTTGATTGTAAAATGTACTTTATAATGGTCGCATTTCATAGATTCAAAAATGGCAGCTCTAGTTGAGCTCCAGTCTTGTGATACTCTCTTGAGACTGAGACTTGAGACTCCTGGATGTGAATAAACCTGGCTCTTGTTTTAACATTTATGTTTGCGTATGACTGAAACAAAAGAGATGCAGCATATTACAAGTTAATTCAGCGTTGTTGGTATGGTATGTGTATTTTTGAACAGCGGACAGAACCAAGCAACATGTTTCCCCCTGCTTCCAGTCTTAACGCTAAGCTAAGGTAATTGCCTCTTGGTACTATCTCCTCATGTAATGCTCGGCTTGAGAGGGAACAAATTGTACAAAAGCAACGAAAATCAAGAAGATGATGTTCTGCTACGGCTGGAGCTTCATACGGCTGGAGCTTCATTGGAGTTGCAGATGTTAAAATATAATTAACTGTAAATTAAACACGTTTAGAAGTATGTAGAGACATTTGCTGTGTGCACTGTACATATTTGCACTTCAATATAGCAATCTCAAAGATTTTCATTGAATTAAATGTCTGTTCAGTCAGTGTCTATCGCCAAAGGATGTAAGACAATTGATTGAGTGATTGAGCCTATGGGCCACTGCTGAAATACTCTACACTGCAGACCATCTCTGTCTTGTTTCCCAGCAGGGCAAACAAGGACTTAATGCCCTCTAACTGTCTATGTCTTTCTGTCTCTCTCTAAACACATAATCCATCACAGTCACAAACAGCAGCAGACTGCAGGTAGTCTTGTCTTTCTTCTGCCTCAGAGTGATATGGGGTAAACCTGCCACGACATTAACGCAGCACACTCGACTGGCTAGGAAACTACAAGATAAGGTAGAAGAGTAGGATTTCCTCCAAACATGGACACAGTGTATATCTTCTCATTCCACAGAGAAAAATATAGCAATTTATCTTTGATGTGGAGTTTACAAGGAAAGTTTGGGGGATTTCATATTCAACACATCTTCTCTCCCCACAACAGTGCACCTGTTTTTCCCACTCTGGCATAAAAGCATCCAGTCTCCAACCATCAAAACATTGCACTCAGTGTCATATGCTGACTGCAATGTGTCAAAACCAAAATCCTATCTCGCATTTTTTATTTATAACTCATATCAGTATAACAGAAATCTCAGAGTGTTGCGGACACTTTTGAATATATTAAAATACTGACAGTATTTATTTCAATATTTTATACCAATTTTTTTAGAACTGCAACGAAAGATTATTATTGTTATTTGATGAATCAATTAATCCTTCTGTCTATAAAATGGCATAAAACAATAAAACATGCACATCCAAACATAAGGAAATAGAAAATAATAGAAATCCCACTCTTACACCTGTCCTTTCACTATGAAGATACAGTAGCAGGTTAGCTTAGCTTAGCATAAGGACTGGAGTCTTGTCGTTTCTGTAAAGTTCTGTAACCTTTGGACAGATTCAGGCTCGCTGTTTTCTCCCTGTTTCCAGTCATTTTGCTGAGCTAACTGGCTGGCTCTGAATACGCTTTGATGTAATGGACAGATAGGAGAGTGGTATCAATATTCTTATCTAACTATGTGCAAGGAAGCGAATGAACATAATACAAAAAGCAAAATCCTCTGTCAACTGACTAGTTGAGTAATTAACTTATTCTGTTAGCACTAAATTTGTTAATAAAGTAAACTCCTAAACTGCCCAGATGGTAGGACTAGCCCCTAGCCCTTGTTTTTATCATTCAATACTTTGATCTTGAATAAGTCAGCAAAGAAAACCAAGTCTGTAACGCACATGCTTAAACGGTTTGGAGAAACTCCAGCTATTACGAATCACGATGCAGAGCATGGCCTCCCACAGTTGGCAGGTGGGTTGGTGCAGGATTGCCAGGCCTGAAAGCATCCAGCCGGTGTATTAGTCACCTGCCTGTCAGTGCTGGGTCTAGGCCAGAAATGGAGAAGCTTGACTGTCAGCACTGAACATTACATGCTACAGTCACAAAAACTACACCAGATATTACCTTTTAGACCCCTCTTCAGACAGGAAGCAGTGGCTACCGACTGACATCTCTGTATTCTAGCAGGCACACACTATTCTGGTAAATTACTCATGCTTTTTAAAGAAAGAGAGGTAAGAGGATTTAACTATTTTACAGTGCACACTGTGTGACCAATTTCTGCTCACACCTCCAATGATAGGATCTTTCCTTTGATCCACAAGAGCAGAAATGATTCCGATCCCTTTCTCTGTTGTAACATCACACAAAGGCAAAGACAGGGAGGGGGAGGGGAATATAAATGTGAAGGGATGCAGAAATGTGTAGCAGGCAAGCAAGGTGATAAAACTAAAGGGAGCGAGACAAGTGAGATGCAGTGAGAGGGGAGGGGTAGCACCATGATGTGGCGAAGCAGTAGAAATAAGATGAGATTATTTATGGCATTAAGAGAGCATGAAATAGAATCAGGAAGGGGCTTGTTTGTGCTGCACCCAAATCCTGATCTTTAAAGGACAAAAAGACTGAAAGATATGCAGTCATAGAGAGATCATCTTCAGTCACAAGTAAACCACATTGCCCCTCTATCTCTCTTTGTAGTTCAAAGGAGGGGAAAAGTATGATTTATGCTATACATCACAAATGCAGGCTTCGTGATTGTGGGCTACAACATGCACTACATGACAGTCAATTAAAGGTTTTCTGGCTATATTGTGGCAGAAAAATGACTCTCTGGAAATGTTGGAGAGAAATGGAGAGAAACATTTCCCCACTCAGATGTAAAGCAACAGAGCAAGATCGTGTTATCTGGTTATTTATCAAAAGTAAAAAGCCTTCACTTTCACTCAGCAAATTTAACATTACAGTTTCTTAAATAAAAAAAAGAGGTTTCTTAAGCTAGTTGAGAGTAGAAAAAACGTTTGATGTCCCGTACAACGTCACATCTCCCTCTTGAGTATCATTACTTTGTTCAAAGTTGTCCGATTAGCAGCTGAGTGTGGGCGTTCAAAGGGCACTCACCACAAGAGAGAGCGGCCTCTTCCATGACACCACTCCAATCAGTCCAGAGAGCAGCACCTGGGAGAGAAGACCCAAAAACAGATGCTGTAAGAGGTGATTGATACAGACAAGTATACGAAAAAACAAAGATGGATATGTCTGAAGAGAAATTCCTATCAATAATGATAACATTGCAATCAACAAGATAATTACGGAGATCTTGGAAATGAGTTTGATGGTGCAAGAACAATGAGCAGTCAGGTGATCTTACAGGTTCCAAATCTTTTGTGCTAGCAGCTCGGGATGCTAATGTCGGTCCACCAGTTTGGTCTGAATCGATTGCCATTAAATTTGGTATCATGACATTCACCATTCCCAGAAAATGTGCGCTACTGACTTTGGTGATTCCCTGATTTTTCATCTAGCACCAGCATCTGGTCAAAATTACGCTTTGCCCAACACTGCACCATTCCCATCACCCTCAGCTGAACTTTGTCTTTACTGGTAATTAGCAACGGTTAGCATGCTAACACAATAAACTAAGATTGTTGAACACAGTAAACAAAGTTAACTTCTGCATGTTAGCATTGTCAGTGTAAGCATTCGGTATGCTACGTTAGCATTTAGCTCAAAGCAATGCCGTGCTAAAGTACAGCCTTCGAACAGCTGCTACAATGGCTGTAGACTCTTAAGCCTAATTTGTATTTCTGCGGAAAAAGCTGATTTGTGGAGCGCGTAGACAACCGCAAGTAAACAAAGACACATGGCAAAATTATTACCCAACTGTCTGTTGTAAACATCCTTCACAGTTTAAAGACCAACTTCCTGGCTTTGACATACTATACTCTCTGTAGATGAGCATGTACAAGGTTGAAGGTGAACATAAAGTTAAATGAGGGATTATTACTAACATTTCAGGTGCCCTCACTTTCTGTTTTACCTCCAAATGAAGTGTTTTGCAGAATCTGTTGGCTTGCTTATAGCCTGTGTGATCGTCTGAGCACTTGTTTCTTGTGCCCTCAGACCTCACTATTGTGCTGTGACCATGTTCTCATTTACTTTTGGCAAGTTAAATGTTATTAAAGCAACTAAAATCAAAATTGTCCTATAAAAATCAGGGCTAAAGCAAACTGAACGCAGTGAGCTCTTCTAGGACTGTAATGTGCCTAAGTGCCAAGTTACATCTTTTCACAGTTGGTTAGCTATTCTAAAGTGTATCCAGCTTCTTACAAGTGTGATTCACGCCTCACACAACTTGATACTCCATACAGGAAACTGTGCACGTACTTCTCATTTCATTTGACTGTCAGGGACTAACATTATCATATAGGCTGCTAAAAGTACACAGTTTAGTTCCAGTGTTGACATATGTCATTTGTTTGTGATACACATCACAGCTCAGACTAATAGGCTCCTTTAGTCACAATCTGAACAGGAAGATGAGTTCAGGACTCACCTCCCATATGATTTGTTAGTTGCGGGAAAATGTATTCATTTAGGAAGTCTCACTGAGATCAATAGTCCTGTTACAAGATAGACTTGAAAACAATCTCCATTCTCCACAAGACATCACACCAGGACAATGCAGTCACTCAAAGCAATCATCTCAGAAACACAATAAAATAGTCACACATATCAGTTAATTAAAACCCTGAGAGGAATTCATGTCTCCAGCTTCAGTTTGTTTTGCGGTTCATCTCAGTCGAACGGTGGAAATCCAGTTCAGAGTTGGTATGACGAACTTTTATAGCTAACATGTCCAGTGACCTGGTGTCATGTTGGTTACTTTCTATCTAATCAAATTCTTAAGTTTGTCTAATCGTACAATAAGAGAAACACACTTAAATAATTCCTGTTCGTTTAATGTCCTGCCAATAAAATTGACATGCAAAAGCCAACATTGAAAAAGCCCTGTAGCAAAGCGTAGTGATACAGAAGGCAGCAAAGGAGGAAGTCAGGTGTCGTTACTAAAGAGTGACAAAGTCCACAGAGGAGGTGGATGGTGACAGATGGTGACCGCTGTTAGTTTCCAATCGACAGTCAACGTGGGTTTCTGTTGACCGTGACGACAATCGTCCCCTAACCTCAACCAAGAGGTTGTTATTGTAACCATGATGACAAGAGATCCCTTACTAACCCTGATTTCCCCCTCAACCTATAACTAAGTCCTTTCTTGTCCCTAAATCTAACCAACCCGTACCTATAGCACAGTGGCATAATAACACTGATTTATCTTCCAGCAGTGATTTGTAACGGTTTTGAGAGCCACAGACAAACGATGCTGTCCTGCTGATGAGGGCGTCAGATCAGAATGGCATGGACAAACGGTGTATTTTGTCCTTTAAGTCGGAGGACTTCTTGTGTTATTACCATGGCGACTTCATCAGGCTGTCTCTCAGGACTTATTGACGCTCCAGGTTTTTCCATTAGCACTGATTTGCTTTTAGATTTTGTGCTCCATCTACCTGGAACCAGTTACCCTTCAGCTTGATGCGCTGGCTGAAATGAAACAATTCGAGCTATCTGGACTCATCTTGCTGTGATGTCTGAGCTTCCCTCTGATACGTAATACTCCCATGTTGTTATTGAGCTGTCCGTTTGATTTAGACCGTCTGTTTGTCTTTTATAACTTCGTCACACTAAACAGCAGATGTTTTTTTAAACGAGGTGCCTGATTTAATTAAATTTAGATTAAAAAGAACAACCTATTGATTTTCTCAGCACGCTTCACTCTGGGTGTGGTGTTGCATTTTTACAGTGTCTGCTTCTCTAGGTGTGGATTTGCGTATCATCGAAATGTGTGTGAACAAAGGGTACTTATAGCCTCCAGCGCTCTATTCCTCCATGGTCTCTCTCTGTGCCTTTCACCCTTAAATGGTGAAGCACCCTCCATTTAACGCCAACATGCTCTCCCCATTCCCCCACCGAGCTCTCCTCCTTCCCTTCATTTTTCTTGATATCTGTTCTCTCTCTTCCAGTTTTGCCATCTTTTCCTTGCCAATGTCTGCCTGTATTACACTCCATCTCTGTATTTCTTGCTCCCGCTCGGCGCCCACTCAATGACGGTGTATTTCTGCACTTACACACTCACTATCCAGACTTCTCACTTCTATTTCCCTCTCCATCTTGTTCCACTCTCTGGTCAATCTTCCACTTCTTCACTCACCTTGATACCCACAGGACCTGGCGAATGGGGTGTCAATATTTCACGTGAGCAAACACACACATTTTTAGGACACTTTCGGGGACATTACATAAACTTGCATTCATTTCCTGGAGACTTAACCTAACCACTGCTTGCCTGACCCTAACCCTTACCCAAACCTTAATCAGCAGTTTCCATGTCGGGGACATGACTTCTGTCCCCAGTTAACTGGTCTTTAGTCGAAAATGTGTCCTCGGAACTATTAAAAAAAACATCAAAGCCATACATGTGTCTAGATTTAATGATAATAGAAAGATAAAATTGATACAAACGTATAATTTAATTACAAAAATGTGGTTGATAAGTGTATAAAATAAGTTCCCCTCCCTGATTTTAGATTACAGGGTGAGACCATATTCTTTCATTTTCATATGTTCATAGTTGCAGTCAAATCCACAGGCATGCTTAGATAGCAGATTAAAGCCCGTAACCCCCTAATGTCTGGTTGTGTTGCAACTGAGACAATTTGTGTCTATTCAGGCTGGTGTGCCAGTGTCTGCTGTCTCTTATTATGATAGGTCTATTTTTGCAGCAGAGAGAAAATGCATTCAACAGTGCACAACCAAGGTTGAACTGAGCTCCTATCACATTGCAGTTTCTCGTTACTTATCCAACTATTTCAGTCTCAGCAGAGATTTCCATAATTATGCAACTTGAGGTTGCTCAACTTATATTATTCCTTTTAGGAATTCAGAAGGAATACCTCAAGTGAAAGAGTGTGTCAAGCCCAAAGGGATTATTTCTTGTCCACTACATCTCACTCTTTTATTCTGTTTTTAACATCATGACTCTTATCGCATTGATGTAGAGGCATGGAGCAGATGGTGTGCCCTCTTTTGTGAGTAAGAGCAAAGAAACAGATTTAACATTGAAGCGCACTGTTCCTTCAGCCATGTTGTCATTTGTTGGAGATATCAAGGGTGCTATCTTACCTACAGCATGCACACGCACACACGCGCACACACACACACACACACACACACACACACACACACTGATGGTTGAATGATTACTAAGGCAGCAGAGACTAAATGTAACTGAAATGTGGGGAGGCTCTTTCTCTCTTTGTCTTACTCTGAGTTGTTTTTTTCTCATGCCATCCTTTTCTGTCCCTCTCCAGTGCGCCCATATATACAGTGTGAAGGACTGTGTGTGTGCCTGTGTGCACATGAGTTTCTGTGGTTTGAGGGGAGAGACAATGTGAGAGCAGGAACCATGTGATAACTTTGCTGGTTGTCAGTCACTGGAGGCTTTTCCCCTTGGCTGCTCCCAGAACAGGATTAACATGAAATACTTAGCAGCATTAGTCACTGAAACCTGGGCAGCACACACCCACTAACATACTGAAAAAATGCTGAAACATCTTTCAAAGTGTTCGCATATTTCCTGTTCTGTTGTAACTTTATAAACTTTTCACAAGACATTCACAGACTGATTAAAAACAACAGAAACAGGAGTAACAGGGCAACAAATTATGCATTCACAAGTCTGTACGTAAGCAGGACTTTTTTTAAAGATAATATAGTAGAAGCACTTCCATAAATTGTTTTGAGCCTGGACCACAGAACAGCTTTTCGTCAGTCGCTGTTGGTGCAGTACAGTACATGAGGTTAAATTGTGATGAAAACGGTCAATAAAAAGTTTTTAAATACAATCTGTACAGTGTAAATATGTCAGAACTGAGGTGAAATGGAAATTTAAGTTGCCAAATCATGAAACATGAAAAAATGGTTTAGCAATAAATAAAAATAAATCTGGAAGAAATGAAAGTTTGGTTGGATCTGATATATTTTAAGGAATATCTTGAACTAACTAATATTTTCTAACAGAGGGTTTTATGTAAATAATAATTGTATAATAATAATAATAATAAAAAGTGAACACTGAGAAATGTGTTCAGGAACATCAAGCTTTAATTTCAGAGTTGGATAACATTTAAAGACATTTAATCTTTGATGGAAGTTAGTCAGCGGAGCAGGATGTTCACATCATTTAGCATATCAGCTTAAGTGACACATAGATGGAGGAAACAACTTAAAAATGACAGGCGATTTGATAAAGTGAGCATAAAAAACAGAATTATTTTTTAACTGCAGCGCTTCTGGACTAATATGAAACGATTAGGATGCTCTCTGTGTATCTATGACAGAAAAAAAGGCACGTGAGCCTTGTTGGATTCCTGATAGGAGAAACCCAGTAAGTGATGAGGCTGTGCAAAGTTCAGTCACACACACACATTCACAACCCAGTAAACAACGCCAGTATCAACACCTGCATTTTACTATGGAAGAAGAAAAACATGGAAAAATGTTTCGATATTTGTTGTGGAAACTAAAACAAAAATTAAAATCATACAAAATGTGTATGTGAATGAGTGATGTCTTCCATCTCACAGTACAGTAGTTATTTTCTGTCCCTGACACAGAGTTTCATTTGGGGTAATGATTAGTGTTGTTAGGTGCACTAATACAATGCAAAAGTAGGACTTAGGAAACTTCTGTTTGAATTAAAGTTATCTAGTGATTCTGGAGACTTCTGTGAGCGTTACTTGTGCAGTGCACCGCAGTGGTTTATAATCAAGTATGTCATGACCAGGATGAGGATTAGCGCCTCAAAGTCCCCTCTTAAGAAAATGTTTAGGTCTCTTGAGTGATAAAAGATTATGAGATTGACCACCCGTTGGTAAGTGGTGATAAAGGAGTGAGCTGAGCGGGTAAACAAAGCTCTCACTGTCCTCTTCAGTCTGTGTACCAACCCAAAGATTTGGAGTACTGACTGAAAGAATGAGCTGCGTTTGTGTTTGGTCTTCGTTTAGAGTAAGGAGCTCAGTGACTGAGAAGATCGATATCGACGGACTTCTCTTTAACTTTGAGAGGAGTCAGTTAAGGTGGCTGAGATTCAAGACACAGTGAAAGGTCTGCATCTGGTGAGCTCTTAGGAAACCCCCTGAGGAGCTTCATGGGGAGAAAGACACTTGGGCCTCTCTGCTCTGCCTTGTTGTAAGAACCTGAACTTGATAATGATTAGAGAAAAGTTCAGATCTTTTCTATTTGTTACATATTTTCAATCACATTTGGTGGAAATTTACGTTATCGACTACGGGCAAAAAGTTTCTTCATGATAAATAGGTTCTTCACCATTTGTTCTGTAGAAATTATTTTCTCTTTCAAATAGACACACTTTTGGCAATTATACAGTTCACTAATTGGCAGTAGAGTCAGTCATTATTGCTGACATCTCCAAATTGCTGACTTGTTTGAATAAACTGATTATTTTGTCTTGATTCCCTTTTTCTGTTTTCTCAAGTAATAAAGTACTGATCATATACGTAAAAGTGCTGCTCACTGTGTATTTGTTATTCCATACACTGTTTTTCTTTATACACAAATGACATAGAGAAACTTAATTCAGCCCAACTGCTATAGTATGCCAACAAATACAGCAGTAATTGGTTTACTGCAAGAAGGAGATAAAAACAGTGAGTTGAAGTATATCCAATTAGAAGAGCCAGTTGGCATTTCAGAATTAACTCCCGTAGTCCTAATTTGGTTAAAGTCCACTCCGTGCAGGTAGTAGACTATTTTAACAGTCTTCCAGATATGCAGACATGCAATAGATGTCAGGTAGAGAACAGACAATATGGAAACCTCTGTTAACAATACATTTTTATTCTATAATAGTTTCTAAGCTTTTGTTGAAATCATTTTCACATCTCATTACGTGTCCTTTCTTCTGAAAAATCAATTTTCAAGTGGGTGAATAAACAACCTCTTCCTGCTAATATCCAAAGTGAAGACTTCCATAATAACCACACGAGAGTGCAGGTGTTTGTGACTCCATACTGCCGATGAGAAAAGAAAGATTATGCGAGTGCTGAAACTGCTACGAATTTTACCTAAATCACGGTCTTGACCCATTCTTATTCATTTATGCAGGGCGCCAATCAAAGAAGCCATTGCTGGGAGTGAGGGTTTAGAAAGCAGGAACGTTTCTCAAACATCATCATTGCCAAAATGGATGGAGCCAGTGCGGTTGCCCTGGTAACCGCGAACTGGCCATTTGCCAGGATCTATAATGATTTCCCATCAGCTGCTGCTCTGAGAGGGGCAGGGACCCTCGCTGGTTCAGACAGACTGACTGCACATGAATCCCCACGCATCACACACACACACACACACACACACTTTCACAGATATGTTATACAAGCTCACATTCTGTAGAAACCCTGTCATCCATGTTAAAACTAAACACTGGAGCCAAAATAAGCAGACCTCTCTGATACACACAAATGCTGCACATACTGCCACGGAGTCAGCTCCTCTCCTGCTGCTCTTTTTTCAAGTGAAACATCCCCTTTTATTTCCTTTCCCTTGCGCTTGATGTTGATCAAGAGATGAAAGTCTTTTCCACGGAGTCAACCGTTCCGGTCTGAGCTCTTCCTTCTCCGCAGCCTTTTAGCACGGAGTAAAAACATGAGTGGAAGTGTGAGTGCACAGTTTGGTGTGAGTGCATGTGTGTGCTTCTGCACACAAGGGCAGGCGTGTGTTAAATCAGCAGAATAAGGCTGAGCAGAATATGTACGGGGAAGCTCACCACCCTGGCCTTTAATAAAATGAAGAGCCGCTGATTAAATGGACGTCTGTGAGAGAGCTGTCTTCCGAGAGTCTGCTACATGCGAGTGTACAGTATTGTTTTTATGATTTATCTCCTGCTCAAACAGCTTATATTTTCAAATTTCTTTTTAAAAATGAAACATCTCATTAATAGTCTGATAATCATCTTCAAACACGTGCACACATTAATGTTCCCCAGACGAATTTGTCCAATATTTAAGTCGACCGCCCACCTGTCTCCTGTTCTAGTCCGTTACCATACACATTAATATACTTGGTGATGCCATCTCTTGCCTTTTGAATTTTGTGCATCTCATATCTCTCTGATGCGTGTCCGTTGGGTTTCACTCTCTATTGCACTTGGGGGTTTACGTTATTGCTCTGCCTGCCGATTCCTGCCCTGCTGCTTTGATTCATTTAGAGGAGCACCTAGTAAAAGTGTGTACTTATTTATGCTCTAAATGCTTATCTACCCTCATACTCCTGTCTCTCATTGAAACAGGAAAAAACTGTGTATTCTTAGAATGAATGGTATTGATTAAGAGAGACAATCTAGGGGTTACGTTTTGCTTTTGAGCAAAAAGGGCTATTTAGTTTTCCATCAAAGTCTTCAATGGTTATGTGAAGCTGCATCAAAGTCCACACATTTAAATAAATATTCTGACAAGTTCACAGCAGGAAAAATAATGAAGCTCTAAATGTGGATAAGAATTGATCACTTGTGTTTAACCTTGAAGATTTTTTTTTTCTGTGTGTGTCTGTGTGTGTGTGTGTGTGTGTGTGGATGTCCCCAAATGAAAGACACATAGAGATGAAATGCAGCATCAGGGGATCTGAACTCCTAATACTTGTGTGACAATTTCAGCTTCCAGAAACCTTCAAGTAACCTTTGCTGGCCATGAATGAGCAGCACCACATGTGTCTGTATACGTGTGCATATACCCAGTAAGTGTGAATCTCAGAGCACATGTGAACCACAGTGTGTAGAGAGCATGAGATGTTTGATGCTGCTGTACAGAGTCTCTGCACTGCAGCCCGTCTAACTGGAGCTCATGCTGACAAAGCTAACAGACAGACATGTGCATTTGGCCTCCTCGTGTTCCCGCTGTTTCAACAACAGCAGCGGTTTTCTTCCCCCAACATCCGTTTCCTACAGTATTCCCTTTTCTCTCCCAACCACCCACCCACCCATCTGCTCCTCCTTCCCAACCCCCTCCCCCCCATCTTGTATATCATCGCTTCGCTTTGGAGCTCAGCACCTCGCCGCCGTTGCCATGGAAACAATGGAACAACAGCAGGTTGGCTACTGCTGCTGCCTGGGGGGGCGGGGTGGGGGGGGGGCGTGGCACCTCAGCCACCCGCAGCTCCTCTCACTCATGGAGGTCTGTAGTACCTCTGCTGAATCCACGAATCGAGACTGGGACGTGGGTCTGAATGTGAATCAGAACGGAACAATAGCATACCAGAGGGGAGAACATGCATTGTTGTTATCAGCAGTGGTGTGCTGCAGCCTCAACAGCAAGACAGTGGGTCAACGTGACATGAACTGGAGAATACAATATTTACAAGGTTCCATTAAATAAAAGATAAGCCCGTTAAATGTAATTATAGCATTTGTGTTTGGCCAGTAAACGACGGGTTCCTGGTTGAAATATAGATGCTTGCTTTCCATAAGGTGGAGTCTAACAGCCCCGCCATCATAATGTAGATACTCATTAAATCCATAATAATGCATGTCAGCGTCACTGTAAAGGGACAGGTGAATTGTGAAAATGCATGGTTCACACTTCACCAGGATAAAGCTGAAAGTATCCTTTGACCACGTTATCACCATCGTCATCATCATCCACCTCATCTACACGGAACATGTTTCAGCCACGTTGTTCACCTCATGCAAGTTCTATTTCAATCACTACAGCCGTCTTCAAGTTTATATTCTTCCGTTTTTATGTGTGTACCTACAGTGATTATGTGTCCTGCGTAGACACTCATGGTGCTGCTGCTCTGCCGAGTGCGTCACTCTACTTTTGCTACGTGGTCTGTGTAAGCAGGGTGTAAATATAAGGAAGAGGGTGAAACCCCTGATATGCAACCCTGTGTCTTTTTTTGCATTCATTAGACAAACGGTAGGTAGCTGACAGGAAATGAGAGGAGAGAGGGGGGACATGCAACAAAGGTCCCCAGTCTGACTCGAAGCAGGGGCGTTGTGATAACATGGTCTCTAAAAACTCTACGAGCACATGCTATGATGGAAGCTAGAAGACAAACTAATATATTTTGCGTTAACAATATAGTGAACCTCATGTTTATGCTTTGCAAAATCTGTTCTCTGTTATAGGAAGATATTCCAGTGTTAGCCAAAGATGAGTATGCGTTAATTTGCCCCTAATGCATACACTTATCGATCTTCCAGGTACACACACACAAGTGCAGAGGGCTGTATGTGAACAGTGCCACTTGTGCTGCAGAGAGACAAAAGAGGAGAGGCTGCATGGCGACTCTCCGGCTTCTCTTCCTGATTTAGCTCTCCGTCAGACTCTCCGTATCTTGCACACAGGCCCGTCACACATGCATGAGCACAACGCAGTTACACACGGAGTGCCACTTGTCATTTCACAAGAGCTTCTTTGAAGCTGCAACAAATGAATATGGAGTATGGGGGGGAAAAAACCATCAATGTCTTCCTTTCAATTATCCAGATATGTTTGCACCGGGGGACCTTACTGGCTGCATCACTGGAAGGAAAATCGACGCAAGACACGTTTGGTTGTTACATTCTCACTGCAGAGAAAATCAACACAACAGACACAACATATCTAGAGGGTGTAAATACTTAACTACAAAATACTTCAAATGACAGACAGATGACAATATCTCAAACTTCCCTTCTGATGGTATGATGCACTGCTCAGCTTCAGAGAGAGGTTTGTAATCTATACTTCACTTTGAGTGCCATGAGACAGTGACAAGTGTTGACTATCTGCTGTATTTCACCAATCTGGTACTGAAAATACCTCTCAGGGATTCACATAAAGCTGTGCGTGTGTCCCATGCATGAGTATTAGGCTGCTATATTATGCAGGAACTTGCTTTTCTTTTTTTTTTGTTGTTTTCTTGAAGACAAGTTGTTGTGACAGTTGCTGTTGGAAATGCCCCGCTGCACCTGGGGTCACAGGCCTCCCACTCACTTTAGCATACGTGTGCGTGTGTAAGTGCATGGATGTTAAGTGAGAGACAAAGGCAGAAGAAGGTACTGATCCACCTGGATGTGACACTTACTTTCCAAAATGTAACCTTAATCTTGTGCTCAAAGTTGTGGATGGGCACTTTTTGGGGCCTCAGCAGTCATAATTCAGGAGTAAAGGGCAGCAGTCTGCAGCAGTGAACCAGCCATGCATCCATCCTGGATACAGATGCAGTGACACCAACAGCTGAATCAGGCTTTCAGTTCTGTGCTGACGGGATAATCTGGCCCTGCAGCCAACCAGATTTGAAAGGAGAGCGTGGCAGCCTGAGAGAGTGTGTGTGTTGAGTTGTGGTTTGGTGGGTGTGTAGATTGTAACCTCTCATCTGCATCAGCCTGGCTCAGAATCTGAACAAAATAGCCCACAATCTTTTCCTAAATATTTCAAACTATTGTTAATGTACACTGAGAAGTTATGTCCCAGAGTGCAGCTGCATATCTTTGTAAATCTTTGACTGAATCTAAACAAAGCTGACCTTTTATTCAGCTTTTTATAACATTGCAAACACAAACTTCTGCTAATGAGGGATTTCTCTCACCTGCTCACAGACCAGGAGCTTTAAATATCCTCGAATATATCTCTCTGTCTGAAGCATTGAAGCCCCAATAAATGGTGTTTGGTCACTAACTTACAGCCAACAGCACAATAACTTAATTCACCTGTACCTCAACAGGATTTGCAGCACATACACACAATTAACACCTCTTCTTTTTACACATACTGCAGCTGCCCTTACAAAGTATATAATGTTGCATCAACTGGGACATACTAAAACATGGCACCTTGAACTTTGACCCTTCTGGTCCTTAAATTAATCAGCTGAGCATGTATGTTCACAGATTTAAATCGTATAAATGAAAACAGAATGAGCTCGGTCTTCATTTTGTTCTATAGGATCTGAAAGAGTTTCCACATCTGCGAACAAATTCTTTGCTGAGGCCGTCTCATCAGACACTTAACTGCTATTGTCAGTGCTGGTGGGTAACCTTGATGTCTCTGCAAGCACAACACTCTCCAATCATTAGAATAAACTAAGACAAACACCAAACTGTCATTCACAGGGAGGCAGCTGAGCAACACTTTCAAGTCAAGAGGCAATTAACGCTGAAAGGCCTCTGTGAATGATTACAACCACAAGCTCCATTCAGTGGCTTTTAATGACGATGATAGGTCTGCCTGAACACAGAGACGAGTTCTCCATGACGCGTCTTAAGCTCATTGTACCAGGTTGACTGTCTGACTGTCTCTGGCCATGATTTGAAAAAAAAAAATGTATTCGGGTGACACTTACAGGATGACTGGTTGGTTTTAGATGCTTCCATTTCTGGGCACAAAATTCCCACTACAGAGTAAACACATCTAAATAGGGATGACAGTACTGAACGGAGACAGCTGGCATCCGTTGGTTTGTTTCACCGTGATTAAAGCTAAAGGCTGCTACTTTAATCAGTTAATCAGGCCTTTATGAGCACACATGTGTGGCGTGTTGGTTCCGCTACATTATAGAAAAATCAACTAGAAACTCTGGGCAAAGTAAGAACGCAACCTTCAGGTTTCACCATCTGACTGACCAGTAATTCTGCTTATCTGGACCTGCTGCAGACAGCGTTGAAATATTTCCCCTGAAGTCTTGTCTCCCCTGCCAGTGGGTAATGTTCTCACTTACATGTCAGCTGGGCGCTGTGGCCTGGGCTGAGAGACGTTCATACGATACAACTTTACACAAGGTTTGAAGAGAGCGGAAGAGACAGGCGGCAGCCTCCAGAAGGACTTTAGTGTGCAACCTCCTCTCCTCTCCAGGAATAAAGCGAGTGATTAAAGCTGCAAATATTTCCAGTATCGAACACTCGCTCCCTGGATACATGATAGGTGGGCGTAAAAACCTTATCGTTTCCTATTTTCTGGATGACGTCCCAGCTGTGGTCAGCTTGAATTCACGTTAATTACGACCTGAAAAATCCATAGAAACCTCTCTAACTAGTCTGCTGTTCATTAGATCATGAATAGCTAATGTGAGACTCCATGCATCGCTCACAGCCTCTTTAACGTTTTAATGGTCTGTCAGAAGGTGTGTCTGCACAATGGTTGTAAGTTGTTGCATATTTAACACAACCAGAAAGGAAACTGCAGACAGAAAAATTGTCAAAACGAAGCCCCAAAAAATAAAATATATATAAATGGTAACGGACAGAGAAAACAAATGAATGGATGAAAGTACCTTCCATTGGTAACTATTTTCTTTAAAGTGGCTATAACATATTTTTATTCATTTCAGAAGCCGCCACATTGTTTCTACACACACAGACTGAAATAGCTCATGCAACTAATTTATAGCAGTTTTTTTACTTCAAATGTTCTGAAAAACTGATTATTTTCAAATATAAAAGTGAGGATAATCCTTTAAAGCAGTTTAAAGGACGCAAAAACCACATACTATACAGAGACATGCAGTCATTTTGAGCAAACCCGGCACACTTTCCACCAAAAATCCAACAACTTTGTCTTTTCATTTGGAAACACAAATAGACACAAAATAGAAGCTGATCTAAATGTTGCCAGAGTTTTAACAGCCAGCTCTAACAGAGGGGGTTGTGAGATGTTTTCCCAGCTCACTATCAGAATAATTGTACGACAACATCCAAGAAAAGCATGCATCACACTAATGAACACACTCAGCTTGATGTGACCGCAGTTGTCCACACAGCACATTCATCATTTCATCAAGGAACGCATGATCAAATGAGGAACGCTGACTCCCAACTCGCTGAAAATGTGTGGCCAGTGTGATCAAGCACAATTATCACCCAGGAATGTTAGTTACACAGCGTTACACACAGCTAAAGGAAGATTAGAAATATAACAAAGAGAGCAGCTGAAACCAGACGAGCAAATGTCAGTGTTACCTCAGCGCATCTTTCTGTGACTTCACGTGAGATCGCTGCCTCTTAGATATCTCTATATTTGATCCACTGGGATGTATCGGTGTGAGTTTGTGTTTGAATGCATATCTCAAATGTCCTCCGAGAATAACTGGAATCATCTCTATTTTACCCTCCTGCCAAGCTCTCAGTTTTACACAGAAATACATCCCTTTAATAAATCTGCTATATCATATTGCTTTGAGAACGCCCTGAGTGCAAACATCCTTTGCCAAGCAAGTGTGATTTATAGGTTTTTTCTCAGGGGCAGTTTTTATGGAGCATAAAAACATTTTGGCAAACTCTCATTTGTACTGCTGACATTTGTTCTCCTGGTAAAACTTCAGGTTACAGGCCGCTAATTAAAGTGTAATTATTCAGTATATATGGGGTATAAACACTTACTGGGTATAATATGCAGGTAGAAGGGACACTTGAATAAAAAATGTTCATTGATTCAAATGTTTATTGATTGTAAATCCTGGGTATGTGGGCTGCTGAATAAAGTGGCCCCCTTTTCACAGTAATTTAAGTGTAGTTAAAGGTTATGCAGACCGTAAAATAATGTTCGTTACCTTTCCTTATTCATTGTACTTCTTCCCTTTTACCTACTAGTAAGTGCATGTGCAACATATTTTCACTGTGATTTGATGGTCGTAATCAAAAGTATCATCATTTTTCTTTACTATGTACAGCTACTCTTGATGTAAAAGGATGATTCGGTTTCCCCCTCTCTCCATCCCAGACCAGCCCACCTTCCACCTCTGAAGGTTTTAGTTAGATTCAGTAGCTGTTTAGCTGTTTTGTTTGTTGTTAATGCAGTGCGGTGCATTGTGTGGAGTCAGCATTGTGTTTTACTGGCGGCTCTGTGCAGTTGTGCTTATTTTGCCCCCTGATGTTTAATTTCACGGCTTTGTGATTAACTTTCAAGGCCCCATTAATTTCTGTCCCACCACAATGTTGTTCTCAAAACACCCAAATAAAGCATTGCTGAATGCGTAAGGTAAATGTCACCTGACTTGCACACACACTCTGCATCCGAGAGTATTTTAATATAATCAACACCTCACTGCTAATGGAGAGAAAAAGCAGTTGGCTGCAGCTGCACTGATGAAAATACTAATATATCCCACCTACAGGAGCTCCAACTGAATACCTGGACAAAGTACAAAGAATACATGTATTTGTACTCCTGCTGCTTTGAATTATGAACGGCATGTTGGTAAATTAATGCACAACTGAGCCCCCACACTTTCATTCAATATTAATAGGGCTTTCACCCACACACAAATCATTAGCATATGAAAATAATTGATTAACAGTCAAGTACATCCTCGAAGTGAGGACGTCCTCTCTTTTTAGAGTCAACAGTTTCAGAATACAAAATCTGAAAAAAGGTTAAAATTAGGGATGCAAAGATACTAATATACCAGTATCGGCTATCGGGTCCGATGCTGTGCGCACGTACTCGTACTACTACTCCGGTGCAACCGCACCCAATACCACTACGGCAACCTGACGTGAGCCTCTCATGAATTCAGCCGCGCAGCTGCAACGATAACCGGATGCACAAAACAGGTTAAATCCATTACAACAGATTGTCCTCAGTTAGTCTCCACTACATCATGTAGTTGAGCTGCGAGGTTGTCTGCATGGCATACTCATACCCGCCCGGTAATGTCAGCGAGTGTGTGTCAGTGAGTATGAAGTTAACAGTAATGTTACAGCTGTGAACAACGCAGTGCAGTGTGTGTAAAGTTTATTTGTCGTTAAATAAATGCCCGTGAGGAGACCCAAGCTTAGTTTCCCAGTCTTGCTCGTCAGTCAGCTGATGATCAAAGTGAAGATAATTAACGTTTTTAAGGTGGACTGACCTTTAAGGTGGACCAATGCTGTTCTCCTTTAGGTGACAAGCTGCTACTCAGAGTTTTGCTCTGCTTTTTTACTTTTAATATTTCTTTTCACTGTTTAACTGACGGTTAAACGGTTAATTATTAACATCCATACTGCAAACTGTGCTCTGTTTGTATCAGGAAACACAAAGATTTCAACACGATTTCAAATCGTCAGCATCAGAATCATGTTGTGTATTTGATTTGTTACAGTCATAAAGTGACGAACATCAGATGAAAATTAAACATGTTTTCAAAGTTATTGTTAAAACTGTAGTATTAAGTACTTATATTAGTACTTGGTATCAGCAAGTACTTAAATAGTCTTGGTTTGAAACAAAGTTTTATCGGAGCATCCCTTGCTAAAATACAACATTTTATCTGATTTGGGTACTTTTTCACACGGCCCTGAACAAGGTCGGTGTTAGGTATAGAATCAAACATCCATTCGCATAACACAGAGGGAACCGAGCACCGTGCAATGGATCAACACTAAACCTAAAACCCCCTCAATTTATCAAAGTGGCCCCACAAATCAATGTGGATTACTTTGGGAGAGAGCATTGCTCATGTGGCAGTACATTTCCATTACCACACAACAATATTGGCCTTTTGGGAGGCTGTGGTAATTTTGTCTATTGATCAAATCACAGGCAAAGATCATATAACCGTGTCTTGGTTTAGGCAATAACTCACTACAGAGAAAAGGCGAAACCATCATCTCTGTGTGGAAAACAGCATATAAACACAGGCCCGCACACAAACTCTGCACAGCACAAACAGACCCTGGGCACACAATCACATCACTGTAGAGGTCAGACCAGACTCAGGTAACATATTGTCAAATAATAAAGGGATTATCCCTGTAATCCAAATGGTGAACAACACCTCCACCACAGCAGTGCGTGTGACCTTGTCTGATGTCAGTGCAGCCGTTGGCCTGCTGAAAACTTCGAACCATCTGTGAAATTCGGATAAGGCAAGCAATTCAAATGTATACAGTGTAAGCCTTAAAAGGAATAGTTTGACATTTTGGGAAATATGCTAATTCACTTTCTGGCAGAGTGTTAGATGAGGAGATTGAGCCCACTCTCAGAGAGTGGTTTCAATCTTCTCTTACTTTGCAAACCCTTAAAAAATCTTAAATCAATCTCCCCTTGTTCTTTGTTTCTTACAAATACAGACCTTTCAGCCTCCACTCGCCTGTGAAGAAGAATCCAGCGTTAATCACATTGAACCCCAGAGTCATTTTGAGTATGCACTACTCAAATATTCCTCACCTTGATATCTCACTCTCTAACACAAACAACACCGACTTAAATCATGTGGGGGTGCCTCCTCGGTGCTAAACTCAATTAAAAAAGAGGAGGGGGGTAGTTCTTCCGAATCCCCAGCACGGCCTTGGATGAAGAACAAGTCAATGCCACATGAAGAGAATCGATGCATTGAGCGGGCGTGTTGCAGACCTGCTGCTCTTCATTTGCACTCCTCAGACTGAGGCTGGGTACAAATAAAAGGCAGCCTTGTTGTTCAGTGGAGAGCAAATTTCAAAATGTTGCTGGAGAGAAACAGAGAGCTACTAGGAATTTTAAAAAAAAACACTGTGGATGCGAACATCAGCTGACCTTGGAAAGTGTCACAGCGGGGAGTGTGAGAGTCCGACACACTGCGATGTGAGGCTGCTAATAATGGGAGTCCTATCAACATGTCTTACACTCTCTATTACTCACTATTGGAGTAAGCACTGCAGGGCTACGCAGACAGCGCCCTAATTCAACGTGCTTTAGCTCGTCCCCTCTGTGTTCTGCAACAGAAGTACAGGAAGGTGAGATATGCAAAGTCTGAGCTCCGAATGCCACATCGGCGTCATATTGTTCAGAACGTAATTACAAGCAGCCATATCTGAAATAAAGTGTCAACGAAGCCACCGTCACTGGCAGTTATATCTAAATAAAATCCAATATTAACTCAATTACAACCCATTCATCTTAGTCAAAAGGAGCGGTGCAGTTTGTGTCTGGTTTCTCTTGTTAAACTGCTACACAAACGTAACACAGCAAAAGTAATTAAGGGTTTCTACAGGGTGTGACTGTGGACATGATGACCATCATTATTAGATTATCGACTTGCCTTACGATGTATGGATATGACCATCATTTTTTATGACCTCGCTATTGCCCGTTGTGTTTACATGTTTGTTTGTTTACATAAGAAAGTCACCAACATTTCAGCCAACATGATGCCAGAATAAAGGGTTTTCACAGCCGTTATAAGACTTGGACATTTTGAACACGTTGGACATTTTTGTTAAAGGAACCAGAAGGTCCAGTTTTATTTATTTAAGGAAAATTTTATATTTCTTCACATTCCAATTCCAATATGTGAATATTTTTAAGAATTAAGTTCATTGCTCTTTTAAAAAGGGTAGACTTGTATTATTATGCTATTCTATCATTATATTATAGTGGCATAAAATAGTCTTAAAACGGCAATAACAATATTTTTGGGACAATGTATCATCCAACAAAATTAGTTGTCGTCACAGGCCTACTGGTGACCATCTTGGAATAATGTGTAAACACTTCCGACCTGGAATAATGGGAGGTTTTCCTGTCGTTCCCATCCTGTGTGAATACAGCATCATTCATTTAAGTTCTAAATGTTGAATATTTGGATGTAAACTCAAAAACTACATCCATAATTCTACCCAAATGTAACAGAGCAGATTCACAATACAAACACATACAGTTTGTACTTGAAAAGGTTCACAGTTGAACCAGCCTGAATAAAAAGGGGGTACAGATACTAGTCTAATGGCAGCCCGTTGATTGAAGGGCCTGGGTGGTGCAATGCTGCAGAGACCAGGGTTCTGTCCCTGACAGTGGTGCGTCCAGCCTCATCAAACACAATTACTTTTGTTCACTGGTGAAGCTCGTGCTGCAGCACAAGCGACTTGTTCCGGTTGGTCAGTCTACACTCTCTGTCTATTCCCTCCCCCACGACAAGAGTGGTGGGAGTCTGCAGCAACAAGGACTGCAGTGCAGACAGAAGTGATCCCTCCAAACTCAGGAGCAAAGATGACAATGCAAAAAAAAAAGAAGAGGAAAACATGCTAATTTAATCATTGATGCCTAATCATATTATAATTGTTTATAAAGTAATTTACTGTAATGCTTCTGTAGAGGTTACTGCAGTGGCAACATGCTTTAGTTCAACTCTGCTCTGCCTCTTTCTGACAGTGTGACATTTGGATCAAATCATCAATAATTGTCATGTTTCAAAGGACTGCTGCCCTGCAATGTTTGAAGCCCACAGGTTCTCTGTTGTTTTATAACTCCAGCTGTTCAACGACGCAGGCTGCATCATCCCCACAAATACAGACTCATCAAACACGCTCCGAGGTCTCCTTTCATGTGTTGGAACCTCGATCCAGCACCATGTTGATGTTGGACGATTCTGCAAAACCACAGTATATAATTATTCCTATTTTATGTCTGTCATGTAAGTGACTCATAAGTCTCTATTGCACAAATGAAAGAATCCAAGTTAAACTTTGCCCATACAGCCGGACAACGAGACTTTATCATATTTTAGATTTGACTGACATGTTTGCTCGTTGAGCATCACCCGTCTCTCTTTTGTTGCATTTCAAAATATAATCGGTTTATCTTGTTTGAATATTCTTCATATATGAATAAGATTAATTTAACTTTAAATGGACTGGAAAACTCATGCAACACACAAAAAACATCTTAACCAGGAAACAGCAAAACCAAACAAAATACAGATACAGACAAGTGACAAATCACACAGAACAAAGCAGAAATGATTCACAAAACAACACAACTTTGCTAGGAATCTGTTTCTGCACATTGATGCACATAAATTGGTGAAGATGTTTTCTTCATTTCCTTGAGTGTTTTCAGTGTGTTGAGCTCTCAGGGCCACCGTACGGTGAGAAATATTGAAAAACAAATTATCGGTCTGAGAAAGGACGCAAACTTCAGTCTCAGGCATCCGTGCTACAGAATCATTCAATGTTCCAATGTCAATTTAATTCATAGAGGGAAGTGTTTCTTTATGCAGTATCTCACTCTGACAAAATAGCTGAACATATTGCTGGGGGCAACCAACAAGTCCCTCTCTAATGACGATGGTGAATAAGCTGTACAGGAGGAACATGTGCAGAAAGAAACAGATACAAGACCGGAAGAAACAAGTAGCAGCTCCAAAGATGGTGCTGAATACAGACCCGGCCTCACACTGATTGTCCAGGTGCTCAGAAAGCGCAGGAGAAGCCCGCGAGCTGTTGCACACAAACGCACATTTAAACTAGAATTGTCAAAACAGTGTTTTTGTTCTCCAGTACCAGCTAATGAGAGGGATACATAAGCAAGAGACACGGCCAGACTCATTACTCCACAGAACCACAGCTGTAATCGACTTCAACCAAAACATTTCACTCTCCCTCCTCGTTCTGCTAATAGAAGTCGCTCTTCTGAAGCCTTTGTTGTTCCTGCGTTTTCATATTTATTGTTCTCTCTCTCTCTCTCTCTCTCACAGCCTGTCAGTCATCTCACCCATGAAGACGCTCTTATCCTCATGTGCTACAGCTCGTTTCCTTTCTTACACTCGTTTCTTCTTCCCCTTAAAGCTTGTTTCATTAGGCAGCAGAGAGAGAGAGAGAGAGAGAGAGACACTCCCCCATCCCCCTCATTCCCTCACCTCCCTCAACTGATGCTGACTGGTAACAAGCTGTCTCTGGCTGCCATAGTAACCAACCATGACGAGGTCCTAATCAAAGTCGATATTGAATAAGAGTACTGCTTCTATTTCCACAGTTAGAGATAGCTTGTCATCGTATCAAGATGCTTCCATTTCCATCCGGGATCAAAAGCTGAATTTGTTTCACTCTGCAACAAGTGATTTTGTAGGTGTTAGGCCTCTTGTCTGTCTCCATCCTCTTGCTGATTGTTGACTGTTATTTTCTGCAGCACTTAAAATCATCCGTTATGTGATTGCTATCTTCATTGATTGGAAGCATTTTGACCTCTTAATGTCCTGCAAGCTGGAGAACTGTCCGATATCATGTCCACTACTTATTTTATGACGGATATTTTACAAAAGTAACGCTGTAGAAGACAAACTGAAAATATAAAATGTGTTAATGTTCAAACATCACCTCTAAAATAATATTTCACGTCACAGAGATTTTTTAAGATTTATTACCAAACTTTGCACATCAGCACAGCACACTCGGGGATATTATGTGCTCATTAAAAAAAAAAAAAAAATTACTTTTTAACTATCGTTAATCTATTATAATAGATATATAATCTATTATATTCTCGGTGAATCGTTTATTGTACAACACGTTACGATTTAAGAAAATACTCTTCTACAATTTCTACGAGCCCAAGATGACATTTTCAAAATGTTTTGTTTTGTCGCTCAAACAGTTTAAACCCAAAAGAGAGAAAAGTAGCGAATCATCACAATGGAGGAGCAGGAACTGTTGACTGAAACAACTAATCGACTATCGCAACAGTAGCTGACTGATTCTCTGTCGATCAGCTGAGCTTTTCACTTCTAAATATACCCGGACACAGCTTTCATACAGCGGGCTCCCTGGTTCTGGTCCTCCCTTACGAAGCACAGTTGTTGGGTATTGATCACTGCAAAAAAGCTTGTATGCAGAATATTTTTAGGTTTTGCACTGCAGTGCTTGGGCCTGCGCTAAATAAGGAGGTATTAAAGTACAAATGGTTTGCTGATGTGTTTTTCTGTGTTTCACCAAACATAAAGATGAAACATGGCAGTTAGAAGGTGTAGAAAGAGGAATTTGTGAAACAGAACCTCGGAGGGGAACCACCCAAAAGAACACATTCCAGGTTTCTACGACAGACGTGTGCAAACTCCTGAAACCTGAAAGTGCCAGAGACGTTGACTCTAGTACCAGCTGAAACACGGATCCCACAGAGATGCAACCTCCAGGGACAGAAATGGGCAGCGAGTCGGATCAAAAAGAGTACAGATTATGTGAGGGTGTGTGGGGGATGAGCTAACCAAGCTGAAGGGATGCCAAAAGAAACACTCTGAGCTGGAGAGGAGGAAGAGGGAGCTGAAATATCAACCTGAGGGAGGAGCTGATGGCCCGGGGGGGCGGCTAGCCTCCTTCATGCTGAGCAAACACCCACAGATTCCCCATCATCCCCTGCAGCACGGGATCCAAATCAGCAGCAATGTCCCTCTTACTTTCTACTCCACTCCCCTTTTTGCATAAAGTCTCTCTTCTTTTTATTTTACAAAGCATATTTCATCAAATCCAAATAGAAAAAAAAGAAGAAAAATCAACTTGTGAATTAAGAGAGAAAAAACAGAAACTCCCTTAATCCACTCCTGCCCCAGGACAGTTTGAAAATAAATGAGCTTTTACTAATGTTTCCTTCAGCAAGAAACGGATTTTTCTCTGCAATATCATTCCAAATCACAAAGATAACAGATAGGGAAAGATGCAACAAGGCTAGTAAAGCACCTAATAAGGGGATTGATATTGTTATTTTCTAAATCTGAAAAAAACAATAATGCAATCCCTGTTGATAATGTAGTGATTATAAAGAAAACCTACACGCGAGGTGAGCACAGAAAATAAGATCCCCTCCTGTCTTTTCTGGAGGCTTGTTGCATTTATAAAACTCCCTCTGAGGCTCCTCCAAAAGGCAGATGTGTTCGACTGTCAGGTCAATCAGTCCGTCCTCTCCTTCTCCATCATCGTTGTTATGTCTCTCACACTCATACACACACACACAGAGGGGCATGCATATGCATACAAAGTCCTTGGAAATTGTCCAGGGACTAACTATGTGGCCTGTCTCCCTGTTGCCAGTCCCATCTGTATCGATGAAACAACAGGCAGAGCGGGACACCACGAGGAGGAAATGCATCATTCAGGCTATTAACAATGAAAAATGACTTTAAGATTATGCTGCCGCACTTCACCAGGAGACAACAGCGACTACATTACAGGTGACAAATCTGATCACAGCTAGACGCTGAAGGATTGTTTGTGTGTAATGTGCTTTCTACTGATCTAGTGACCTGTTGTTGGCCATTAACTGCTGTAAAGGTTTGACCTCTGACCGGGCTCGTTTATCCTCACGGCTCATTTATCCAAACAAGACATTTCATCCTCGTTACCCACTTCCACCAGGAAATTGGTGTATTTGTCTCTTAATGCGGTATTGTCGCTGTACTTCAGATGATATAGAGAGACGAAGTATTGACGTAGCCTCCGGCCGTTCCAGCAGCTTCCAGCTAATTCAATGAAATGTCTTAATACGTTTTTTTCTTTTTTCATCAACCTTCCTGAAAAAGTGATACGTGTTCCTTGGTATTCAAGGTCTCAGTGGTTTATACAATCTGGTTGAACAGCATCTAAGACGTCGTTTGTATCAGATGGCAACAATCGAAGGTAAGGGGGGAAAGTCTGCTCTCACAAAGTGTCACTATGTCTTTTCAATTCATGCACCGATATAAACTTAGGTGGAAACACCAGATATTTAAATGAAAAAGTTGCAAAATTGCAAAAGCACGTTCTAGGCTTGCCTGAAGTGAAAAAGTTGTCGTATTGATGAAACAAAATGCAACAAAGTGCAACGAATAATAAAAACAATGCGAAGCCTGCATGAAGCATTTGACGTAAACATCCGCTGAAGATTTTGCTCCGCTGAGGAAAGAGATGCAATGAATCTGACATATCGGACAAGCACTTATTATATATACACTCAGGGCTTTACTATCCATATTCTAACTTAAATGAGTATCTATTCTTGTTATTTCAGTTTGAACACTTTACCTGATTTGACAAAGTTAAACAAAGATTCATTTGTTAGCATTTAGAAAAACCACAGCTCCCATAAAATATCATCCATAATAACCGCTAATGCTCTTTATTCAACTCTTTGATTCCACCGATAATCTCTGCTGTCTACAACTCTCCTCTTTGTCTCTCTCCGTCTCATGGAAATGTATCTTTGTTAAAAATAGAAATATGAAAATAACAATAGGAAATGATGAAAACATTCATCATCCCTGTCTGGACAGCCACATGTTGTTGAGCAATGTTGTGCTGCAGGGCTGCATTTTTCATTTACTTAATTTCAATTTTCACAAATGTCAGTGTGACTTTCACTCTGGTTCTTAATGTTGAAATGATTTTTTTTGTGCGCAGACTAAAATTTCTTGTAAACAGAGTTTATGGATGAGTTAAAACGCCTCTCAGATTTGTCTTTAGGCTCTCGATGTGTCTTTTCTCACCGCTTGATTAACCTCTTAAAACAGCTTTCAGCTCAGTGGTCGGCTACATTCCGAGGGACTGGGAGACAAACCGAGAGTAAGATGATGAAAAGCATGAAAGAAATGCTGTTACACTCTTCTTTCTTTCTGTTTCATTACAACGGTGTGTATCTGTCTTAATACACACACACAACCACCTTGTTGCTCAGCTGTCGAGGGTGTACAACCAACCTTAATGTCTACTCCAGCTCCATATATACAATTAAATACACAGAAGCACACACTCACACACCCCTGACCTGCCCTCCCACATGTGTACACACATAAAAGCACCATCCAACACAACACAGCTGCTAATCATAGAACAAAGGGAGGCTCCAGTCAGCAGGCTTTGCCATTGATCGGCTGTAGAAAGCTGCAGGGAGGCATGACAGTCAGCTTTGTTACATCAGGAAGAAGTTACGGCTCAATAGCAGGTACGGGATGGAAGTCAAACACTGTCTCTTTCTGGTGATGGCCTGTCGCGGCACGCCACTGAAAAACTCTTAATATAACTATATCTATATCATAAAGGAGGAGGAAGTGGATGTCTGACACTTCACTGGAAACTAAAACTCTCAATTCAGTCCAGATAAAAGACAAGTCTGAGTCACAAAGCTCCTCTTTTCTGTTGGATTTGACATGAACACACAAAGGCAGAGTAACTGTGATCACAGGTGCTGTACAGTTGCAGCACCTGTGTGAGTGTTTTCCATAATGCAACACCCTCATCTTCAAATAGCTAGACATCACGACAGATGTTTGTCCCTGGCCGTCTTCCTCTCCCCTCGTTGCTCTGTTGTCTCTGCTCTGGTTTCCCTGCCTCCCTCTGAGCTCAGTTCAACCCTGTTGGCCTTTTCTATTCAACAGTCTGCAGGCAGACCTGCTGGCGGCCTGGTCAGGGCTGTTTGTAAAGAAGTGCAGCATCAAGCATTCTGTCAGACACGTCCCGGGCTGCGGGTCAGACCAACACACAGACACACCATAAACAAGAGCCGGCAGAGGAAAGAAAAGGAGGATTCATGACAGATCTGTGATGAATCAAAGAATTGTATCATGCATTCAACACATGAAAAAATGTCCCCAAACATGACCTATCTTTCTCTTTCTCTCTATATCCTCCTACGTGTATTTTCAGGGTCAGTTCGGGTCTAAAAATGTCCATAAAAAAAAGAAATCTACACACATCAACCAGCTTCACTCTTCAAAAGATCAAAATAATTGTGCTTGTGTTTTTTTGTGTGTGCATTTGGGTGTGTGTGTGCGTGTATGAAGGTGCCTGTGAATACAAATGGGCGAGTGTGCAGAGATGCAATGTGTATGCACACATTTGGGGCATTTAAAAGATCCTCTCAAGACATGTTTTCAGTGCTCTGCATGGAATAATAATTTGTGTCCGGTATGGTTTTTCCACAAAAAAGTTAAATACATTTTGTAAAATCTACTCCATCTACCTCATTGGAAAAAAAAACAGAATATAATAAAAAAAGTATTGTTCATTTCCAAAAGTTAACTACTGGACACAACTTGTGTCCTACTTCACTGAAAAGTCTCTTCTCAGTGTTTGTGCAGTGGAGGATTCATGTTTCTACATCACACTGCTGTGAGTACTATAAATAAATGCTGGACCACGATTGGCTTCCAAACTAGTTGAGATGTTCGTATACGTACATGTGTGGAACTCATTAAAGGTGAGCACACAGAAAGCCTCTCTCTTCAGCAGATGAACATGAAAAACAGCCGTCTGGTGTCAAAGACACACGTCATTCTGCACAGTGAAGCTCAAACGCCCAAGAGAAGAAACAACTAACAAAAACACATGTTCGAGTGGAGGAGGACTTCACAAATCACAACTCTTGATTGATTGACAACTTGAAGTCCATGCCGTACATGCACTAAGACAAACACACAGTACTGATGAGACTTTGAGCCAGGAAGTTATCATGGCAACAATCATCTGAGCCGAGCTGCAGCAATTCAGCGAGGGCTGCTTCTTTGCTTCATTAGGTAATTTGTAGCGAGGAGAGGAAGAAAAAGAAGGAATGGCATGTAATAAAGGGACCTGAATCTTTTAACGAGGCACAATCCAAAAAAGTTCAGATCCTCCTGTATACCCGGTGTTGAAAATGGATTATGAAACACCCCCAGAAAATATCAGAGCACAAGCTGCAGGAACGAGATGAGGCAGAAAGTCTGGATGCGTCTCCAGCTATAACAGCAAAGCACAGTGAGACAGGGAATTAAGTGAGGTTGACAACTTGAAATATTAGAGCCTCTCTCAAACACTGTGTGTGTGTGTGTGTGTGTGTGTGTGTGTGTGTGTGTGTGTGTGGGAGCAAGGACAAACTGTTCTTTCCACCATTATGGTGCTTACTGGTAGCACTGGAGTGGGGGGCAGGATGCACTGGAGGGTCCTCAGAGTAATGAGTAGCAGCAGGCTGAGTGCCTACTTACTTATTATGGAAAAGGTGCAGCGGGAAAGTGAATTACAACTGTTCGGCGACACCTCGGCACGGGCTGAGCGCTAAAACCACATGACATCATCACACTCGCTTTAACCGCCATTGAGTTCACTGCAGAGATGTTAAAGAAAAAGAAAAAAACACCAAGTAAAAATAACAATGATTGATGGAATCCATCTAATTAGTTGATCAATACGAGATTTAAGACAGGCCGGTCCGGCCGTGAGTGGTCTGGTCTGAGCGCATGTGTGCTGACTACACCTTCCATTTAATCTAAACTGACAGGATGAGTGAAGCGGCTGAGGAGCCACGGCCTCTATTGACAGCTGGGGTTAAAAGGATGCATCAAAGCAACAAGCGGCTCAGCGGAGCTTTGTGTTGAGTCCCAGAATAAGAGAATAATGCTTTTATCACAATGTGCACAACTGGACGGTCAAACCATGAGATGCTTTGAAACTTGTGATGCCATTAAAGAATGTTGATTAAATGTCACATCCCAAAATAAAATGTCTTATTTTTCAGAGGAGAGTTTCTTCTACAACCTGCAATTGCTGAAAGGATCAATTCACCTAAATAAAATAAATAAAGAGACACTTCTGTGACATGTCTTTTTCTAGACATGCAGGTAGTTTTTGGTTTCATTTGTCCAGGTTTAGAGATACTTGACATTCTAATGAAAAGAAAACTGTGTGAGCCAATACTTGAAACAAACTGATTCAATGATTGACGTTCTTTTGTTTCTTTCCGCAGCTCTCTGAATCAACCCACTGACTCAATACGTTTTACGAGAACAGAGTAAATGATTACCGAGCACGAAATGACCTCGAGAAAGGCGAAGGAAAGCAAAGCTCCTCGAGTGACACCAAAGGGACACAAACTACTTTATCGAAATAGAAATAAATGTGAGTCTAACCTCAGTAATACACATATTCACAAAATCCTTAAACACCAAGTATTCAAACAAATATGTATTGGCTATTTGTGCACAACATTACATTGTTAGGAGTTTCATTGGATCTGAATCTATGACTCATACAATTAAAGTCAGAGATATAATTGATTGATTGATTGATTGTAACATTACACGTATCTCTCTTCACCAAAACCTAAAAAAATAAATCATGACAACAACACCTGAATTTACTTTATTCATTCTCAAACCAACACTGAAGTATATTTGTGTTCATGTTTGGTGTGTTTTTGTCTACAGCTCTGTTGCCAGGAGACCAGCGAAGCCTAATAAACCAGTTAATTAATGATGATTCGCACTCCCCTGCTGCAGAAGAAGCAGAACCCAGCAACTAAACAATCAAATCAAAAAAATGTCACCTCTTTGTCTTCGTGTAAATGCTGCTTTCTATTCCTCACTGAGGCCACTCAAGACAAAAGGGTCCAACATGCAAACAAGAATAACCCGTTTAGATATGCCCAAATCCAAGGTCTATCCATTTCTCTACGAGAGGCCTCATAGCGCTAAACTTTATTTTTCCTGGCTTTCCAATCTCAAGACAGCACAAAACACACATGTTGGGCGAGAAAATCTCCGAAGTTCTGTATTTAGAATCAAGCTTGACGATAGAAACAGGAGTCTAATGCCATGTAGGCACAGCAGTACTTTGAGGCAAATGCTAACGTCAGCAGGCTAACAGGCTCACAATACAATGACAATGTTTAGCAGGCTTACTGTAAAGTTCACCATCTTAATGTAGCGTGTTAGCATGCTGCTAATATGTGCACTAATGGTATTCGTTTTGCAGGTATTTTGCAGGTGTGCCGGCAGATGTTTTAAACATGTATTTCACAGGATAAATGAAAACTTTGACCTACTGGTGGGGCTAAAGGAAGAGTCAGGGGAAAACTAAAGTCAGTATGATTCATCCTCTGGGGAACATTAGTTTTTGTACACAATGTCATGGTGACCCATTCCATAATTGTTAACAACATTGTAGTCTCGAACAAGACCTGACAAACTAATAGTCGTCCCTCAAGAACAGCTAAAAAAGAAGCTGTTAAAAACTTTACTTCAATGTGGACCTTTGTCCTCTTTCAACAAACTCACCAGCAAAAGGCAGAGAGCCTCCCAATATGTCCCCACACACAACACAACACCCCCCCTACAAAACACTTTCACAGCCTTCTACACAAACACAAACACGCACTCCGGCAGATTAGTGCAGTATTTGCTGACGGTTTGTGCTGGAAATGCGGCGGAGAGATCTGCCTCACAACAAATACCAAGAATGCCGTCTTAAGCCGCCTTTGTCACGTCGTGGTCTGTAGATTTGGGGTCTTGGAGTGTTACTTTTAGAAAAATGTGCCCTTCTTCCACACAACCAGGAGGGAAGCGAGGAGAAGTATCCTTCTCTAGTGAAGAGAGAGAGGAAATGTCATGGTGGTACAGAAAGAGATAGGAAGCATCAAAATCTAATGTGAATTTGTAAATGATGCCTGCAGTAACTCCTGCTGATGGATTTACATATTTTGTCGACAATGTTTTTATTCTCCGTGACAGGAAATGAGAAAGGAGAAGAGAGGCGGTTTGTGTATTGGTGCATATGTGTTTGGACACTTGGATCACTTCAGAGCTTTAATTCATGGAGATGCGAGGTGAACGGTAATTTGTTCTGCATGTCAGCTGCTGACGGCTGCAGAGGCCCTTTGGCTCGCTCGGCCACATCGCCTCATTCATTAGCCAAACACGGCAGGGCGGCGTGATTCACAGCCAGCAGGTAAAGCAGCACGTACTGTTGCCTAAGGAAGCGGACTGGAGGCAACTATCATATCGTTCGAGCTCTGCGTCATTTTTTTGTCACAAACAATGACATCTACTGGACGTGACTGCGGCTGGCTGCTTATGTGCCGAGCTAAAGGGTTACAGCAGCGGTGTGGGGTGATTACAAGCTGGGTGCGACAAAGAGCAATATATTTGTAGGATTAGTCTCCGTTGGTCAGGCAAGTGTGTGTGTGTGTGTGTGTGTGTGTGTGTGTGTGTGTGTGTGTGTGTGTGTGTGTGTGTGTGTGTCAGTGATATTGCTTTTAAACATGCAACTCTTGACATCAAAGCTGTAAAACATGTTTTTCTCCAGAGTGAGGAAAATCAGGATGAAGGAGACCGATCCATTGATATGCACTACACTGAAGAGGGATATATTTGTTTGTGTGTGTGTGTGTGTGTGTGTGTGTGTGTGTGTGTGTGTGTGTGTGTGTGGGCTCTACAGTGATTGCACTGTGTAGGAAGTAAAGATTACGCCTTCTCTCGCTGTGAGCATGATGAAATCCCACAATGCCAGTCATCACACAGAGATCCTTAATGACGTCCCACCGTGACCACACACAAACACACACACACACACGCACGCACACACACACACACACACCCAGATAAGTTGAGGATTTTTTTGCTGTCACTTTCCTCATTAGCTCAGTTCACCGACATGGCAGGAAGCTCAACATAAAGGCTTCAAGGTTCAACGCTAAACTACATTTACAGGCTGAAAGAGTCACGTTGTCGAGAAGCTGGTTTAGTCCTCGTGACAGGGACACTTGTCTGCAGGAGATCAGAGGTTCAAATAAACAACTTGAACATGGATACACTGCACTAAAGCGTTTCTAACAGATATTCAGGATAACCACCTTCTATCACGCTACACTCACACACGGAGCCAGAGAGATAGAACACTTTCCTTCTCTAAAATGAGCACTAGATTGGCTCTACAGAGTCTTAAAGCTACACAAGGCAAGCTTTTGTGTAGAAATACACTCGCCTTATTAGACTGAATTACAGAGCGGAGTTGCAAAAAGCATCCCAGAACACCTAATTGAGATGCTTTCGATTTGTCTCATTTACCCCGACAAACTTCTTGATAGACAAGGACTCAAAAAATCAAATCAGCTCCTAAAAGCAAGCAGCTGCTGTTTTTTCTTTTGGCATAAGTCAACATCAAAGACCAAATGTAATGAGCCATTTTACATAAGAAGATTTTAAACATATTTAACAGTGTTTTCCGCAGGTCGGAGCTCTCGGCTTAAAGAGCGACTCCCACAGTCTGATTGCTTGTGGGCAAGTCACCAGGGTTTGGTGCACAAGCATAACAGAAGGTAAGATGCAGCACCACAGGCTGACAGACCTCAGATCAGCCCGAGGCACTGATGACGAATGTGCATTGACCTCTGACCCCTGTGGTTACCGACCATTCCCCTGTTACTATACACTCCCACACATACGGGCACTAACATGTCCTTTCTCTCTTTTCTCTCTCTCATATCACGCAAGAACATCTACCCATTGACACTTTATATTTCCATCACTGCTAGATACAACACACCTACACACACGCACACACACACACACACATGCACAAACAAAGAGATGGCCCTTGTGCCACAGACCTCCCCACACCCCTGCACTCTGCCCTGCTGCTTCTATAATTAATGGAGAAGCCATGCTCTGGGTCTCTGGCAGGAAATCAGGGATGTGTGCATTCATAAATATTTACGGAAATCACCATGAAAATTTCACATGAAGAAGAAAAACACATCTCAAATACAACACATCCCACAGCACTAAGAGGAAGGAGCACTGTACAGTGTTTAAAATATCCTCCTTGACTTTACTGTAGTGTGTGTGTGTGTGTGTGTGTGTGCGTGTGTGTGTGTGTGTGTGGTATCACTGATCACCACATGGCTCTGCATCCTCACAACTATTTACCATTAAGGATTGGCTCCAAAATTCATTCAAAAACCTAATTTGTTCCTTTTCATGCAGTGGCAACCAATTAGTTCAGCTCTCTACCTGAGATTAAAGAACTCTGTGTCTTTGAAATCCAAAAACCACCATCAAGATATATTTCTTAAAAAGCCTACGCAGTCAGTATCCATATCAACATTTTATAAAACTGTAGACAATACGCCATGAGATCAATGTAGTGACAGGTGGCAAAATAATTACAAAAGTAGGCTAAAGAAAATGTCCATCCTATTGCCATAGTGTCTCAATAATATCACACTCTTGATATTAGGATACTACTCCATGTTTATTCTTCTTCAGGAGGTGGAAAACTTGCATCATGCTTGACTCATGCCATCAAATACAACCAGCATCGTGTAATTGTCGTACTCACAGAGAAACCTGCCCAGAAGGGACACGAGTGCCGGACTCTGGGGGATGTGGTGAGAGCCAGAGCCGCGAAGCTGACGGCCAGGATGAGGCTCCCGAGCACCATCTGAGAGACTCCCAGAGCCAGCATGATCCTCGTCCGGGTCCGGTACTCCCTTAGCCGGGACAGGCTGCGGGACAGCGACGCGGGGCTCAGGGACCCCGGGCCCCCGATGCCGCTGCTGCCGCCGCGGTGCAGCGCGTTCACCGGCATTTTCACTGAAGGGTACGATAAAAACACAGCAGCAGATAAAGGGCAATAACATCCACAAACAGCAGAGTCGTTGTGTGTCCGCCCGCGGTGCGCTGGTAAACGGTCTAACTCGAGGTCAGTGTCCGGTGTGGATGATCTCCATCAAATGAAGACGCCTCGGAGTCGCTCCAATTAGAGACGCGCTGCGACGGATGGGAGGAGAAAGGTGAGGAAAGAGCGGACTGGACGAGGCACCAGATGTTCAGCAAAACACGCACAGAAACTGTGAAGATTTTCAAGTCGCAATACAGAAAATAGACCTCTGGAGTTTATCGGCTTCGGCAAAGAGCCCATTCCTCAAAAAGTCCACACGCAAAGAAAAAGGCGAAAACAAAACAAAAACCGCATCATCCCGCTGTCAGCCAGCCTTGCACCATTGTCATGCTGTCATGCTCTTCTCTGCAGGCTCTCCAACTACTCGAAAGCGAGAGACGGAACGTGGTTAAGACGCGTGTAAAGAAAAAACGGTGCCCTCCTTGAAGATTAAACAGAGACAAATGTTGGTATCACACAGAATCTGTCTTTTCTTTTTCTTTTGGCGTCTAAAAATCCGCAGTTGTGAGCGAGCAGCGTTTCCCCTGTGTGTGTGTGTGTGTGTGTGGGGGGGGGGGGGGGGGGGGGGGGGGGGGGGGGGGGGCACCAGCAGTGATTTTCACAGACGACAGCAAATCTAACAGCCAGGACAGGAGATGCACACTGCGTATTGGAGATGTGCCACTCTGCGCGTCTTCATGGCGGAGTTTTACTACGATAGTGGAGGAGGGGTGGTGGGCTCGCTACTGTCAGGCAACATCAAAAAGCCTACGCGTGATTTGTTACTCGCTGCTGCTGGTGATGTAAGTGCTGGATGAAAACGTGGATCATCACGAGCGTATTAGCCTACCAAGAAACGAGGTTCATTTTTTTATTTTATTTTTTTTAGGAAAGAGCGCACGTTTTGGATGCGTTTTGTGTTGCGTGAAATTAGAGCGTCAGTCTTACAGCTTCTTCATGTGATCAGTTTTAAGTTGAGGTGGGTTTACCTTTTTATGAAACCAAGTGTCTGCATTAACATCAGCTCCAGCCGCATTGTCATTGAACACTCCGTACCATGTGTCCTTCATCGTGCAGGCCGGAACGGTGCAGGCAGGTGGACAATGCGACACACCTGGAGAGGGTTTTTTCCCGAAAGAGCTCCTTGAAATCAGGTTGGCTGCACATCATTAAACACTCATTTGAACATGTGCTGGCAGGTTGGTGTAACCCAGTGGTTTGTGGCTGGTCACCAGTGCTGGAAAGTAACTAAGGACATTTTATTATTTATTAGGTACCATGTTTAAGGTACTTGTACTTTGCTTGAGTATATACCATTTTATGTTACTTTGTTATCCATACTTTGTAATTTCAGATTTATAATACAAAATTAAAATGTAATAAAGCATTATGTATGATTATAGATTAAGCGACCTGGCAGGCTACAAAAGAAAGTAGCGCCACCTTTAACAGATGCAACATTAGCAATGATTAAAGATCATGCATTCATATAATAACCCAGTGATATAACATCTTATTCAGGGCCATTCTGCTTAATGCCCACTTTTACTTTTGATACTTTCAATATATTTTGATGGTAATACTTATGTACTTTTACTTAAGTAAGATTTTGAATGCAGATATATATTGTTTTACTTGTAACAGTGTATTCTTACTCTAGGTAAAGTAGTGCTTCTTCCATCATGATCCAGGTTAATTTAGAGGCTATATTTCACAAGGGGAATAAGAAAACAGAGTAAAAAACACGTGCAGCAGCTTTTCCTCTTTAGAGTCCCGACCCTCTATGTTGACTAGTAGCCGACTAGTTGTGCAAATGTTTCATCATAACCATTATTTTCTACCACCTGGGCCGAGACTGGGGAGTTTTCTAAACGCATCTTATTAAAACGCACATTTTAAAGGAATACTATAGGGTAGGGTACTTATCATATCTAGGTCATAGGGACTAAAACTAAGTGAAATATTTAAATGCATAAAAATCACAGCTTAAGGACTTTTGCATTTCTGACCTTGTGCAGCACTCATACAGAGCTCAACTGCACCATCTAGCTGTGAGACCTGAGCCATGGTGCTGTAATATCCGTTAATGAAGGGATATACAGTCACGCAGCACCCATAGAGCTGAAATAAAGAGTTCATTAATTGATAAATTAGCAACAGAGTCATTTTTCAAACAAAAACGGCCCAACATTCACTGACTGAAGCTCCAGAAAGATGAGAATTTGACATTTTTCTTTGTCTTGTGTGATAGTAAACTGAATATCTTTGAGTTTTACACGGTTGGTCAGACAAAACCTCGCAATTTGAATATATATATATATATGGATTATAATAACAGAAAGACAAAGTGAGGTCGTGATCATCAGAGGTAAAAGGAAAGAATACAGCAGCCACAATCATATAAAAAAAACTTACGTACACAAAGTGTCTTTACTTTAAAAATGATTTTATTTATTAATACAGTGGTATACTTAAAATTGTGTTGCAGAGGGGAAAAAAAAAAAAAAAGTCAGCCACAAGTGAAGAGCTAATATCCAATTAAAGCCGTGTTATATCTAAAAATAAAATGGTACTGGTGTGCCATACATCATATACTGTCTATTAGTACAAAAATACATTTAAGGGCACACGATACAGCAGCCAGTATCACAAATCAGTGAGGGGGACACTTTGAGAGCACACCCTTTTTAAAAGAACATGTTTTAAATGTATTTTAGCCCAAGCACTTTCCTGATCCTCAAAGAGCCATAAAAAGAGCTTTTTTTGTGACCGTAACGTAGTGTGAATATATCGGTAGAAAAGATGTGACGAATTGTTAGGTTACAAGTTCCAAGGCTCGAGGTTATATCCAGAATACAAAGATAACCACGTTCACTGTCTTCCACTTTTTAAAACATGTTTTCTCTAAGTTTTATACAAAAAAGAAAGACATACAAAAAGTTCATTTACAAACAAAAGAAACAAGGCAATATGCTAGCTTTATTTACAGCCACTTCTTTTCCATTTGTTTTTTCTGTTTTGAGTTATGCATAGCAGATAAAAGAAGAGCATACCTTTGTTATCCTTTAGAAATTGTTATTGTGTGCTAAACCCAGGTTCATTTATACAGAGGGTTCACCAAAGAATGGCAAAACAAATGACATTATACCATAATTTATCATAACTTATTTTGTTTTTTTCTTAATGAAAAGTGAATAATCTGCAGATAAGGCATCACTGCTTATTTGTGTGTGAGCGCACGAGTGCACAGAGAGAAGACGAGATAGAGCGAGCGAGAGCGAGAAACGGATGCGAGGAAGGAACTGAGGAGGCTGCTGGACCTGAGTTAAGAACATGCATAGATCTCCCTCAGGCTGGAAGGAGAGACGCGTTACTCTGTCAGAAGTTAAGCTACAAGATATCACTGCAGGAAAAGGAAGAACGTCTCTAGAAAGTGTGCTGCTTGGGTTCATGTCCACCTCATGTTTTGCCAACTTCTTCTGCCGATACTTCACCGTCTCTGGTTCAACTTAACTTCACTTCTGTCTCAAACCTTCATTACAATTTCCTCAATGTGGAGAAAACCGTGGAGATACACCTTCATATTCAGTCGCCTGAACTGAAAAATAACAAGATGTTGACTTGTAATCGACTTCGCAAGTAAAACGTTTAGTAAATCTTCTCTATGCTACTATATATACTGTATGCATATATAGCATAAATATACCAACACAGACTTTTGAGGCATTTATGCTGCCTCAAAAGCCTCATCTCTATTCATGTAGTAGTTACATTAAACATCGCCTTATATATAGTGTCAATCCTCAGTGGCATGGTGCATGCATCCATGCTTTCATTTCACATCAAAACTTCAAAATGGGGAAAGAGTTTAAAGAACAGCTTGTAACCATCATCAGTGTCTTCGCCTTCATCCAAGGGTGCAGTTAACAGCACTGACTGGATCTTCTTCATACTCCATTGTATAGTGTGTGTGTGTGTGTGTGTGTGTGTGTGTTTGGAGTGCATCTGCCAGTGTGTGTGTGTGTGTGTGTGTGTGTCCATCCTCTTCAGTTTACGCCCCATGGTTCCACATTCAGTAACATCACACCTGCTGGTCCGTCCTTAAAAGTGGTCAATGAGCACAGAAACACAGTTGGCTCCCACCAGGTAGTTGGGGTCTCCGGGGAGAGACTTGTTCTGCCAGCTTTTTGGGTCACCTGTGGACAGACAGACGGCGGCACAGTGAGCGATAACAGCTGCTCGTTTGTGCTAATTTCAAGCTGCAATGCATTTCATAAGCACTGTACACCTGCAAAGTCCTGTTCACACCACAACAATCCAACACAAACTCACGTCTCATTTTAAAAACAGCACTCACTGATTGTATCTATTGTCTGTAAGACATGTTATGTAATATCACAGGGTTTTGTGGCCTATAAAAGAAATGTATTAGTTTTATTGAATGTCCACAGCCTCAGTCACTGTAGGGCCAGAGTGTAATTGCAATTATAAACATTCAGGTCTGTGCCAAGAGGAAAGGTCCAGTGATCAATCAGAGTAAGCACAGCCAGAGGTCCACTGACACAGTACAGACCGACTATAAATACAGCCTCCTCCTCCGTCTGTAAAGGGTCAAGCTTGTGCTCAAATGTTGGTGACATGTCAGAGATAAATGTGACCCAACGACCATCTCCCGGTCAGTTATGCAAAATGAAAGGCAGAGGGAGAAAGACACACACTTTATAGCAAGTTGTAAAGATGTTAGATGTTGTGTCACTCTGTCTTCTTGGCAGCGTGTGAGGTTTAATAGTAGGCTCGTATTACTGGGCTCTCATAACCGTTTCCTTCTTTGGCTGGTTGTTGATCACAGGGTTGTTGGTTTGATCCCCAGCTAAATAATACGATACTGGTTTGTTTGAGTTTTGCTGAGAACTGTGAAACCAACTACCGCAGCTAGGTTTCCTTTTTGGATCAACTGTGAAACAACTAAACCTGGACAAGCACCTCATCACCTGGGCTATTCATCTTGAGATATTCATCTTGAGATATTCATCTTGAGATATTCTGGATGCTGGCTCAAGGGAGACCGAAACAACCCACTGCGCGCCAGCGTTCACATTCTTCCCTAGTCATTAACATGTTCTCTCACATACACACACACACACACAGTTAGAGAGTGAGCGAAGCCGAGACACTATTGAAGTCTAATGTAGTTCATTTTTTTCCTAAAGGACGCAGTGTGTTGAAACGCTGATCTTTAGAACATCAAATAATAATAAAAAAAAAATGACTTCCCCCTCCTTACAAGAATAAGAGTGACTTTTCCTTCACTTAAGGAAAGCACACAGGTCACATGTCGGGTTGTCGGAGTGGTGACGGGAGTAAGAGCTGGTTTTTATTTGGCACTCTTGAATATTTCAGAAATAACTGAGTGGGAGGTCTGACCTCGTAATTTGGAGTCCAATTTATGCTCAAACAACATACAAAAAATCACAACGTTGAAGGTATCTTGTGGACTTTTTAAAAACTTTTTTTTAAATAAACTCATTATGTGCATTGTGTGCATAGGACTACAACTAGCAGTAATTCCCACTAGTTCTACCAATAATCCAAAACCCAAATCTATTCAGCTTGAAGTTTTAATGATCTGAAAGCTCCTGAAATTTCCCAGCGACTCGAGCTATAAGGTCACCGATGAACCGTAAAGCTACATTTTCAAAGCCTTTGCGGGTGCATAGCTAAGAATGTTGGAACGTCACTACCACCAGAGGATCAGCGAAATAACGTCAAGCAGTCGGCAACAATGGGTATCGCGTTACGAGGATGCGCATGCGCACACAAGTGGTTGAGTGTGCAAGGACCCCGCTCACTAAACATTACTCTACAGCTGCAGTAGTGGTCAAAAAGTCCACAGGGTACAAGCCCTAAACAATGCCTAGATGATGAGATATTGCATATTGTGATGTCAATGTCTGACATTTCATTTAATTCTGTTGCACACTAAGATATTTGCGGTTGTGATTTCAGTCTGTGAGTTCACACACTCATCTACACTTTAACACAGTGTACACAGAAGAGAGGCAGTGAGTTGCGTCGGAGGGAAAAGGAGAAGCGAAGTGAGAAGAAGCAGAGAAGGGACGGGAGGAGGCCAGAGAGCGGCCTTGCTTTACAATAAGAGGATTAGGACTCAGCCCGATAATCCCCCCACAATTGAGCAGGACAACGGAGTGAGCTCACATCTCATTCAGCCCTCCAAGTCTCATCCTTAAAATGAGGCTAATTAGCAGCTAATCCTCACCACTGCCAAAATGACCACTGTTTTAGAAGACGTGAGCTGTGAGCGGGGCAGTGTTGAGAAAAGGGAAAGAAGGAATTAGTTCCTTTCTTCAGTTCTTTTTTATTTTTAACTTTCTTAGCAGGAGCTCAACTTCTCATCGAGCTTAGGTTATTTATCAAATGTTTGTTTGCTCAATTCCATGATGGACTAAATGACGGCCTACTAAAAGTAGCTTGTCGTGCTTTTAATTTCAACACTCTCTCTTTATCTAAGCTGAAGCCGGTGTGAAAGACCAATTAATTAGGAAAATCATATTGTCACCTGAGAACTACCTTGGATAAGAACAACACTCAGCTAGACAGAAGCTAAATTTGGAGAGCTATATTTTGACACGATAACAAGATGTCTTCGTGCAATTTTCTCCCCTGCAGGATAAAGACAGACATTATTGGTTATGACAGTGTCCCAATTTCCGGAGAGATCTATAAAAGCTGTTCTTCAGGTCAGGATTTGGGTGGCTATGTGAGACGAATCTATCCGAGCAGAGCGGCATGCATTATACTTCTACCTGGTGAAATTAAAATGATTATACAGCCAAGCATCCGATGAATGAATGTTAAATGAAATCAGAGAAACTTGTTAAAATGACTCAAGAGGTGAAAAATAAGAGAGAAATTCTGCAATTCAGCATGTAAAAACAATGAGGAGGGACTTTGATCTGAACACCAAATAAAAACCCAGTGACACAGTGATTTAGAGATTGAGTGGGTGAGTTAACTAGAAAAAATGATGACAATGAATCAATAAAAGCAATAAATTGTGAAAAAAACAGAGATTTTTCCCCCTAGATTGATTCTCAGACATGTTGAGAGACCAAAATATCAGATTTTCAGATTCAGTTCACATTTTTCTCATTGCTTTTTGATGAAGAGAACCAAAACTAGGGGTAAAATCTTCAAACAATTATAATTAAACAGTGACCCACAACCCTTAAAACTGTCACAATGCCAGCCCAAACGACCCCGAAGAACAGAGAGAGCACAGCATACCCGACGAGGAGTCGGAGGATTTTAGAGCAAAAGACCAACCATCAGGGGTCATAGACGCACAGTGAGGTAAGCGCAGCTCCACGGGCTTTGAAAACTTGAGGCCATGAGGTCCACACATCACCAGAGGGCTGAGCAGAGTCTCTCCTGTAAATACAAACACAGGATTCAGGACAATTCAAAGCAAACATACAAAAGAGGGTTTAAATGCAAACAGTGCTGGTGCCATGGAACAGTTAGTCGGTCTTAGCAAAGTATCCAATCATTTAAATATGACTCAAGAAAACCCCCTGGCTGCTTCGTCCCTCCATCTTTGACGAGTTACCTTTCTCCTTGTCGAGCGGCGGCAGGATGCTGTTGTCTCTGCAGACTTTGAAATAGATCTCCTGCTCCACACCTTCAGGGATGGCACCCTGTGGGATAATGATGCTGACACCTGTCTCAATGGAGCTCAGGACGCCACCGTTAGAGTTGAAGATACCTCGAGCTGTGGCGACCACTGTGTGGCCCTCATCTTCATCCTCGTCATCATCCAGGGCACTAGGACTGAAGGGGAAGAAACCGTTACTTTCGCGCTCTCGTGTTGAACAGAACACTGTAAATTGAATCTGTGGTCAGACTGAGTTTGTTACCTCACAGGGATGGCCTTGGGCACAGCGTTGATGTTGTTGTGCTGGTGTTTGGAGCGGTGGTCCATAGTGCGTGTGAAAGTGTCCAGGCCACTGTCGGGGTCTGTGTTCTGGGTTCTGGGTAGCTCTGCTATCTGAGGCTTCACTGGGCTGGAGCTCGGGCCCTGTTCCCAACACAGACAGCAACAGTGAGGCGAAGAGCTTGGAGCTGAACTTACTTATGTAACCACAAACTACAATCAACAGATAGAATAAATAGCTCCTAAGAGAGACCTGAGCGGATTCAGTGTACATTTACATCAACCAGATGTCCAAAATCAAGTAACGGTCAGAGGAGGAAAGAGAGCGAAGGAGCAAAAATACTCCGAGTCACGGTTTCTAGAGTGATCCATTACTATCATGTTGTCGGTTATTAATAAACCTTACACAACAGTTATGTCAGATCAATCTGCTCTTTGTAATTTTGCTCAGAACAGTTTTAAAAAAGTGAACTCAAAGTAAAGAAATTCCTGTAACCGATTACAATAAACTAAATATATAGGGAGGTCAGTATGAGAAGTATTACTAAGAATATAAGTGACCCAATCAGTGAATTATATAAAAAAATAATCTCTGAACTGGAACCTATTACTAAGAGATAATCTCTTTGCTTTCACAGTAACAGCTTAATAAATACAGCAACATAGCTTACGTCCCCCCCCCCCCTTGTATTTCTAATTATTTGACCCTCTTTAGAGGGCTGCACTACATCAACCGCTTACCTTTGGAGCAGGGTCAGGCTTGTCATTGGGCAGAAGGTTGTGGTTGAATTTAGGACTGTCGAACATGCGTGCGAAAGGCTTGGCTGACGTGGTGTAGGGCTTGGGCGCGTAGCGGTTGTAGCTGGCTGCTGGTGGAGCCGTTTTTGGAGGATGTTCACTCGTGCCGTTAACTGGAGACTTCTCGGGGAAACTCTTGTGAGGCAGGAAGTTGGTCTGGACGGTGTCGTCCCGGCCAGGAGGTTTGGCTGTGGAAGAGCCATGAGGGTCAGCCAAAGAGCTCCACAGTGTGTGTCACTGAGCGTATGTTTGTTTGTATGGAATCATGTACACTTTGGCATACAGGTCCCTCAGTAGTACAGTGTGTGATACAGACGCATCTTTACGCGATTACAATCTAGTATCAGATAATAAAATCCCCACTACAGGTTTTTTTCCTTTGATAGAAGACATTTGTACCTTCAGGTGCGGGTTTGGGCAGTATGGTTGGTGGCAGAGAAGGCGTCACCTGGGGAACTGGTTCATATTTTTTCTCCACTGGAATGGGTTTCTCCACCGACTCCGTCCTTAAATCACAAGACCAAAACATCAATTCAAGAATCACAGTAGAAATGACGATATTTATAAAAAAACACAACTGATGTTAAAACGATAAATTAGATTAATGCGTCTTTTTTCAACATTCCTTCCAACTAACGCTTGGGAAGGTGTCTGACGAGCCTCACCTGGGGTAGTTGTTAGTCGTTTGTGCTTGAGGCTGGGGTTTGTTGGGAACGACCTGGACCCTGTCAAAGTAAGACAGCTGTTTCCTGTAGTAGTCCTCGTCCTCATCAGGGTCGTAATGGTTGGAGCGCACAATGTCATCAGCAACATTGGACGGAGGCTGCTGAGGCCCTGAGGCTCTGGGGTTCAAAAACAAGGTAGAGATGGTGAGATCAGAGCGAGAGAAGAGGAGTTAGCGATGGCAAATGGCCAAAATAACGGTGCAAATTTGACAAAGATGTGAAATTAAAGTGTCTAATTACACGATTTAATTTAAATATTTATATAAAAACATTGCAGAAACATGGGCTTACCTAAAGGTCTTCTCTTGATCCAGGTTGCTCAGAGAATTTGCCTTCGGGATTACGCCGCCTGCTTTCAAAGGTAAATCAGCTGCCTGTGATAGCAAAAACAATTATTATAAATATTAAATGAAATATTAAGAATCGGCACTTCTGATGTGCTTATTTCTGAAGAAGTTGAAGAGCAAATATCCAAGTTAAGTACACTGGTAACAACTATAAGTGCATAAAGTGCATTAGGTAATAAAGCTAAACAGTTCACCTTGTTTCCAGATAAATCTCCTGCATCTCTGGCTCTATCCACGGACACAGAGCGTTTGTTCTCGAACATCTTGACCCTTGTCAGGACTGACTGTGGCTGCATGGCGGGGTCCTCCTGTAGCTCATTTCTGGCGGGGAAAGACTTTGGAGCCTCTGCAGGAGACGGTGACGGGGCGTCTGCTTTGGGAGGTGGTGTGGGGCTGGTTTCAGAGTTCACAGGAACAGGGTCGTACTGCTGAGGTTTGTAGCTCTTTTGTTGTGGCGCTGGTCCCTGGTTATACGTAGGCCGCTGGGCAGCGGGGTCTGGGGAGTGGCCAGCTGAAGGGTACCCGCTCAGGTGAGGATCCTGGTTGTAATGCAGGTCAGGCCCTGAAGCAGGAGGTGGAGGATCGTCATAGCGGACGGGACCCGGACCTGTTGGTTTACCGTAGCGAGGCCGTCCGTCGAATCCCTGCTGAGGTGGGGGCTCGTCGTAGCGGAGAGGCGGGGTGTACTGGGAGTCGGGGCCATCGGCGTACGGCAGACGGGGATCGTAGCCCTGGGAGTTGGCAGTAGAGGGCGGTTGGCTGTAGGGGTTCCACTGATGCTGGTCGTAATTAGGCACACTGTTCTCGTAGGGCAGGTTAGAGTCATAGTTTCTGTGCTTTGGTTCTGGGTAACCACCTCCGCTGCTGACATCATACCGACTGGGTGGGTGGTCGTAATCTCTGTATGGCTGCTGGTCAGGGTGATATCCCTGCTGAGGGTTGTAGGTCACAGGCTTCATGCTGGGATTGATTCTCCCCGCGTTGTCTACGCTGTATGGATCCTTCTGAAACATCTACCAAACAAATTCACAACAAAGAAAAATGTTAACAACTGCACAGGATCCACTAACATATTGCACAGACAGAAAATATGTAATATGAAAAACTGGAAATACAAAAATCCATTAAAAGATAAGAAAATGAGAATATTAAAAAAAACGTCTGTTAAATTAATTACAGAAGAAGAAACAAGAAGGGAAAGACCTGAAATAGAGAAACTGAGAGGGAGGGTTACTGATCAGATTATATAGTAGATTCAATAGAAATCGCAGCACAGCCAAACACTTATTGCAGCTGGAAAACATCACAATGTAACACTGCAGCTCCAAATTAACATTGAAAAAAAAAAAGAAAATACAAAGTAAAAAAAAAAAAAATACAACAAAACAATGGGATGCATTTTTCTTGTCTAACCTGAGAGAATATGAATTTGGTAAAAAAGTGCAACACAAACTACTTACAGAATGCCTATTGATAATTTGAGTAATACTTTTAGGGTTTCTCACACATAATGTGTGCACCGCTACATTCACAAGGGAAAATGTCACCCACTGTCTTGGTGCAATTATTAACATAAGCATCCACAATAATATTTAACATTACAAGCACAGACCCATTATAGAAAAGCAAATATTTGAAATCCTGATCATCGGGAAGTAACCATTAATTATCCATCCTAATCAGCAGAACATTTGTGTTGAGCTGGTCTTTGTTACTTGGCCACGGCGACATTTAAAACGCAGGGCAACAAATAAAATAGAAAATTGATGGAAAATGAATGGCTACTTTTACAAGGAAACAATTCAATCTGCACTGATAAAGACAGCACAACGAGATCTACCTCTAGTGGTTAACAGAGAACGAGGCAAACATGTTGCAGCCATGCAAAGAGGATAAGCAACAGTGAGAGCCGCAGGATTTCCACCGCTCCCCTACATGTAGGCATATCAGCACAGCCATCACCTCCAAGCCCACTGTTGTTTACCAGCATTTGCTCACACGTGCACACACACACACACACACACACACACACACACTCTTGCACGCACAATAACGCCCACAAACACATCTTGGTCTCTTCTGGGCAGCGGACATGCAGGGCGGCAGGAGAGAGAGAGCGAGAGAGAGAGAGAGAAGCGTGGCAGCAGGAGGTAGGTAGGTACACAGGCAGCAGCAGCAGCAGCACAGCAGGTCAGCCGGGTCAGACCGAGCTGGGCTGAGTCAGTTCACGGGGCGTCCAGGGACGGTCAGATGGATACCTTTGGTTCTGGACTGGCCAGTCCAGATTGTAGAGGTTCTGGTGTGACGCTCTGAGGAGCTAGCTCAGGAGTGGGCCTCCTAAGTGAGCCAGCCTCTGGGTTGGGGCTTGGCTGGCTGTGAGGAGCTGCAGGAGCCTCGTCAGGGCTCAGACCCCCTACAGTTTTTACAGTAACGTCGACAGCAGGGGGCACTGTCTCAGCCAGGGGCTCAGGCTGCTGGGGGATGCTAGGGACGGCAGCGGCCTCTGCTTTCTGTGAAGTGGTTCAGAAATGTTTAATAACACGCGCTGACACTACGGTGCAGTACCAACAAGTGCTACTACCTTCACAGCCCCACTACAACGGCCTGCTCCTCACTTGTGCCTACAGCTTACACGAATCAAACAGCCAATCACCCTCCTCCACATTAAACAGTAGCTGTAGATCAACCAATGTCATGTGAGAGTTAGGAATTAGCAGCAGGACAAGTTTTCATTGTTAGAGTATACTAATTTGATTTTAATGCTACGGTTACAATACAGTACTTTCTTTTCTTTCCCCTTTTATGCTCATTAACACATCACGAGACGACAAACACTTAGATGTGGGTGTCACAACGGCCAATTTGGGTGTTGATAAGTACATTTCACAGGTACACTGGATAAACACTGGCATTGCCAACATGCACATAATACTTTCTTGTGTCGCATCGTCCGGTCCCGATCACAGGTAAAACAAAAGGTAGGAAGTGCACGAAGGTGAGTACTGGTACAGACACTTTGACAAACAAGTTTCTTTTCCCAGTGACATCAGCAACAGTCACTCCAATAAGACAGCTTGTGGTAATATAGAGTACAAGAGTAACAGTAAAACTTATCAAGTTCTTCTCCTTTTCAAAAATAAAAAAACACACTCTCACAAACACCAATCAACAAACAGATATAGGCAAATAGATAAAATAAATAGTATAATAAATATATATATTATATAATATTTATATATTGCGATAAATACCTGACCACAGAAGTTTTCACTTTTGCACTGATATTGTTTGGTAACAGTAGATAGACAGAGTAACTGCAAAAATAACAAAAAGTGCCTTCAATAGCGCCTCCAGAAAACCCTTCTAACGCAAACCACGTCCTCCAGACAACAGGGAAGACGTGCCGCTCTCAGAAACGCTACCTGCTGCGGAACTGGTGCCTTGAATCCAGCCGGGTCGATGCGGTTCAGGGGGACCGGCTGCACTGTGTGCTGGTAGATAGCGTAGCCAGGGGGCTCCTGGATGACGGGCGGGTCCTCCCGAACAGGCTCAGAGGAGCGGGTGATGGCCGGCTCCGTGGGTGGTTCCACGTCATCATTCAGCGTTTCGTCCAGCTCCTGGTCGGTGTAGGCTCCGCCCTCTGTGTCCGTGTCCTCGTAGTCGGAGGTGTGGCGGCTGTCGGTGCTGTACATGGAATACTCACTGCCCGGTGCCGACAGATAAGACAGGCGGTCGTCGTGGATGTCCAGGTCATCCTCAGCTGCCCCATCAGCCTGGGAAACAAGACGTAAAGACCATTTAGAGTCTACGCGGCTGTTTGTGTGCGTGCGTGTGTGTTTTTGGGTGGGCGTGTCTCACCTTGCCCTCTGAAACCCACACCAGCTGGTTCTGCTGCTGCTGGATTGTCTCCTTGAGCGCTCCAAACCAACCATCATTCATGTTGTTCAAGTTAATGGTCGCTGAATACACAGAGGAAAGGGCAGAAGAGAAGAAAAAAACATCTCTCCAATCAAATGAGGAACAAGAATGTTTCCCAAAATAGCAATTAAGTAAAACAACAGTAGCATCATAATTAAAAGTTCCTTTTAGATATGCACTCTAACCCATAAATAATCTGCCACTTTTACATGATTAGCATAATGTCTGTAAAGGGCACCAAAGTCATTTTGAAGGTGCTCTTTCCCACTTGAGACCCATTTTCTATAATTTTAAGAGTGAACAATAATGGCAGTTAAGAAGCAAGTATATTGTTTTTGAATAAAATGTGCAAACCAATCACAACAGACAAGGAAGAGATACTTTAAATACAAAATGAGGGAATTGCTCTCCCTCACTCTCAAGGACATGAAAAAAGGCAGCTGAGAGGTAACTTGCCTCCTCCCACGTGCCAGATTCCTAACATAAGAATAGTCCGGTTGTATCCGTTTCCTAGTTTTACATAAAGTAATTATAGTTGAACATGATCGTGAGGCTTGATTCTGAGAATAACTTTCAAATGAGATCCGGTGGATAAAAAAGGCGTAGAGGTACAAATGCAGCTTGTCGTGTAATAGTTATTTGGACTGAAGATTATGGGAAGAATCTACGCGTGTGCTGAATATGAGAAGAACACTCTTCACGCTTCTCTAATATCTTTATCACCAACAGATGCTCCTAAAGCATAGTCACACCCCAACCCTTGACAGAAAGAGTGCGTGCTGAGTAAGGGCCCTGTGGGTGCTCTTGTGTGACAGTCAGTGCTGAACAAGCATTTGTCAGGAGTGTGTGACAGCCTCTAACACTGCGGCACTCAATTGTCAACTTCCTTTGAAATGTGTCTGTGCTGCCTGTAAGATATCCATCACTCCCCCTCCGCTGGTTTGGAGCCCCCGTCTAACCCCTCCCTCCTTCCCACTAGACTCACTGGTGAAGAGGTGGTGGTTGTTCTTCCTTAGTTTGAGGGCTCGGTCAAAAAGCTTCCTGGCACTCTTCCTAGACTCAGGGCAGAGGCGGGTCCTCATAGTCTTCACACCCTGCTTCGTGTCTGGGTTGAGAAACACCACAATTGGATACCACTGAGCGTAGTTCAGACGGTCCACTGCATTAGGGGTGATGTCCAGCACTGCATGCTTGTCCTTCAGACACAGAGAAAAAAACATAACTGTGTTTATTTCCATGAAGGTGAGGATTGAATACTATATGACCAACACCATGATGCTTGTTTCACATAGTGTGTGCAGCAGATCTTGAACACGGGCAAGACGACAGCTCATCAGTCTGGATTAGTTTCGCAAGTGTACATGCCACGGTATAATCAACCACTTTGTCGAAGTTCAGGCACTTTAAGCATTAACGAGGACAGAACAGCAGAGGGCAGCATTGAGCTGCCGTCGTCTCATTACCATAACAAATCTGTCAAAAGATGTTTGTATCTCGACTGTTTGTCTGTATTTCTAAACACGTGTGCACATCTTGCTTCTTACCCGGTCGATTATCTGTTTGATGGTGTGCAGGCGAATGATGCCGGAGCTCTTCTGGTCGGTTCCTGCATCCCTGGGTTCACTCCCTATAGAAGACAAACGTACAGAGTTACTGCACATCACATCAACACAAGTGACAAATAACAATAAAACATGGCTGTGCCCCCATTAGGTATTCCTGTAGCGCGCATTTGTCGACTCCCATAAATAGAGCTGTTGAATACGGAATAATAATCTCCGTACGGGAGAGGACAAGTGTACGTTTATGGAAACAGCTAGAGAGTAGCAGCCAATTCATGCAATAGTCATTAGGTATTTTGGGGAGGTTTAGGGAAATTTTATTCAGTGTTGAACGACTGTGTGCGTGCAACTGCATGTAACAGTATAAATTATGGTGCAGGAAATGTGTTATGTGAGAAACACTGACATGAAATATGCGCATACAAGAGCATGAGGGTCATTTTGGGATTAATGAGAATACAGTGTCATTGTAAGCCTCGGGGATTTAAGCAAGGATGTGAAGAGGGGTTTATGATTCACATTAAGATAAGCAATGGTTTCCTGCCCAGACACACACGGTTCAAAAGAGGGCAGTCATCTCACCAGGGTGCAGTCTAGTAATGACTCAAACACACCACAGCACGGGGCTTAATGTCTAACATTTCTAATAGGATCTATGATCTGAAATCACTGCTCTGATCTACCCAAAAACATTTTAGGGAGAGCAGATAAAAACAGCCATGCAACAAGTCAAGATCTAAGCGTATGCAGCAATGCTGAAAACATTAATGTTGGGATTCAGTCATGTCTGTGCAATAAAAAAAATTTGAAAGACCAATTTTGTCTATCCATTGACACGAGGGGCTTTATACCAACACACACACACAAACCGTCAGTTTTGTATGACACATAATACGCTCTATGTTTTCGTACAGTGGCATCACAGAGGTGGTTTGTTGTAGTCTGAGTTGTGAGCCGTCAGATTTCATACGGATACATTTGTGGTTCAGCTCGTACATGAACCCCGATATCAAAGCCATAGATAGATGGTTACTTTTTCAGCTGACTGCTGAGATGGTTGGAGATGAGACCATTTCATCTCATAACTCATTTTTGGGTGGTATTGTGGGCAATTTTTCAAGAAAATCTATCTATTTCATTTTCATGGGCAAAGCTTCAGCTTGGTGAGTGAATGCCATGTTGATTTGGTTAATTAATTACGTGAGATTTTATGGGCAATTTGGGATAAATGTTGTAGAAAAATCATACAAATTGGGTGACAACTTTTGGAAGCCCAAATAAACTCAACCTTCCCAGTCTATTCTGTATTATTTATTAATTTTCTGATGATTTTAATGGAAAGCAACTCCAGACATCTCAGTTTTCATGGCATATTAACTGCACAGCTCCACGTGCTGCCTTGTCGTTGTCTTTCTACGCGATACATTAAGAGGGGAATACCACTGAGTTTAGCTCTATAATATACTACTGTATTCATTCAAGGGTAGTGGGCATGAATCAGCATTCACTAATCTCTAACGATCAACATGCAATATCACAATGGCAAACAGCTCCTTAGAGATTTAAATTTGGGCAAAAAGTGAAGAATGGAAAATTCATATCTAATGTAAGTGTTTAGATGTGCATCATGTTATCCATGCTAATGCAGAAGCGCTTTTTAAAATCTTAAATATATATTTTCATTGATAACAAGTGCATTTCAGTCAATATGTTAAAATTACATGGAAACAAAAAGAAAAATAGCTGTGTGTAAATATGATATTGCATTTCTTCAGTGTGAGGTCTTCTGTCATTCATTTTATAGTCATGCTAATATTTAGTAAAACAATCATTATTGCCAATTGTATTGACAAATGTGAATTCCTAAATCAAGTGCTATTCCCCTACACGCATTGTTGAAACATCGATCGACCAGATTGCTACCAAACACCAGTTTACAGATTATCTGCCATTCACTGAATTAATAAAACAAAACAAAAAAAGTTGATGCACTAAGTGACATACTTTCCCCTCCTTGTTGTTGCTGTGTTTCTGAAAAGAAAATACAGTTACACAAACATCACTGGAGTTACGCAAATAAACATCAAGGAATGGAATCACTTCTGACGTGGGGTGTGTACTGAATGTGTGTGTGCGTGTTTGCACTGGCATGTGTTGTTGTGCACTTAAAGTCATTGAGATTCAATATGGAGTGTTAAAATAAAAAACACACATTAAAGAAGGTTGCAATCTATGAAGTAAGAGGCAGTGGATGCGGACTAAAATAAACGAGTGTATGCAGCTCTGCCTGGACTGTAGAAGAGTGAACGATAAAGAAAGAGAGAAGCTATAAATAAACCGAGGAAATAATTGACACAACTTGACTAACTGACCCACTAAACTGTGGATATCTAGTTTCAGTAGCAGTAGTATTCTGGAGTTAAGCAGAAGGAATTAACATCCTGTGAATACCGACTCCTCGCTGGAAAACAAACTACTAAAATATAATGTTTCTAACCTTCTGTATGTTATGAATACATAGAAACAGCAGAGGTTGTTGCATTTATCCACCTACAATCTTTCAGTTTATAATGACTTTGTCATGTTCTCATTCTGGTTCAACAATTTAACACCTAATAAACAATTAAGTAGGTGTGTTTTTAAAGACTTTTGATGAATCAAATCGGGTTTGCAACCTAAACAAGCATCGTTAGGGCGGAATCTTTACGGCGGAGCAACACATTTAAATGAAGAAAAGAGAGTCACAGGCAGAAGTAATGCTTGATGAATGTCTATTTTCACTGGACACAAGTCAGGAAGAGTTACTGTTGCAAATCACTTACAGGAGGATTGACCACTACTGTGAATAGTAAATGGATACTAAGCAGTTAAACAGCCCTCAGCTGTAGTGTGTGGTGCGTAAATTAAGAGTGTGGTTTCCTATCAATGCAAGACACACAGTAGGTCACAGCACAAGAGAGGGTGAGGGGTACTTTATCACTTACTTGCTAGTTCAAAAATGTCTGGCTCTTCCCTGGCCAGTTTCTCTCGGCCCACGTCTGCTATCGGCCCAAAGAGAACCACCGGCCTCAGGAACCCAGCTAGAAGAACACGACCAAGTCATGGAAAGCACCACCGGTTACCACCATGTATCACTTACAATACAAAATACTAAACCAGAGCGTACAGTTGTTACCATATTAGAATATATCAGTAATAGACAAATTAACAGCTTTGCAATGCTTAGAAGCATAGAAACGTATAAAGAGATGTCGGAGATTATTGCTGTTACTGTCGTGGCGGATGTGCTCTTACCTTCCCTCAGCACCACCCTCTCATAAGCAGGGAACTTGGTCTGAACTGGTTGGGCCGACAGGTCTTCCCTGCTCTTACGCAAATTCCTCTTGGAGCTTCTCAATCCTCTGAATCTCCAGAAGTCCGCTCTGTCGCCCCCTGGTGTTTTGGGGAGGGTGTACTGCACGCTGGATAGCTGCTCAGCTCTGGACAAAGAAGAAAGTAGGAGTGAGGTCAGCGGTCAGCACTTCAATCAATGGCACTTTAAGACAGTTCAGGTATTCAGCTTTTCACTTACTACTGTTTGGAGAGAAAAGTCGTGGTGATATACTGGCACTGTGACTGCAACGCCATTGTACAGTACTGAGTTGTAAATGGCTGTCATACTGATTATTGAGTGCATTATTGGCTGAAGAAATGCTGATGAAATACTTAGAGGCCATTTTATAGATAGGCTAATTGATATGTTGTCTTGAGGGCTCGTACGATCTAATTTATGGCTCAATGATCACATTATGAAGAGCTGACATATCATTTAACTCTGATGTTTCTGTGAACTCTTGATAGCAGAATAACAGTCAGTATTTTGACACACATAAACTCATAATGACACAGGTTACACATAGAGAATACGTATAACAGAAATTAAGGCTTTGCAGTGAAATGACAAGTCTTATTTATAAAACATTGCAGATTTACAAACCACTAATTTAAGTTAAGGCCATATTTTGCATCATCTGTTTCCTAAAGTTCATTGCAGATTGGTCAATATATTTAATTACAGTGGTAAGCGGTAAGGTGAGTTAGGCAGTTGGCCTATGGGGAGGAAACTTTGAATAATAAAGGTCTTCCTTTGACGGATGTTTTTAAAACAATAATATTGAATTGTGAATGTGATTTTAGGGTTTTACGTTTTGAAAGAATATCCAGGGAGGCAGGTTTATCTTGGCTGAGAAGCTGACATACTGTATATTTCACCATGCATCACGTATGTGATATAAATGCATCCAGCATATGGACAGCTATGTCTTTTCTGTGAGCAGAACAGAGAGGAATCTGTGTGTAAACACTGCGAGAGGCTGTTGAAGGTGGTGGAGACAGGCCTAGATAAAACCATGCTGTTGGCTGGATCATCATCATCATCTATACTACATATCCTCAGACACACTGACACACTGCATGTGTTAAATATGCCCTACATTAAAAACACAGACTATAACACAGACCTAAAGCATTTTATCATACTAAATAATAAACATAAAAAAACATGATAAATGTGTAAAATACAGTAGATTAAACAAATGAGCAAATGGAAATATGCTCGCAAATCCTTCCTTGCTACTCGCAGATCAACCACAATTATTTTATTCCTTTGTCTCCACCCTCGTCCATTCATAAAGTGCCAAAACAAGCTGTACAAGTATTAAAAGGTGTGACCTGAATCTTCTTTTACCTGTTCTTGTTGGGGATGATGCCCCTTTCCACTTCCTGATGGTTCTTGCCAATACGGATAGCGAGCCAGGAGCCTAATTTGCCGTTGTAGAGCGTGTCTACTACGCGAAACACCTCGCCCTTGTTGAAGCTCAGCCCGTACGGTGACTCTTTCTCGTATTCAAAATGTGTCCGGATGTAGAAGGAGTCGCCAACGTCTGATTCCACTATCCTCCGATACACTAAAGACAAAGAACATAGCGAAATGATTACAGCAACCTTTTAAATGTGCTGGGTTTGATACCTGATGCATTTACACTACGAACACAATACGTCATACTGCCACCACTCACCATCCTTCTTCTTTTGGGCCAAAATAGTAACTTCTTCTCCTTTTGGGAGATCCAGCAGAAACAGCACAGCCTCCTCCCGGATGATGTTAGCAAAGTCCACATTGTTCACCTACGGATGCAGAACAGAAGACGTACTTACAGTCTCATCAAAGGACTGGTGGACTAGCACACAAAAGAGCAAATTAGAAGCTCTTGATCTTATGTCCCCAAGTTTATCCCACTAAGTTTTTAAATAGTAACTGTTAAATGTAGAAAGCTACTAGGTTAAAGTGTGCTCTGTTCCTGTTTTTCCTCAACTTTGTTTTTTTTGACAAAAAACAAAACAAAACTCTAGCAGCCATCGCTCGTTTTCTCACAAAACAAGAAGAACATAGAAAAAGTCAAAAGTGTTCCTCAACAAAAGCAGGGCCATGTATTCCCCTACGACGGAGCAGCCTCCTCCTCCTCCTCCTCTCATGCTGCTGTCCCAAAAACAATAACTACTGTTTATTGACTCTGCTTGAGGGGCAGCAGGGGAACCAGAAACACATGGACAGAATCACTGAACCTCAGAAAGACACCTTTATCCTTCCCAGAAATAGGAGGGCGTGACGTCTTTATCTCCACACGCACACCATGACCAAAGGGAAACCATCTAAAGACGGAAAACAATGTCCTGGAAGTCTCTGAGGTGTGTTCGTACAGTGGAGAGAAAACACACACACGCACACGCACACACACACACACACACATACGCACACACACAGAGAGATCTATGCTGTGGAGTGGGAAGAACACAAGCCATAGTATATTCATTAAGAGAAGGAGATGCGGTAATGGACAGATTTGTCTGTAAGATAAATGCTGTCCATGAATGTCTGTGTCTGTGGGGAGACAAACTGTGCGGCTAAGTAGTCAGCCTCTTCTGTGCAGTGTAACACTACACAGATTCAGTTAGAACATTAAACAAAGCAGGTGTAATGCTTGGCTGTTGTCTAAACACGTCTGAATGGATCCAACACTGACATCAAGAGGGCTTCCATCATCCCATCAACAATGTTACTCTAGTGTTCAGTGGAACAGAAAGTCAACTGTTCCGAGGTCAGAGTGGAAGAACGACCATTGTGTCTTCACATTGGAAACAAGGGGAGTTTTGACACGAGGCAGAGCCCAGAATGACTCATAGACTGACGGATACATTGTACTGTATTCCCGAGATCACTTTAGAGAGAAATAAAACTATTGTGTTCATGGGATCACATAGTTTCACCACTGAGTATCTAAGTCAGTGTGGGCAGCTACTGCTCGTCTATTTTCACAATAACACCAGATGTTCTTCCCACTTTCAAAATAAGTAACAGCTAATACTTGCTAAAAACAAAAGCCTGACTAAACTCTGACAGAAAACAATACCTTAAAGTTATCTTACAAGTTACATAATAGGAGGACAAAGAAGTAGCATGTACACTACGTTTACATGTGCACAAGATCAACAAGTTGGGAGAAATCTGTTTAAAACGAGGAAATCAGAGAACACTGTAAAACCTGTTTACATGCAGCAGTTTTCTTCACCATCACTTAGGCTGGCATATTTGATAAATGACAGTGTAGCCTGAGGAGTTATATTTCTTTGACAGACAGCGCAATGAAAGGACAGAATTTCATAAATAGTCCACAGACCATCAGCTGTGAAAACCAACTTAGATCTACTTATTTCAGCTTCAGTTGTTAGATCCAGACTTTGGGTTTAATTATTTTTGAAGAGTGATCATTTTTCCTTTCAACCCACTAAACTGCTGCCTTACTGATACGCTTTCTTTCTGACAAACACTAGTGAAGCATATACAGTACATGGGCAACAAATCAGGTTTCTCCAGCAAAAATGTGTAAAGTGTGATTCTTTAAATCCCTCGCCACTATTTCAAAAACTACATTTCGTTACATGTTACTGCAGAAAGCAAACAATAGCCATGTTGCTTAAGTGATGAGTGTAGCGTACCCTGAGAATCTGGTCTCCCTCCTCCAGCCCTTCCTTAGCCGCAGGACTGTCCTCCAGAACACCTGCCACAAAAATCCCCACGTCGTTCCCTCCTGCTAACCGCAGGCCGACACTCTCTCCCTTCTTGAACTTGACCAGCTTCATACTCGGCCTGCAGGAGTACACAGGTAGACAGATACAATCAGGCAAACGGAGTCAGCAAATCATGGATCTAAAAACAATCATTCTAAGAGACACATGCAGACTGTGGTCTGACAACGGCAGGTAGGCTAATTCTTTAAGAGAATAACATATACACTGGATATAAATGCCACAATCAGTCAATACTAAGGTTGGACGAGAGCATCTAGGACATTTACCTGAGGATGCTGTCATCATGAACAGCGCTGGGCACGGGGGCATCGGAGGGGCTGACAGGCAGATCCACGTCAGGCTGACCAGGCTGTGCATAAACTGGCTTTGGTTCTGTATCAAATACAAACACACTAAGTCAAATAACAAACACACTAAGTCAAATAACACACACACACACACACACACACACACACACACACACACACACACACACACACACACACACACACACACACACACACACACACACACACACACACACACACACACACACACACACACACACACACACACACACACACACACACACACACACACACACACACACACACACACACACACACACACACGGAAACTAGTACCCAGTATATGCTGAACAGCATCAGTTTCATCATTCGGTAAGGCTTGATACAAGATAGTCAGCCAAGTGTTTGGTAACAGTGAAACCAATTGTAAAGTGAAGGCACACTGTTCGTCTTTATAATTATTAGTCTTCAGGCACAGGAAAAAACAATACGTGTAGAGTGATTAAAGTAAACTAAAATAAACCAAGCATTAGTGAAACTCTCTTTACTGTTCAGACATAACTGAAACTTTACTGTACTAATGGCAATGAAATGTAGAAATAAAAAAGGTGGTAACAGCTGAGGCCAACATGAGAAAGCACACTAGTCCGTAGAGCTGAGGGCTGATGGGCAGAGGTTTCGTACCAGGCAGCGGGGGTAACTGTTTGTCATCTCTGGAACTGGTCTGGTCGCTGGCCTGTGACAAGACGCCGTCATCAGAGATTTTGACTGGTGTGGACATGGATCCTGGTTTGGATATGCGTTCCTCATCTCGACTTCGATGGCTGAAATAGACAAAGAAAATTACACATGGCAATTCGGTACGCGTGGACTGTCAATGCCGTAACCAAGAACATTCTCCATTAATGCATTCCTTAAATGACTGCAGAATCTTTGCTCATGTGTGGAAGAATGACCCGGTATTTTCTGTGAATGTTTATATAGTTCTGTCCTGTGCTGAGATCACCAGGAAGACTAAAATAAACCCAAAAGGAAAAAGCATGGACCATGGATGATGTGATAAGGGCATGTGGACAGAAAATCAAATGAGAAGACAATAAGCTATTAAAAGAAGGATGTGCGGCCTTTGTCAAATAAGACCCTCCAAATGGATAACGACACTCCCAACCACAGACTGATAGAATGTAAATTGGAGCAGACAGGGTTCATAAATGTTTTCATTTCCAAATGAAACTGTTCTGGATGATTGATGTAAACTCCCATTCTATCAACCATTCTAAGAAAAGCACAGAGGCAGAGAAAGAAAAATCAAACCAAGTCTCCCAACATAAACTCCCGAGTTAGGATACTTTTCAGTCCAAGTTCCTGTTTAACCTGGATAGAATAAACAAGAGGAAACGGGGTGGGGGTGGGGGTGGGGGTGTGTGTGTGTGTGTGTGTGTGTGTGTGAGTCTTGTGGGCTGTGACTAACAGAGTAGAAAAGGCTCTGCTGCTTAAAACAATGGTTGAATTCCAATCTGGTCACATGACTGCCTGCTGGCACAGTACTTGAGCTGCATTCAGAAGCTTTAGCACAAGAATGTGAAGGTGCAGGCAGTGCCACCAGCTCAGACGAAGCCACTTCTCCCATTCTCTCATTTTTGCTTACACAGTATGAATATACAGTGTCGGGAAAGCATACAGTACAGTGTAATCACCCATAAATGAAACAGTAAAACACAAATGTATAACCAGTACATGTACAACCATGTACATGGCATCAGTGAGTCCTGCAAGGGACTTTGTTGTGCAGGGAGAATGGCAAATGAGAGCTGCAGCCTCAGGATAAATAACAGAATTGTAATGAGAGAGAGAAAGGGAGAGAAAGAGAAGGAGGGAGAGAGACAGAGATAAATAACAAAATTGTAATAAGGAGAGACAGACAGAGACAGACAGAGAGAAAGAGAAATAACAGAATTGTAATGAGAGAGAGACAGAGACAGACAGAGAGAAAGAGAGAGAGAGAGAAATAACAGAATTGTAATGGGAGACAGAGGGAAAAAGACAGAGTGTGTATGTTTGAGTCTGTGTATAACAGATGAATGAGAGAGAGCGAGAGCGAGAGTGAGAGCGAGAGAGCGGTTGTGGCCTAAATCTGTTATTCCTTGCTGCAGAATGGCGCTAAAAAAGGCTTCACACTAACAAACTCCATTTGACAGACACCTTTGTTCAATCCCCTCGCTCACACATTCGTACAGTATGGGTACAGGCAAGAGTGAGCGAGGGAAGTGAGAGGCAGAAAAAGAGAAGGAGCAGGAGAGACGTGGCTGCACAGATATAAACAAACAATGCAAAATATGGTACTGCTGCCAGAGCAGAATCTCTGCACTGCATAACAGTCCTGGTCCGTATACTTTCATCCATCCACAGGCTCACTAGATATACTGACAGCTCTATGCAAAACCAACTAAATTTGCAATAGCAAAATTCTTGTAAACTAACAATCTAACAATGAAGCATATATCATTAACAAGAAACGTTTTTAAAAACTAAAATGATTAATTACTCACACAAATGTCTCTGTAAGTTGAACCATGACGAGCATTTAGAGGACTTTGAGTGTAATTCCGTGAGAGACAACACAAGAGTGTAAAACAGCCGATACCCACGCTGACTAAGAGACACTTTGAATGAAGGGAGTTTCTGATGATGTGTTTTAATTCAAAAACACGCAACAGCGTCGCGCCCTAGGGAAAAGAATGCCTCTAAGCCCTACAGCCAATCAGGTTAAGCGAACCATCTGGCTTGGGGCAAAGCACTGTGGGAAGTATGTCAAATTCCTTCTCCCCCTCCTAAACTGGGAGATAGTAAATAAAAAGTCCCTGACATCACAGGCTTGGGACCATCAGACTGTTACTTCCTCACTACGTTCTTCAACCACAAACAAACGTTAGAAGCAGGTGGAACTCCTCTTATGACAATGTCTTGTGCTTACCAGATTAACCAGTCATACAACATGTGAAATGGTGCACACAAATATGACACAACAATTGGTTTTCTAACATCTGGACGGACACAAAGATAAAAGAGGGATCGGGGAGAGAGCAACAGAAGTAAAGGGTGCATATATAGTGATAGGGCTCAAAACAAATACACACTGGTCTGTTATCAGAGGGATGCATTCACTTACATTGGAAGTAATCTGTGCAACAGTGAACCTGCCCTCATCCTGCATTGAAACAATTCAGGTTACTCCACAGTCTGACATGATGTAGCATCTAATGAAAACGGCAGCATTGGAGGCTATTCTATTGTGATAGCAGTGACAAGCAACTAGGCTAGGAAAGCCAAACTAGCAGCAGCGTGGTGATCTAACATCCTGCAGCTACGACAGCTGGATGTGTGGGTCAGTGCAACACAAGTAATGCAAGAAATAGCTCAATCCCGCTATTGGTTTTCCAGCTAAATTTGGGTTTTAATACTATAAAAATAGCACATTTGGTTAGTTTTCTATCTAGTCAAAAAACATGTTCTCTTTAACATAGTTTTTTATATCATGGTTTGGAGTACAGACAGCCTACTGTGTCTGCGACTCCAAACCCATATAAATAGGATGAAATGGAGATCTGGTTTTACTAAACTCTGACAGTTCAATCCAGAACAAGTGCTTAAAGGCTGCTTGGATTTGGGGCCCTGATTCAATACCCTCCCCTACTTCACAGTATCAAACCCAGCCATACACTTACTCATTAGAAACCAGCAACATGGCCTCTGTCTCTTCTCATTGAGGCCAATGATAGAATGAGCATTAGGGATGCACCGATCAAACTTTTTCAGTCCCGATATGGATACTAATACCTGGGTTAGGCTGTCAGTAGATACCAACAACCGATCCGAGACCAGTGTTAAATTAATAAGCTGTATGCCTCTCTGTGTGGAAGGCAACATTAGGTTGTCTTAAACATCGTTTCCTAAACAAACTGTCAAAAATAAATACATAGATATAATGTACTGACTTGCTGTTCATCAAAATAATGGTATCCGATACCAGATCGGCATATTGTAAAAGATACCTGATCCAGCGATTTGAGTCCGTATCGGACCAATATCAGTATCGGTGCATCTCTAATTAGCATGGGTCTGATCCAAAAAGTGCCAAGCCTGTTTCACTTAACAGTCCTGTTATCAACTGGATTAAAGTCTGCAAGAGCTAGTCATCGTGCCCCATTCAACTACACTCAGTTACTTACAATGCCTGAGCTCCACACTGACTGAGAGTCACTACAGTCACTTGCATGACTTCCTCTAGCTCTCCTTTTTGTCATGCTGGTCAGCTACAAGAGGCTAGAAAACCACTAAACTACAACAAAGACAACTTACTGGAAGCTCCAACTGGCAGTACGAAAAAGAGAAGGATAAAGAGACATTATGGGCATTCAAATGTAGTGAAAGAAAAGCACATCATGTGTACAGAGTATATGCAGAAAATAGCTATGCAATGGGATTGCATTAATCCAGTACGCATTGTGAAATAAAGACTTTATTGCGAACACTAATGTTCAGGTCATAAGCATGAGTAATGGCAACGAGAGTAACATTGGTGTTGAATATTAAATAAACTTAGCTTTACAGGATTTAAGTGAGGGACAACATAAAGCTGAGACAACCGTATACAGTTTGACGGTGATTCTCTGGACAGGAAATGGTTAAAACTATCTAGTATACTTTCAAAACAAGACCTTTGGTCCACCAGGAGGAGGTGGGTTAATCCCTCCTCTCTTCCCAAGTCCCCTTCCAGAGTAAGGCTTTATTGGAACTCGGTGATGGCGTGATGTGATGTTTATGCATGCAATGACGTTATCTATTGATTTATGCATTAGTGGTGCAAGGTACTTACTCTGCACCCACTAACCCGTGGGTGTGAACATGATGTATGAAGTTGGAGTGGTGGGAGCATGGATGCATGACTGTGGCATGTGTGACAGCTGTGTCCCATCACCAGATTTGCAGTTAGATGTGTGTGTGTGTGTGTGTGTGTGTGCCTGTGCAATTCGCTTACCTGCCATTGCTGATCTGCCGAGGTGAGTGACGGAGAAGGTCCGATGGTTCAGGCCTGTCAGGCGAACGTGATCGACTACCTCGCCCGTGGGATCGATTGGAATGGTCGGATGTCAGTGAATGTATTTCTGAAATGTCTGTGTAATTAAAATTAAATATGTATAAGCCTTTAATCAATGACGTAAATCAAGATCAACTCCTTTCAAATTACAGATTTGTCTTTTGATCAAATGCTAGCTGCAACCAAACAAAGTACGGCTACACGTCGGTTGTCTCACCGTCTCTGTCGGAGTTATTGGCTGATGGGTTGCTGTCATCGAGGTCGGGAATGTTGAGCAGCGTGGCTCGCTCGTCTCTCTGCACCACCATCTTCAACTTGCCCTTTGACCTCTCGATCAGCTTCTTGGCATCTATTAGTGATAGGTTCTCTGTGACTGTGCCATTGATCTGCCAGAGGAAGAGGAGAGGGCCAGCATGAGAACTGAATAGACAAGTCATCTTCACTGGGCAATTTTTCCTGTCGACCCCACGATGTGCTTTTAAAAACTACGGGATCATCACAAAGAAGAATTGTGAATTCACCTCACATCAACAATAACAATGTACAGGAGGCTACAAAAGAGTTTAAAGATGTATATAATTAGGATTACAATGCGTTTAGTGCTGTCAGAGACACAAACAGTCCACAGTATTGAATCATATATTGCATAAAAGCAAAACTTTATTATCTTCATTCATAAGTATTTATGTCTGTTGGTCTTTGTCCTGCAATCACGTTTCAAATTGAAAATGCCTCTGCCTCACTTCAGAACACTTGATACAGTAAATTGGATTTTGAATGCATCTCTGCATTGTGAGGGAGGATTTTACCCTCCTTAGTGATTGAATGGATCAAAATTCAAAGGAATAATGGAATGTGTGGTATTCCTGCGGGTGAGTCTGCATACTAATGAACTGTGACCTCCACTTTCTCAGAGGTTCCCACAGCAGACTAGTTCCAGTAAACCTGGCTGATACTCTTTTCTCTTTCACCCCCACCTCATTATTTAAAGCTACTTAACATATTCATATTTTATGTGTAGTCTAATAATCTTTTATCAGTACATTTCCCCGTTACTGTGTTTTACCCACTTTTAAATTCCTGCAAACACTGCTCTCTCTTTGCTCTCACCTTCAGCACGACGTCTCCCTCCTGGATGTTTCCATCTCTGGCAGCGAGGCTCTCGGGAGAGATGTCCTTCACAAAGATGTGGCTCGCCAACCGCAGTCCATATTCTACTTTCAGAGTTAAGAAGCATACAAATTAATATCGACTAATTATCAACTAATAAAATGCAAGCCGTTAACATTAAAGTTGTGATTGACCTTTACTTTGAGGAGCAGAGAGTCTAGAATTAGTTTTATCCGCATTCTGCACGGAACATTTTCCGGTGGTTTGGACATTGCGTTGCTCACCTTCATTTTTGCGGGACTTGACGAGGGTCACCTTCGCAGGCCTCGGTGCAGCAGAGGAGGCTTGTGATCGGCGGTCGGAGCGCGGCGAGACGCTCCTCTCCCGCGAGGCACTGTGATCCCTCCTGCCGCTGCTGCTACGCTCGCGATCCTGACGCCTGCCGGTGCCCGTGCCGCCGCCGCCGCCGCTCGCTCCCGCATAGGCACTTTGGCTACCATGCCCACTGTGGTGCTCATAGCCGCCGTCCTCCTCCTCCTCATCGCTGTCCTCTTCCTCGTGCTCCGACATAGTCTCCCTGTCCCCGGGTCGAGAAACAGGGAGCTGCACTTTCCTTTTACGACGAATAGTCTTTGGAATAGACGGGAAGTGTTTGAGTGTTACTGGCAATTATTAAAGGGTTCACTGTGATGTACACAATGTTACACAACGTCAGGTTTGGTAAAACATCTTCAGAGTCCAACTTACTATCTTTGCATTTTTGCCACTCTTTCTGAGCTGCTGCACTGCGTAGGCATGCTCCACGTTGTCCATAGACACCGCGTTGACCATCACCACTCGATCATTTTCTCTGAAACAATGAAAGTATATAGAACAAAAGGGAACAGGAGACATTTAATAAGAGCTTACATTATCTAATTCTGAGGTCAAAGAAACAGTGCTCCACTATTGATGAGAATACTCAAAGACTTACTGCAGCAGTCCCTCTGCAGGACCTCCTTTCAGCACATCAGATATCACAATGGACGTCTCCCCGCTCTGGAAATGAGGGTTGTCTCGCCCACCTGAGATTGCGATACCAAACCCAAATCCTGGGGCCTACACACAAAGAAATACATACACACTGACTGATACAGCATAAATGGCAGTTACATAAAACTCATCCCAGACTTTAAAAACAGGCTAATGTGCTCTCTGAAGACTAATTAATAGTGAAAATGCTATTTAAGTAAAATAATGTGATGGGTTTTAAAATACGGGGACATTTACTGTAGACAAGAACAAAGCGATGTTATTTTATGCGAGCTATTATGATCATTTTCCAAGGTTTCCATGGGGGTTTTGAGGACATGTTTTTGAGCCAGCACCAAGGGAGCAAGCCCTGTGATGTAATCTTACAACCACAACAACAACAACACAGGTAAACCACAAGGCAGAGAACAGCAGGCAGCACGGGTCTGCTCCTTCAGCCTCGATAAAGCCGCTGCTAATTAGATTACAGCAAGCAGGCCAGTCTAGACAGGTGCTCTATACAATCCCACTTGCACAACAGCACCAACTAACTAGTACTGTTTCACTGTCTCGAAGCAAAGTACATTCAGAAGCTCAAGACAATGAGAATATATGTATTTATCAGCCATCTCTGTGGCTTTGAATAGTTTGATAATTAACCCAATGATGAGGGGTTATCAGTTATATGCAATCTATCACAATCACATGTGACTTAGTACAGGACAAACAGCACAGGGACTAAAGCGATCATCTCTCTCTTTCCCTGGAGCTGTGTGAAGGAGAGGAGAATGTTGCCAACAGGAAGGAAGTGAAATGAAGTAGTAAGGATATGGATGCTGATTCCTGTCTTCCTTAGCATTGTTTCCTGCCATCTGGGTTTCTTGACTATTGTTTCAGTAGCACACATCCTGCTGCTACAGCTGGCCGGCTCGGTACAGAGCGAGAAGAGAGATGGATGGTTCAGAGAAAGACAGGGAGGAAAAAGTGAAGAACACACGAGACATACTGCAGGATTAGAGATAGCGGAGATAGGGGGGGGGGCAAAGGAGAAGAAAGAGGAGAGTGGATTTAAGAGTTGTAATCACTTGCCCTGTGAAGGGTTACTGTGTGCTGCTCCCATATGACCGTTTCCTCCATCGCTGCACTCTGCAAAGCAAGAAACAACAAGGAAAGGGTTAACATCTTGGGGCCAATTTAGTATGTACATCAAGTACAGATGTGTATCCTAATGCAGACCATTACAATAATGATGCAACAAACTTTGTGAAGTTTATAATGTTCTGTTTAGGAAGAAGTTGAGCCTGCATGATTTTAGGACAACGCTCTTTTTATTGGGAAATCCTTCTGTTCCCGTAAAGAAAAGTATGAACTCAATGAGGGCACATTTAACCAGTGTGCAAGACATAATTATACAAGCACACTCAAAATGTCAATGACTCATAAAGTTCTGCTAAGAAAACATTGTTTATATGTAGCTTTAGAGAAGAGTGACAGTCAGAAAACTATGTGCATGCTTCATGTTTCTATATCCTGTTTCAGTAGTTGTTTGGCTCCCGGCAAGGTAGACTCCATCGCTTATTTGCAAGACTAAGTCCTAAAAGTGTACATGTGAAAAGATTATGAATGACAGCAGCATGAGTAAACAGCCAGCAGAGACTGACTGAGGTTCAGAAGACTGAGTGAACATTCCTACATTATTTCTGTCGAGGTCATCTGAGAGAGCTGAAGCAAAGGAGATATTTAGCTGCTCCTCTGACCTGCCACACTGCATTAAACTGATGCTAGGCATGCATCTTGTGCTTTCGTTCATTCTCTAATTGAGTTACATCACACAGGTTTCTCTCGGTGCATGATTCATCTTTAAGTATGGGCTTTTTTTGTTTTATTTACTCAAAATGAAGAATGGAAAATGCTAGAAAACTCTGAATATGAAGCTATAAGAATGTGATAATGTTACTACTATTAGATCCAACAGACACTCCTTAATTTGTGTCTCAAATCACTATTTATTTTTAACTCCCAGAGTGCTATGTTTCCAGCTTTAAATTACAGCTTTTACTCTGCTTCCCTCCAGCTGATAAAGCAACACTGCTGTCCTGTCTATCTGTCTGCCTGCCTGTCTGCCTGCCTGCAGGGAGTAATGCCACAGCTGTCTGTGGCAGAGTGCTGAGCACAGTCCAACGTGGCAGATGAAGGAAAAGACAAACACCACCACACGTGGCAGGGTGCTCATTTACTACAACTTCTATTATCAGCTCTTGTTACAATAACACACCATGTCATCTGTCCACCCTACACCCTATCATTGTGATAATCTCACTCCCTCACCCCTTAATCATCACCTAATCCCCAAACCACCTCCCCCATCATCATGATCATAACTGTCATCACCTTCCCCTAACCTAACGACAAAGTTCACAGCAGGTTGACACTGCAATGCTGCCGACAGCATGTGGTGAGGACACAGACCAGGAGCCAGCTCATGAGTGTGTCTGCTGTTTTTAGACATGGCCAGACACATAATACTGTAGGTTTGCTGGGAAAAGGACACAAATGAACACAAGGAAGGAGATGCTGATTTCCTCAATGCTTTATTCAAAATATTAGTCGAGTCATTTTCCAAGCAAAAATGAAAAACACTTTTCCGTTTCTCAAAAGTGATCCTTTTCTTTATCTTAAAAGATAATAAGTTTGGGGTTGTGGACTACCATTACAACTAACTTTTGACTATTTTATGACAATTTACAGAAACAAATGATGGATTGATTGATTCATCCAAAAACGAAAACAACCCGTTACTACAACTGGACATCCTGGATCATATATCATTGTCTCACTGGTACCCATACAACACACAACCAACCTGCTGTTTACCACAGGTCTGTTTTCAGCCTATGGCCCTGTGGGTAGTAACTGGTGTTGAACTTACTGTAGGTCTGCTATTCTGTGTCTGTGCTCCTCCATTCACTCTGTTCAGTTCAGTTGGTCTGAACCTCTTGAAAACACAGTTAACCCTTTCACCCTAATTTCCATCGCAGTGCTGTGTGGATGTTATTTATGTCCATAATTGGGTGTTCTCCCCCTCCTCCCCCTCCGTTGTCTGCCCCTACGACTCCCACAGTTATGCCCCTATTGTGTGAAGGGACCTGACCCGTTTAACCACGGCTCCCCCCGACATTCCCAAACACATCCATTCCTCTAAAGTGTTTTGTGATATATTCATCCATCCGTTCATCCTTTCATTTCATTTATCCAGGCGGACAGAGGGGGGGGGGCTACACCATAAGAAGAAACTGCATGCTGGGGTCATGTGACCAGGCGGTCAGGCAGGCAGGTGGCCTTGTCCTTGAACTGTGGGTTGTACTGATAGGTAGGGAGAGGGAGGAGGGAGAGAGCTGTGGGCTGCTTGTACAGCTTACATAGACAATACCAATGGAGAGGACACATACATCTGACTGAGGATGATGTCTTCAATGACATCTTCCTTTTTACTTTCTGCTCCCTTGTCTCTTTACCGTACCTCAAATGAATGCCAACCATTCAACTGAATCCTCATTGAAAAGCAAGCTAAGACAATGACGAACTTGTAAATCTTTGGGTTAAATGTATTTTGCTCAACCAGATTTAAAACACTCTGGAATCATTGAAGTCCTACACACCCAACACACTCACCATAGGCCTTTCAAGGGAGGACTTCCAGTAAGTGTGAGTGTGAGCCATAAAGGCGTAGACATGCTTGTAGCGGTAAGAGGTCATAGACTCCGGTGTGAGTCACAAGAGAAACAGGAGACCTACAGAGTAATGGCACTGCACAATTTAATCTATATTGTACATTTGAGTTGTATCAGAAAAAGATTTTGTTAAATATACTGCATGTTGTATCATTGTAGTCGCACTTCCCCTCACATTAAAAGGGCTGAGAAGAATATATTGAATTGTTCACTAGGGCTGCCCCTTGACAGTTGATAATCACTGAAACTCATGCAACTGGATTGCCAGAAAGTCTATAAGAAAAACAATAAAAGGTTTTCAAAAGAATGATACAGGATACAGTGTTTATGTAAACTGGTAAAAGCGGTTAAGGAGAGAGAACCTGTCTGTCTCTTAGGCTGCTGAGAATATTTACTCCACTGGGACTAAGGCTCAGTCTCTCAGATGAGATTATTACAGTAATTAATCATTGCAATGTGAAGCGGTGATTAACAGGCTGGCTGATCGAGTGTGAGGTATACGCAGGGTAGAAAGCAGACAGCAGCAGGCACAAGTAATGTGTTAGCTTAAGCTTGAGAAGGAAATACAACCCAACCAATTTATCATTGCTCTTTTGTCAGCTGACATTGACCCGTTTTATTTTTTTATTCAATGCAAAAGTAAAGCTGTGGTAAAGCACTGTAAGAGCCTGTTGAGTGTTGACTGCCCGCTGGTGTGATGCAATGTAAATAATCAACGTACTCACACTTTCCTCCCCTGTGACAACCATCATGTCACTCATATTTTTACTCCTAAATATCGGTATCGGCCCCCAAAAAAATCGATTTACTTGAACAGACTGAATTTAAACCGCTAATTCAACTGTGATGTGAATGACGGAGGCCCATGTGGTCTCATCTGTCATTAACAAGAAATTCAGAAAGAGGAATTTTCTGTGTGGAAAAGCTGGAACACAGTGTCAAATGGTAATTTGGTTATCTCATGTACTTTGTTACTGGACCATTCCACATCGTACAAAAGCAAAGATCACAGAACATGTCCGGCCAAAACAAACATGAACTCATTTTTCTGCAGTAAAGTAATAATAAAAAATACAGACGGGAACAAAGGATGCGGTTTATCTCTGAAGTCACAGAGTTTTGTGAAACAATAGTGCGCTTGATGTAGCACAAACTGACGGCAGCCTAGTGTATTTATACATCCATATTAGTCAGGCCTGAGCTTTGGCCAGCAAGGCCCAGGAAACAAAGAGCAGCCACCAAACATGTGTACTTGTCCGTGCAACACACACACACACACACACACACACACACACACACACACACACACCCTCTTTGTTCAAGCTAGAGCCAGCCTGGCTTGGCCCTGCCAGGCCCACTATAACACAGAGTCCAGTACAGAAGATAACAGCTCACTCAAAGTCTCTTCAAAGGCAGAGACTAATCCAGTATTTTGGGGCATACTGATGAACAGACTGGAAAAATGAGCGGTGAAACGGACAATAATAACCTGCCTCAGAAAGTGTTGATAAACAGGGTCAGGTCAAGTCTTCACACATGCTTCTCAGTCTACAGAGTAATCAAACGTGTTCACGTATACAGAGAAACAGCACAGACCCGAGTACGCACTGCCAACATCTTAAGAATCTGTGAAAATAAAGAGCCAGCTGATAAGCATCACTGGACTTCTTGGGAAATGGAGGCACTCAGACAGAAACAGCCACAAAATGTGGACCCACGTTGGCAGCATTAAGCGCAGAACAAAACACAGAGAAGTCTGCAGTC